>NC_084925.1:41085000-41394000 GCF_958298935.1 Phragmites australis | reverse complement strand
TAGCTAACGAAATGGCAACGCACCGCCCTTGGCAGCCACAGTTCAACTCTTGGGCGAGCGACTGACTGAGGTGTGTGCGGTGGCGTACTGACCGGCTCGGCAGGGGGGTTAATAATGGGCGGGGAGGCGAGTGAGGTGGTGGCCGGCCGAACGGGAGGGAGAGGGGTCGCAGACTCGGGCCTATGGAATGATGGGAGGGGAAAGAGGCCTAGGATGTGGCGAACGTTGCGGCGCCGGAGGCTTGCTACTCGACCCGGCGCACTGTGCAGCGCAGACGACGCTGCCGTTGGTTGGGTTAGTTTTGGCTGTTGGTCGTGTACAAGACGGCCTGATGGGGCTTAGCAGAGCAACGGTTTTCGATTTTATATTATATCCATCAATCCGATCGAAAATAGTCATGGCCCCTGCTAATGGCCTCTGTACTTTAATATCCGTGGACCATATCCGACTATCAGTGAAATGGTATTGGTAAACTCCATCCATCACACGAAAATGTCTTCGTCAGGGTACCTTGCTCTTCTATCTCCCAGGACAAGATTACAAACGGGCATTGAATGTGCACGTATCTACCAAAACAGGGCCTACCGTGCACGTACATGCTTTACCACTTTAAACCAAACATCTAAGGCTCTTAACTGAACACGTTTAAATCCGATTTTCCTAGGTTTGGGGCTTACGAATGGTCAGTATAACTAAGTGGAGCGTAAAACAAGCCTATCAAACACGTAGTGGCAGTGCTGCGTTTCGTCCGTACGGTATTTGGATCCGTGTCTGCTGTTCTTCGTCTGGAGTTCCCGTGCGACGCGACACCGGCGAGCGCTGGACCAGTGGACGCTGCTGGCCCAGCGTAGCAGTAAAAACGGTACCGGTCCCATGCTCGGCTTGTCCTGCGCCGGTCACTGCTCATTTGCTTTCACTTTTTTTTCTTCTCTAACAGTGCTCGTTGCTGACTCGCTTCCCGTTGGTTTTGCAATCTTCTCTCGCGCGTGCCATCATTTTGCAGGCTCTACGGATCAGACGTCGTCTCGTGTACTCGTATCTGGGCTCTGGATAGCGTACTAACGACTAGCGTTCTCTTAGGCTTTGGCAACGTCCAAAATTCTCTCCAGATCGACCCGTGCATTGCAATCTACGATACCATCACATCACGGTGATACTGCTACATTCTTGACATCAGTGTCCGGAGATCCGCCGGTTTTTTTGTTAAATGCGACCGTTGGGGGCTGTAGGATGGGTAGGCCGAGACTTGGAGAGGAGATGGGACGGAGAGCCGTTAAAGCGTCCTGCCACGAGACGAGAACCAAGCGTCCGAAAGACAGCTGCAGCTGCTGTGCTTTGCGTGAGGAGAAATCAAGGGATCATAGAGCAGGTCGAGCGCCCATGCGAAGCCCTCATCAACGCCTTGGATTCTAGCAGGCGTGATTGATTGACTGTTGCAAATGGCGAGTACTGCCTTTGCGGCTGCGTCCACCTACGACTGTGCTCTAGACATGAAGCAAGTTTTTTAATCATATCCTTAAAAAAATATGATGACATGTATTTACTTTTTTCTTTTTTACTCAATTATTAGATTATTAGATAAATAATAAGAATGAAGTCTCATAAAAATCTAAATAGGGTAGTATAAAATTGCTTTCCTCTGTACGGCTGAAGGCTGCGACAGGCCGGCGTTGGCACCACTTTGCGGGCAAGCCCCACCAGACGGCGCCACTTGGCCGGCATGCACGACCAACGGCACGGCAGCCGTAGTTCTAGGTTTCTGCTAGCTCGGAAAGGATCGCCGCGTGCGTGCTTGGCCGCTTTTCAGGTGACCGTAGCTACAGTGAGGTCGCGAAAGGTCACGAGTGACTGACTGAGTAACTGCTGCTCTGTTCTGTTCGAGAAGGAGAAGGTACCAGCCGTTGCGAAGGACGAACGTTCGAGAGCTCTCGTGACTTGGTTTTATTGTCACGCCGGACTGCCGGAGACGGCCAACGGTCGGAACCAGGAGCAGGAGTAGGACACGTTGAAGTGCCACTGGCCCGTTCCTGGGAAATCAACACCAAAACGGTAAGTCTTCCAGGCCTACAGCCGGTTACATGAAAAGCACGCAGGTTGAACAGAATGATCAAGCAAGCAACCCGTGCAGGCCCTCAGTCAGAACGGTACTTGTAATGGATGTGGTGACGATAGATTAATGCAAACTAGCTGGTTGGCCTAGGCTAATAACATGGATTTTGTGATGAAAAGGTACCATTGATTCACATTTGGAAGTATTTCCTATTATTACAATTTTGTTTTTATGGATTATACACTATAAGAAAACTAACGGTCAAAACTTAGTTTTAAGATAGTACCAAGTTAAACCGCACAGCATCAAAATCTTCAAGGTTCAACGACGAGCACGGGCTTAAAGCTAGTTACTTGTCAATTTCATTAGCTTGCACTTTCATGCCTTAATAAAGAGTATCTCCAAGAGATTATTTAAAACTCATTTTTAATATCACCATATACAGAGTCTACCTAATAAAATTCACTCTCTAAATCTTTTTCCTCTCCAATAAACTCTCAATACTCATTCTCTATATTTCCTCTTATATATCATCGACTAGTGGATCTCATCCATCATCTCTCTCCCCTCTCTTTTCTCCGTCCGCACGCAAAAGCCACACGCCATGCGGCCAAGCTCGCTTGCGCTCGTTTTGACGCCATCCAACGCTGTGAATCCCCTCATCTCTGCCTCCTCCCGCTACCTGTTGATATCATCAATCTGCCATCAAGAAACCCGAGCGGCAGACCTTATCCTCATGTTGTGGCTCTCCCTATGCTTTTCTCTCTCATTTGCTCTCTCAGTTGAACCATGGCAAGTACCAGCTTCCCTCCTCCTCTACCTCTTCTCTGACTAGATCCACATCATATTACTGTTGCAGCTCCTACCTTCCTTGGCGTCCGTGTTTCCTTTGCCATCGAGTGAACCAAGCACGTGGTTGTCTGCTCCAACGCCGGTCATGGCAGGGCACTCGACTCCGCCATCGAGAAAGCCCAAGTCCATTAGGCCCTCTCCAACGACGTCCAAAGCAGTCGCTCCTCTGCTCAAGCTAGCGCACAGGCCGGGCTAGAGTCTTCCTTTCCCGAGCCTGACACTGCAGCAGGGCTTTGCTGCTGAGGAAGCTCGCCGTCGCGTGCGGACGAAGGGTTGGGCCTGGGGCTGGTCGGGTATTTTGGGAGCGAGGGGGCGCTCCCCACAAGTACAGAGCGAGATGAATTATTTTGAAGATTGATAAATATTGAAAGTGGTATTGGGGAGCTATTTGAGCTGTGTTTTAGGATGAAATTCCCTAAATTTGACTATAAAGGGTGAGATTGTGAGACTCTTGAAGATGCTCTAATAGCATCAATTTATCAATATGTGCTTACCATACTACCTTTCCTTCCCCTTTAAATGCAAGTCTTTCATCATCAACAACATTGCCCTATAAATTTGAATAGAAGTCAACAAATAAGCATGTGCTCATGTAATAGCATAATGTTTACCACACTACGATATGTGTTGCAGTCTCAAAATCAATAGCATGCAAAATAGCTCCAACAAGCTCGACAACCTTTGCTTCAAACTGCACAAAATCATAGCAACTCAGAGGAATATCTGCAATATTGTTCCACAGAGGCATTGCGCGAGGAAGGGACAATTTTTTTTCTAGCATAATAGAAGAGAAAAACAGACTCCCATGTCGCTGACTTTTTTTTATTTTAGCCTTTTTAAAATTAATATTTTAATAATAACCTGCCGAAACCTAAATTTTCAGGACTAGCCCCTTTTGTCACGCCAAAGTGTCTGGCGTGACTCCCAACTTAGTCACGCCATATTCATTAACGTGACCAAAGTGGCCATGCTGGCGAAAACTCCGACGCCTTTACACGTGGGTTCGATGTGGCAGTCTGAGTCACGCCAAAATGGTTGGCGTGACTCAGGTGAACAGTATTTTCGCGGATGAACAGCATTTTCAGCGGTTTTAATTGTTTTCTTTCCGCTTTCTCTATTTGAGTAGTGGGGTTGTCGTACTCTAAAATTCATAAAACCTTTTCTGTATATCCTGTAATTCATGATGAATCCAATTTAAAAGGATTCACCTCAATACCCCATCTAGGTTTTAAAATAAAAAACTCCAAAAATGGTTACTTTTAGAAATTCTAGTAATTTTTAAGGCCTCAAATAAATTCTCAAAAATCTGAGAAAATTCACTAATATTTCTCTCATGTGGCGTAATAATTTCTAAAATTATTTTCAATCCTAGGTTACTTGGTAAAAAAGTGAGTTCCTTTGTAATGCTCCATTTATATGCATTTTTTATCATTTCATACTATTTAGCCTTGTAAACGCCCTCTAAATAATTAGTAATTATGTTCGATTTTCCTCAAAATTTTGCCAGCGCTTAATGCAACATGTACATGTCCTATTTGCAAACATGCACATCCAATAGAGTCGTAGAATTTTAATTATTTAATTTTGAATGTTGATATATGTTACAATTTGTTCTATAACAATAATACTTAGGTGACTTGTGGAGCCAAAAAAAATTGCCATTTGCGGTCTAAACCATACCAAATTTATTGTATGGATAGTTCAGAATATGTTTTAGCCGAATCACACACATGATTTTTAGGAAGACTAATAAACTTTAAATAAGTAGACTAAAGAGAAAGAATAAATGAAAAAGAGTAAAGATTGGTATATAAATTTCAATAAGTTATTTTATGTAGTTATACCTGCCATCTGAAATGTAGAGGTGTCGTATTGTCTTCTTAATACCTTTGACATAAGTTGTTGTAGCAGGTTCAATAGAGACCCCTTGTCCTATTGTGTCTGTATAATGTTAGATTATATGTTATTTTATTAAAGTTATATGATGGTATTACAATAGATAAAATGTATATTAGGAATGGTAGATGTAATATATAAATGAATATATAGTTACCTGACATGTCTCTAGTGTAATTAATTCTGGTCCTTAATGTATCAAAGGATGCTAGAGTATATGCATACTTGGGGAACGTTGGAGAAGCACCAGGGAATTCAATTACCTCAGTGTGACCCGTGAATTTTATCATGTATATGTGGTCAACTGCTCGATAATTATTCTTAGCTGGGAACACTTGGAAAAACTTTATGAAATATACAACTCCTTCTCTAAGGTGTGGCTTGAATTGATCTACATGGCGTTGTGGCACTTGAGCTTCCATTGCATTTCCCTATACATTTGCATAGGAAATTATTGTAAATGATGTATACTCTTTTATTTTTTTCTAAAGTACCTAATGTTTGTGGATACCTCTTGATCCAATAGTACAAAATCAAGTCTATGGACCTTTTCTGTTTTGTCATTCAGAATATATTCGGATAATCTTGTCACGACAGATGTGTTGTCATTTCATGCTAAAAGCTCTGTCGTGTAATCACCATCAGATGCCTTATTCTAATCCACAGTTAAACTACTCATGGATAATGGTTACCACTGTTTCATTTAATGTAACCTAAATTGTGTATAGATTCTTGATGAACATATTTCATGGCTTAAACCTAAGAACATTAATGTTATCAATTGCCTACTTTCAACAAAATTGGAAATTATTTCCTAATTTAAATGTATGTTTCAAAATGCTTAATTCACCCTGTAGTCTCGAAGGCTGTGGGTAGCCATAGCACTTAGCCATGTTTGAACATACGCAATTTAAAGTTTATTAATCTTCCTAAAAATCATGTGTGTGGTTCAGCTAAAACATATTCTGAACTATCCATACAATAAATTTGGTATGGTTTAGACCGTAAATGGGAATTCTTTTTGGCTCCACAAGTCACCTAAGTATTATTGTTATAGAACAAATTGTAACATATACCAACATTCGAAATTGAATAATTCAAATTCTACAACTCTATTGGATGTGCATGTTTGCAAATAGGACATGTACATGTTGCGTTAAGCGCTGGCAAAATTTTGAGGAAAATCGAACATAATTACTAATTATTTAGAGGGCGTTTACAAGGCTAAATAGTATGAAATGATAAAAAATGCATATAAATGGAGCATTACAAAGGAACTCACTTTTTTACCAAGTAACCTAGGATTGAAAATAATTTTAGAAATTATTACGCCGCATGAGAGAAATATTAGTGAATTTTCTCCGATTTTTTAGAATTTATTTGAGGCCTTAAAAATTACTAGAATTTCTAAAAGTAACCATTTTTGGAGTTTTTTATTTTAAAACCTAGATGGGGTATTGAGGTGAATCCTTTTAAATTGGATTCATCATGAATTACAGGATATACAGAAAAAGTTTAATGAATTTTAGAGTACGACAACCCCACTACTCAAATAGAGAAAGCGGAAAGGAAACAATTGAAACCGCTGAAACCGCTGTTCATCCGCGAAAATACTATTCACCTGAGTCACGCCAACTATTTTGGCGTGACTCAGGCTGCCACATCGAATCCACGTGTAAAGGTGTCGGGGTTTCCACCAGCGTGGCCACTTTGGTCACGTCAATGAATATGTCGTGACTAAGTTGGGGAGTCACGCCAGACACTTTGGCGTGACAAAAAGGGCTAGTTCCTGAAAATTTAGGTTTCGGCAGACTATTATTAAAATATTAATTTTAAAAAGACTAAAAAAAAGTCGTCGCTCTACCCGGGAAGCGACATTCTCGCCCCCACCAAAAAACACCACCTCGCTCCCTCCCTCGCCACCGCCGCTCCACCGATGATGGCAGCGAGGACTCCAATAGCAGCCCCTCCTTCCCACTCTGAGAGACGGCCATAGGAGGTGGTGGCCACGGTTCTGCGAGGGAGGCGGCCGAAGGAGGAGGTCATCGCAGATCTACGCGAGAGGTGGTTGAAAGTGGAGGTGGCTGTGGATCCGTGCGAAGAGGTGGATTAGGGAGGAGGTGGTGCGGATCACCTTCGGGGATGGCTGAGGTGGTGGCGACTGGATGTGGTTGGCGATAATTGGATCCCCATGGTGGCGGCCGAATTTGGTCAGCGGTGGCCAAATCTGCAAGGTGGGGTTATTTTTGGTTGGCGGTGGCTAGAGCTATTACTACTCGTGGGAGATGGCGATGGCGATGGCGATGTGGAGGATGGTGTGATGGTGGCTGGATCTACGCGGTGATGGTTGGATCAGTGGGGTGGCGAGTGGTTTCTTCATGGCGGTAGCCCAAGGAGCGCGTCTGTCGTGCGTTGTGGTGTGGTGGTGTGGAGGCCGATAGGGGTATGGTTGGTGTGTAGACCGGCGATTGTGCGAATGTGCGGAGGTCAGCAATGGTACGATTGTGTGAAGGCGGGCGGCAACGGTGAGGTGGTGTGTAAGCTGACGATGGTGTGAAGTCCAAAGGCCGATGGTGGTGCAGTTGGTGTGGAGGCTGGCAAGGTCGATGGTGTGGTCCCGTATGGCAGCGGGCGATTTAGCGTGGGGATGAATTGGGAGTTGTCCTGTATGGTGGCAGGGTGGTGTGGAGCAACAACGATAAGCAGCTCCAAGGGCAAGGTGGTGCGGTGTGGAATGCTTGGGTAGTCTAGCGGCAGATGCGGTGGTTTGGCAATGTGGAGGTTGGGTTGTTGCAGTGGTGTAGAACTTGGCAATGGTGTGGGGGACATCGGTGGTGCATTGGTGGCTGGCGGTGGTGCTCGTGGTCAGCGTAGTTAGTGTGGCGTGAGTTGTTGTTCTTGTCCAACCAACCATGGTAAATATCAGTGTTTTTTTCATCCTGATTATAGCCTTTTAGGGTTATTTTCTTGTATTTTTCTGCTATATCAATAAAAAGAGACACTATCTTGTGCGGTTTTGTTTTAAAAAAAGTGCTAGGAAGAAAAAAGGAACAAAATGGTGCCGGTGCCATGGTGGAGGTGTTTAAAAGATCACAACAGTGCTTGCACAGGGTCCCTCAAAGAAAGAAGGCCCCTAAGATCCTTGTATTAGCATTTAAGCATTGTGTACTTGTGGAGAAAAACGTCATGTTTAAAGTACTGCGTCATCTTCCTTCAGTAGAGTGGGAAACAAAATCTCAGCCTAACTAACAAGCTTTAGGGTCATAGCTTAATGTACAATTAAAATGTGCCAGATAGTGCCACACAAGTTCCTCTAACTAATTGCATGAGACCAAATCACAAACAGAATTGACAGTCCCATTTTTCTTCCACAAAATCTTCATGCCTTTTTGTTCGTGGATCAATTCCAAGCCAGTCATTCTTCAAAAAAATGCAGATAGAGATCATGGGCAACGTAGTTGTTGCTGATCCAGACACCATGTTTGATAATGGATCATGGGCAATAGAAACTTGCTCCAATGTTGCTTTCCCAGAGTTATTATTACATAGCCTACTTGCTTGCCCCTCTCCAAATAAAATCAAATCAAATTTAAACCGTTATTCTGTCAAATACAAAATCAAGTGATATATTTCTTGTGGTGTTCTTCATGCAAATTACCTTACAATCGTTCATCGAAGCATATGGATTCTGCCCAGTATGGCTGGAAGAGCCAAAGACTCCTTCAACTAATCAACTACCTGATGATATTCTCAAGAAAAAGGCAAGGAAAAAATAGTACTCACCTCCTTTCACTTCAGATAATCAGATGTGTTCGTTGCCCTAGAGATTTCAGTCCGCTTTTCCCGCTTTTCCCGCACCTACGAGCTTATGCGCTGCCTTAGTCTGGGCCGCTCCATCGTTCGTGGCCCGCTTCAGCGCCGTTTCTCCCCTTAGCCGCCTGCTAAGAAAAGGGTGCGGTCAAGATGGGCTGCGGTGGAGTTGGCGTCGTGCCGTCGACTCCGGTTCAGTATTGCTTTGGCCCATGTGCTATCTTCTCTAAAACTTTTTTATTTTTTAAATAAAAAATTTAAATATATATATCAGTTTTGAAATTTTGCAAATAAAAAAATATGTTCCAATGCTCTCAAAATTAAAAACATTATCAAAATATTCATGAATATTTTGTGTGTAAAGGATGATATCATCTAGGCATCTGGCTCTACAAAAATTGTCAGCTCAAATAATTATTTGTGCAATGAGAAAAAACAAATTTTTGAATTTTTGAAGAGTTAGATGATATTGTATTCTACAGTACAGATTTTTTTCAAAATTTTCATAATAATTTTAATAATGTTTTGAATTTTGAGAGTGTTGGAAGGAGTCTTTTTAAAGCGGATGTATATATATTTGCAATTTTTATTTAGAATATATAAAAATAAAAAATCATCTCTCTGTGCGATCTTGATCGGGCGGCTGGCCCTCGCGTTGGTTTGGATCGTCGGGTGGCTGCAAAAATGGTCGGCTTGTTTCCCTGTGGGCTCTCTCTCCTCTTTCGTTTCTTTCAGGAGCCATTTTGTCTGCAACTACATCTGGATCATCCCCAGTCCATCCAGGCAGTCACCACCTCACCAGTTTGTCAATTTGTTTTGCAAGTATACGGACTAGTTGTTTCACAAGTCAGAACACATTAGCGTATCATCGTCACAATACCTATACAGTGCGTCTATGGGATCCATATCTAACCTCGCTGTTGAAGCACTGAATTGGTCACGTTGCTGACCTAGTTAGCTTCTGTTAGGATTGAGCTATTCTCACGGCACTCCGGTTAGCTTCCTGGTCTCACGCCACTCCTGCTTACATGCAGGTTTTCTGTTGGAGACGAGTGGTTCTCCATGAGCTTGTACTTTGTATATATGTTGTATTGAGAACATCAATACATCAATACACAATCTTACATGATATCAGTTTCCTGCCGATCCATTCTACTCTTTCCGCTGCCTCCCACCCATGGCTCACAGCCCTTCCTCCTCCTCGACTGCTTCTATGAATCCCTTTATTCCTCCACCAGCAGCTCTTGTCCCTATCGCCAGTTCCTCCATTCAACTCATCTCCATTCATTCTCATGTCCGAATCACCTTAGATCTGGCTGACTCCAACTTTTCTTCCTGGCGCACCTTCTTCCTGGCGTGTAAAAGAAGGCGTACTTGCCGGCGTATTCGCGTCGTCTACCTTGTGATAATATGGTACAGCCGTACAAGTCACAACTTCACCGTCTACCATTCCCAACGGTACTGAGCTCATTATGATAATTTTTTTAATTAGAGGAGGATGAATAGGCACTTTAATAATTTTCTTACGAAATCGATTGTCTTCTCTTATTTGGATCATCTAATGCACCTCAAAATTTAAACAGAAGCAAAAAAATAGAGAAGTTTTAATAAGAGAAAATCGAGACAACACGACTCCACAGATGATATATTAACCATAGGTTCCATTTAAGATCAATTCATGTGTCTTAACACTTGAAATATCACAACTTGTAAAGAAACAAGAGAAGATAAACACTGAGCAACGAAACTCTTCAAGTTGATTGTCTAGAAGCAAAAAAATTCAAGATTTTATCATACAAGCGTGTGTATATGAATTTTATGCCTAGCAATAAGAAAAATGACCTTATAAAGTGCTGAAATTTCGGCCCAAAAACCAAAACAAAAATCAAAACCGAGAACCGAAAAACTTACAAACTTACAAGGAAATCAATAGAGGGAAACTAGAAGGATGGGAATTTAAGCATATGCAAAAACATAAACTTCATTATAAAAAAGATCAACCTTATTTTAAACGGATAACAAAGATTTATCTCTCAAAACTCTCACCTATTACATAGAGTAAGCACTCATCCTTCTCTTTTTTAAAACCCTAACTCTAAGCTCTCAAATAGGTGGCGCAAGAGGGGCTCAAGTGGTTGGTTCAAACTCTCTCACAGCTCTACCCCTCTATTTATAGTTCTAGGAAACTTGACCTCTAAGTTTCATAGTTTTTTCCAAAATACCACTCTCTTGCAGTACACTCCTACCTACCACCAAGGGTATTTTGGTCTATTTTTTATTAATTGGATGGTCATGACGCCTTCACGACTTAGCTTCACTTTGACTCAAGCTTCGCGATGGTGCCACGTACTCCTCCAATCCTCCTACGGTTTTGAGACCAAACCGTGAAACCGGCTGCACACTTTTCAAAGCGTGATTTACTGCCTTGCTTACACCTTAAGCAAACGCTTCGATGTCGACGTGTGTACTCCGTCATGCGATCCTGACCGCTGGCAAGTCTCTCCCGCTCCCGATCCCTTGAGCCGTCTTGTCACTTGCATCAGCATCCCATTCGCTTAACTTTATCAACACGCCGTCTTCATTCGCTTTCCATACTTTGCTTGACTTCCACGTGTTCAACTAGGATCACCCTGACTCTGCCTGGCCTCCTTGATTATCTGGCGTCAAGCGCTCCGCTTGGCCCCGATCATCCAGCCATCGACGGCTAAATTGCATCCATCACCTGCACATCATAAGACAAGCAAATATATATCCTAACTCTAATTCCAGTTAGTTTATAATCAATATGCTCAAATAAAATATCAAATCACATCAAAACTCATGCAAAATCAAAGATCATCAAACCAAATAAATAACAATATCAATCACTCACCATAAGTAAATCAAAATACATTTTAACTTGTTTATCGTATTCCCATTATTTGTCGACATTTTGCTCATTTTGTCCGTGTTCTTCTGTTTTCGAGTGCAAGTCTGTACATACTGATAAGATATCATCCTTTGCTGCATTGCTGACAGGAGTTTGATACTGCTTACGGGCCAGCTTGGCACTCCATCGTGGGGACGAGTTTCTGTTCATATGTCACGCACGCCCGGGGTGGGTTCTTGTACTTTTCCGTTGATAAGGTCTTCTTCCTGCTGTTCAGGACAGCCGTGGAGCCCTCACCCAGTTACCCCATTGACGACGACCGGACAAATGGTTCATGAATATATTCATTCATTCTTGGGGCAGCCCGGATGCAGCTTGTTCAGGAAGCTAGGCCTCGCCTTTGTAACTTGTAAATTGCACTGTTTCTTCCATGGCAATGGAAACTCCTTCTCTCCTCGATGCTAATGGTTCTGATAGAATTTCGTGTGGTTGGTGCCTTCTGTTTCAGCTGGATGCTGTGCTAATGCCTGTGCGTGATAGTGTACAAGATATTCCTGGCGCATCTATAGAGAGATGGCCAGATACGACCAGCCTTTGCACAGCGAACAAATTGGTGTACATTGAATTGGATGCTATCTTTCAGAATGTATTAAATCAGCTGCAACTCACTTCTGTAGTTTTGCAAGGCAGGAACTGCTGTCTCTGTGCATCATGGGATCTTTCCTATTGGTTGACTACCTAACAAAACAAAAAGTAGATACAGCACAGCATAAAGCATTTGTACCTAAAGAATGGCCTGGAAAATAATGATGCACGTCTCTAACAAAGGAAACCTGATGAATTCTCTCATCTAATTATCAAAGTTCCCGAGATAATATATACATCAAGCAATACAATGAACCTATGGTATGCCAGAAAGGAGCTTGGGATGATACTACGTTTTCGATGCAACTAACAGCTCATAGATAATTTAAGTTAAAACAGCCTTAATTTCATTTGGAGAATCAGACGACCATTTCGGCCTCCCTCAAACTAGCAGGAATTCCTACGTCTAGTCTCATTGTGGCTTTGTACTTTTCCGGCACTTTCGCACCACCCTGAATGCATATCTCAACAACAGCTGGTGCCTGACCATAGAAGTTCTTCAGTTCCCTCTGCAGTTCCTCCCCAGATTCTGGCATGTGCCACACATACCTTGGAGGTATTAGGTCATCAAGCACTGCCGCCTGCCATCCATGTTGTCCATTCCTCTGCTGGTGCTTAAAGGCTCCACAGTTCCGTGCTTTGTGGCCAGTTGGGCCGATATGCACCTCAGGGCAGTATCCACAAACCCTCACCGCATAGCTCTTCAGAAGCTTCAAGGCGCCATCCCTGACAGTCTCCCATGCTTCCAGTGTTTCCTCAGCAAGAACCGCTGTCTCTTCTGGGCTAGATGGAGCAATAATCTCATCGTAAGGTAGTTCTTGAAGAAGTGGCTGCTTAAATCTGTCAGGCTCCGGTTCTGGTAGGTCATCTTCATCTGCATCAACAAACTCTTTCCTTCCAATTTTAATAATTGGTTTTCTCCGACGCTTTGTGGGATACTCAGGGAGGTCAACTCCAGCTTGGATGCAAAGCTCCACAAGAGCAGGAATGCGGGGTACAGCAAACCTCTGATCATGAGGGATACGATTGCCTAGGCGATCCTCTAGATGGTAGGCTTCAACTGGTAAGAAAACAGCTTCCACTGAAGTACTTCCCCAGTCATGTTCTCCTCGACGTTGATCTGACAACATTCCTCGGCACGTTCGGAAAGGGTGTCCAGCGGGTCCAACATGTATCTCACTGCAATATCTGCAACAGCAACGTACAACATACACATACGAAGGTACTAATTAGTGGTGTAATGAACTGAAGTATTGAAAAAGCATATATGACACATCATTTGACATGACAAAGCATTTAGAAAGTACATCCAATATAGTCATGAGATTTAATTTCTAAATGCATAAAGATTTCGTTGGGTAATGAACATAAATTCTAGTTCTCTGGCCTGACTTAATGCAGATGTTCCAAGACATACAACATGACTTTCATCAAACCAAATGGAGGCTTAATTGGAACCAATAACATCTGCACTGATAGAAACACATATCCTTAACAAGCACAAGAAATGCCTTTTGAATGGGTGTTCTAGAACAGAATCTCACCCAAATAAAAGCACAGTATGATTGCAAATAACAGAGGTGTCTTTCCTGATGCTGTGAAGTTCGTTTTGGCAGAATGTAACATAGGCTGGTGTTCGCGTAGACGGTCGTCTAGCGCGTCTAGACGACGACTAGACGCTAGTCGAGAGCTTGGTGTCTAGATTAGGGGGTAGTCACACCTCTAGATGGCTATACCATCTAGACGGTCAACATTGGTCAAAGACGGTCTAGTCGACGGCGCTAGACGATACCTGGACGTGACTAGGCGGCCAGACGAGCGACTAGTCAGCCATCTCGGCGATGGAGCTTCTTGGCGCGGATGCGCGGAAGGAAAGTTTTCAACTGCGTGGGAGGAAAAAAGAGATAACGAGCGCAGGTGAAAAGAAGAGAGAGCGAGGCAGAGCGCGGGACTAGACATGAAGCCAGAGCATTAGGGCGCGCCGCCATCGCTCTCACTCGACACAAGATCCGTCGTCACCACCTTCGCTGATCCAGTCCAGCACGCGTGCCGCCGTCGCCGCCTGCTCGCCTCTCCAATCCCCACCTCCACCGCTGCTCCACGCTTGCCTCCTACTGTCCGCCGGTCCGCCACCGCCTGACCTCCTCTGCAGCAGCGCCTCAGACCCGGCGGATCTATGCTCTGCTCCCCTGCAATGGCGTGTGGACTCCTTCACAGGCCACAGCGACGGATCTTTTCTTGTTGAGTGGTATGTTCAATGTTCTTGATGTGCTTGACTGCTAGTGCTCTGCTAGACTGCTAGTGCTAAACTGCTTGTGTGCTCTGCTAGTGCTACAGCTATGCTAGTCTTGTGTGCTCTGCTATTGATTGATCAACTAGAGAACGATGGTTGATTGAAGTTGGGCTTCTGTCTTTGAAGGTAGGCCTCAAATCTCACTTGAAAATATAGTATTGTAGTATGGAATATATAGTTATTTGTTTGCATTTTTGGTGCTATGGTACAAAAGCGTCTAGACCGTCCAGTCGTCGTCTAGACAGCCTAGACACTAGTCACGGGGTGACCGTTTGTCTACGTCTAGCTCTAGGTGAACATTTATGCATGTGTTCAAATGTGGTATGCATTATAGGAAACTTGAAATTTAGCACACTTAATCAAGTGAGCAACTATCAAATAACATGTAAGCAAAACTGCCAGATAAAAACTTAAGTTGCTTATATCCATTGCCAAGAAAAGAAACTTATGTGCGACATAGTTTGCTGTTTTATATGCATCATATTGTGTTATCTTAGTTTATTCAACATGAGATCCGTTCAATGTGGTAGAAAATATAATAAGGCTGGTACCATAAGCATGATTTGGTGAACAATCATCAATGAAGGATGGGGAAAAGGAATTACTTGCAGCCTTTTACTGGTACAGCTTTCATAAGCCTCCTCAAGTTGTTGATCAGCAAAATTCTTGCATTGTACACACTGTATGCAACTGGTATTAATCTATAGACAAGCATTCCATTTTTCGGAGGAGGCATTGGCCGTTTAGGTTTCCCTTCTGCAGCCTTCATCCTCATCCTTGCTCGGCGCCTTAACTCCAGTACTGGTATAGGAAATGGTTTCTTCTCCCTTTTTGAGTATTTTCGTGGAAAGTCAGCATTCTGAGCATGGTCATTTCTAATCACAGTGGCCCTTTGACGAGGTTGACTGACATCTGAAGCAAGTACTCTGCAAATTATTGGTAGAAATGACAACAAAGGTAAAATCATCAGTATATAAGATCTGGAACAGTTATTGGTGCCTTATACCTGACTGATATTCAGCCTACTCTATTAAAATGCAGAACCCAAGGTGACCAAGTACCCGACCTTATTCTAATAATTATTGATATTCTCACAAAAGATAGCGTCTTAACAAGTTTCACCAGAAAAAATCCACTGGTGTCTCCAGTAAAATTGCTTGGTGAATACAGCAAAAGGATCATGTTTGCTGTAAATCTGTAATTATCCAATGGGATGCAAAGGTGTTGTGGAAAGTGATGAATTTACAAGATAGAATAGCTCAGTCCTCAATCCACCGATGAGAAAAAAATGGTCCTAGCCGTGAATTCCTGCAGATTTTACATATTTACATAGCACAAACAGCTCGCTGCCTCGCTCCCCACTTGCTAGCAATCCTGACAGTAGCAAAAGCCTTTACAGAGCAATGGGAACCAATGCGCATTGATCAGCTGTCTTTCTGAGCCTAATGCCGCAGCACTCTTGCCTATCTTATGGCAGCTTCAGGGAGTAGCTTAATTATCCACCCAGCAATCCAATACAACTACTATTGACAACGCCACCACGAAGCAAGAAGAGTACTGACCCGAATCTCAAATTGCATCCAGACGTGCCCTTGGCGATCCCTACGACCGCATCCGCTCGCTCCCTGACCTGTGCCAAACATACCCTATAATCAAACCACAAAGCCCCAAGAGAATACCAACGTCCATCTAAACCCGCAATTATCTGACCCTGCTTGCTACAGCTGAGCAACTAGCACGAAATCACACGAGTTGGAGATGTAGTTCCTCTGGAAACACGGGACTCGGGGAACCGGGGGGGGGGGGGGGTACCTGTATGCGGGGGGCGGACCACCGGAGGCCGACGAAGCTGCGGAGCTGGGGAAGGCGGGAGGAGGATGTCGGGGGAGGGAGGAGGGCGGAGGGAGACGTGGAGGGCCCCATGGCCAGAGCTTCTCGCATGGCCGCGACCAGGGGAGGGAGGGAGGGATCGAGCTAGAGTGAGACACCTCACGGTCCGTCTCTGTCCCCTATCCTCCAATTCGTGTGAGATGATGAGATCTTCCTCGTCGTCCTGCTTCCTGCAATCCTGCCTCCCTCCCTGATTTTTTATATATTTCGAAAATAAAAAATTAGAAAAATAAACGTCCGTTTGAAAATATTGTAAAAATAGTCGTTGTTGGAAAATATTGCAAAAACAGGCACATATCTCTCATTCAACGGCGATAGGTTAAAGGATTAAAAAAATGTTAAATTCTATTGCTCTTAAAATTCAAAACAATATCAAAATTTTCATAATTTTTTTTAAAAAAATTGTTGGTGCAGAGGAGTAACATGAAACCATTTCCTATACCAGTTTGATCTATACAATAAGAAAAAAAGATAAATTTCGTTATGTACATAATGAAATTATCTTTTTTCTTATTATAAAATTAATTATTTGAGTTGAATTTTTTAAAATAGATTATAGTATTATTTATAACATACTTTTTAAAAAATATATGATTATTTCGATAACATTTTGAATTTTAAGAGTATTAAAATGTTGTGTAGTTTTTTACATGTCACCCGAATATTGTCCGCGATCCAACTTCCGGTGCATGGGCTGGGCTGCGTGGGCGGGTAGCCGGATATTATCCACGATCCGGTTTTCAGCGTGCTGGGCTGTGATTGTGGACCTTATCCTGGAGATACTTTTCGGAGTCCCGGCCGTTCGTTCGGTGATGGACAGCTCAGGACGCATCTGTTGCGACCTGCACGCAACGCATGTACAAAAGCAACAAAACGCCCAGGACACACATGCTAATTTTCTCTTCCAGGGTAGACGTATGCTAGTAACGTTAGTGTTCACTCCTTGAAAACGAGATTGGTTTCTTCAGATTTTGGTTCTCCAATTGCAGATTCCCAAACCCCAACCACTGATGCACCGATTCATATCCATTATCAAGTTAAACCATCAAAGCTGTTCAAGCAAGAAGGCCATAAGTTCTTCAACCACCTCAGCTACCACGCATGTTCACATGCCAATTGCTGATTCCTCCCCTTTGTTTCGTACACCGCACCTCACACGACACGAATAGACGAACTACACTCAAGACGGAAACTTGAACCGTTATGCTGGAATAACCAAAACTTGCAGAAAATGGCACGACTCGATGCAACCACGCCGCATTATAAATCAACGCCTCGCCACCCCTCATCATACAGCACAAAGCCATCAGCAGCAGCAGCAGCCCACGGCGCAACGCGAACATACAAAAAAAAAAAGTTTACATTCTTCAGAGACCAAAGCAACAATGGCAGCTCTTGCCGTTGTCTTCGCCATTGCCGTTCTCGCGCATTCAGTTAGCAGCGGCACCGTGGTGGCGGCGGCCGACGCGACTACGGCCAAGAGAATTTTTACGATACCTTCGGCTCCCTCGACGACCAATGGTCCAGTGACGTACGTGTTCGGCGACTCGATGTCGGACGTAGGAAACAACAACTACTTCCCCATGTCCCTCGCCAAGTCCAACTACCCCTGGTACGGCATCGACTACCCCAATGGCGAGGCCACCGGGAGGTTCACCAATGGAAAAACCATCGGAGACTACATGGGTAAGTTTCAGTGAGCTCTGAACTCTATGCACTCTACCAGCGGAATCAACGTGGCACGATCCATCAAGTGGCATGACCTGATGTTTCTGTCGACGCAGCTGACAAGTTTGGCGTGCCATCCCCACCGCCGTTCCTCTCCCTGTCGATGACGAGCAAAGACGTCCTCGGCGGCGTCAACTTCGCATCGGGCGGCGCCGGCATCCTGAACGAGACGGGAGTCTACTTCGTAGGACACGCTGTTGCTTTTCTGATTCTCCAGCCAGAATGCTCGTAATTTGTCTCTGTAACGCGACGAACTGTGGCGCTGCAGGTTCAGTACCTCTCGTTCGACGAGCAGATATCTTGCTTCGAGATCGTCAAGAAGTCAATGGTCGCCAGGATCGGCAAGGAAGCCGCGGAAGCTGCGGTCAATGCAGCATTGTTCCAAATTGGACTTGGTGAGTAGGACAATTTGTTCATCGTCCTCCTTCTCGAGTTGCACCGCATGTGAGCTGGGCAGGCATTGACTGACGTAAGTATGAAATGTTTTGGTGTTCTGAAGGGAGCAACGATTACATCAACAACTTCCTGCAGCCGTTCATGGCGGACGGCACCACGTACACGCACGACCAGTTCATCCACCTCCTCATCACCACTCTGGACCGGCAACTCAAGGCAAGAATCAACACTCTTCCCCTACCCCTGCCCCTGCAGAACTCAAGATTAGCACGCTCATCTAATATGTTTTGCTTCTGCAGCGGCTGTACGGGCTGGGCGCACGGAAGGTCGTCTTCAACGGGCTGGCCCCGCTGGGTTGCATCCCGTCGCAGCGCGTCCGCTCGGCGAACGGCAAGTGCCTGCGCCAGGTGAACGACTACGTCATGCAGTTCAACGGGGCCGCCAAGAAGCTGCTCGGCGGCTTGAGCGCCAGGCTGCCCGGCGCGCAGATGGCCCTCGCCGACACCTACCCCGTCGTCATGGAGCTCATCGACCACCCCGAGAAACACGGTAACATGTTAACAACGGCACGGCGAGCCCCGGTGCGCCGCGGCTTGCGTGCGTACGTACCTGACTATCTTTTCTTTTCTTTTTCTTACGACGAGCATACATTGTCGGCGCAGGGTTCACGACGGCGCACACGTCGTGTTGCAACGTGGACACGGAGGTGGGGGGGCTGTGCCTGCCCAACACGAGGCCCTGCCGCGACCGAAGCGCCTTCGTGTTCTGGGACGCGTACCACACCTCGGACGCCGCCAACAAGGTGATCGCCGACCGCCTCTGGTCCGACATGATGAGCGCCGGGCACGGAGGCGCTTCGGCTCCCCCTCGAGCCGGCGCGTCTAGCCCTGCCGCGGCGCCGTCTCTGTCTCCAGCTCCGTCTCAGTCTCAGGGCAAATGAGGACCGACCGTGCCGGTGCACGATGTGATTCCAGCGAAGTGTTTTGGCAATTTAGAGTGCATATGTTGAGTCCACCTGTTTCGTTCCGGTTCACATAGTGCATGAATGTTGAGTTAAACACAGAGATGTGGAGAGAGAGAATGTGTGTGTTTGTAGCTTTGTATACATGCTAGTACATCTTTTATAGTGAAAGAAAAATTACACGTACACTACACATGGTTCATCACATGTGAGTGTTTTGTTTAAGGATCATCGATTCATCATTCATCACTTGCGAGTTTGATGGGAGTTATATCAGCGTTCTGTACAAGGGTACAGTATGGGCCGTATGCCCCAATACTCTCTTATAGGGCTCATTTGGAACACATGATTCTCAAAATGTAGGACTATGAAAAACATAAGATTGAAGTGCCATGTCACTTACAATTTTACAATAATTCAAAACACAGGAATTATACAACAAATCTATTTGGATGTGTTATAGGAAAAACACAATGACTTTTTTGTGGGAAGAATTTATTGAAAGATGCGGACGTGCAAGGAGCACGGTGGTAAGGCTCTAAGGTGGGAGCTGAACCGACAGGGGTTCGATTCCCCAATCCCACACCCCTGGTCTCATGAAGACCGTGTTGGTAGGAGTAACGCTGTTAAAAAAAGTTTATTGAAAGGCATAATGGGAGAGAGATAGATATTGTAAACATGAGGTTGGAGCTCCTGTTTATAATCCTCTAAAAAGTGGAGGAAAGAAATGAATCCTATGAAAAATTCCCAGTGAAATCGTATGTTTCAAATGGCTCCATAGGAAAGAATTATACAGGGATCAAATCCTCCAAAGTTCCTCTACAATTCCTCTATTCCAAAGAGGCCAAGAGCCGAGCAAAAGTGTAGCCTATCAACTCTGCCCAAGAAATCCACACGAAAAAGAAAAAGTCCATTCAACCACCCTAAAATATTGTCCAAGTCTGGTTTTCTCCCCTAAACTGGAAAACCAATATCCCTCAACTTATAAAATCATACACTCTAGCCCTTGTACCATTCAAAAGTGTTTTCATGTGATATGGCACACATGTGGCAGGGGTTTTTGACATGTGACCATAACTTAAGTGACATGGCAAATGGTCAATGAATCAACAAATAAATAATTGTACCCTCCTCTTCTTCCTCCACTTCTTTCTTCACCTTTCTCTCTCCCTCCCTCCACGTCCCTACTTGACGGTGGTAGAGGTAATTGCGGCTATGTGTCATCGGAGCGACGGTGCTCTGACGGTCAGGTGTTAGCAGCAAGGTGGGGTGACACGGGGAAGGCTAGGCGACATTGCTCGATGTGGTTGCTGGCAACAGCGACGGTGTGAGATGGTCGTGCAGCACGTGTATAGCATCAGCGATGGTATTACGGGTCACGACCGGCGGTGATAAGCAGGGGAGGAGGGAGAGTGAGGAGTGGCTAACGCATGGGATGGCTTACCGTTGACGGAAACATCAATGGCGACTAGATTGGACCATCACATTGCACATATCCGTCCCCATCTTGCTATTGTCCTCAAATCCAACCATCGACAATTGGAAATCCAAGCTCGGTGGTAGCAGGGACAACCTCATCGAACTTTCTTTTGAAGCTTGGCGGTGGAAGGGAACACCTAGGGCAATAATCGATGCCCAATGTAGAAAATCAAATCAAGTATACGGAGATTTAGTCTAAGCGTTGTTGTGTGGATAGTCACAAGCAGAGGCCACTAACTCTATGTCGCTTTTTCGAATCAAATAAAGCCAATAATTAATCTGAAATGAAATAAGATAGCAGGCTACAAAACAATCCATTTCACATACGATAGTGTAGACCAATTCCGAAACCAAAATCCAGTATAGTACTATAGGACTACCCGCAACGGCTAAACAAAAATCTAATAGGGTACCCTTAAAATATAATAGAATATATGTTACATGAGAGTTATGGGTTATATATTATCAAAAGTTAATCAATTTTAGACATATAACCAATTTTGCCTTGTACAAGGGTAGCCGATCAAATCGGCCAAGAAATCCACATAATTTTTAATGACATCCATTTTTTGCTACTTATTATTTTTAACTTAAAAAAGAAAAATCTAGACCTATTTTCTGCTAATAAGTCTCTCCTGGAACCTATGAAAAATAGTGGCATTTGGATCAGCCTCCGTATTGGCAGGCTAGACGTGCCGTCGTCTAGTGGTGGCCACCAGTGTTGGCCCGAGCATTAAAAATTGTGTGGATTTTTTGGCCCGATTTGATCGGCTACCCTTTGCACAAGGTCAACACTGTTGGCACGACAGGATTTGAGGGTAGACGGGTCGGATCGATACGATACGACTAGCTGGGTCGTGTCTAAATTGACATCTCGGCATGATGTGTTGCCATGACACGGTCTGATCCAGCCATTGCTGTCCTCTCGCTCAGCTCTGGTTGCCCCCACCCCATCAGTCGCGTCTCCATCGTGTTGTCCAGCTGCCCAACGCCCTTGCCCCGCCGGCCAACCTGGACTCCCCGTCAACACTGTCCGGCCACTCAGTCATCTCACCGCCTTCACCTTCGTCTCTGTCTCCGTCTCTACCTCCGCCTCCGCTCGACCGATCGCCCCCGCCGTTCAATTGCCCCTCCCCACCCAACTATTCCGTCATGTCGCAACCATGCCTGAGCCAACCCGACATAATCCGATGCTATGAGCATGTGAGTCGACACGGCACAATTAGTTTGCTTAGCTTAAACAGACTATGCCTAGCTGGACTTCGAACCGGCCCGATAGGTGCATTTGGAAATGTCTGCCGCCGTCCGTCCGTCCCTCCAGGAGAACGAGAGCACAAGACTCCTCTGCTCTAGTCTAAACCCTTTCCCCTCTCTCTGGTCGGAGTCGGACAACCGCATCGCTCGCCGGCGACAAGCGCGACGCGGCGGCGGAGATGGACGTACGCATACTGTCAACGTGGAGGTTCTGAAGAACAAGGACGCGAAGGCGCTGAAGAACACGGAGCAGAGGAGGACGACTCGGCGGGAAGCTTGGGATGAAGCAGAGCTGGACCAAGGTGGCAAACCGGAAGACATGGGCCGCAACCAGCGCATGCGCAGGCCCAACTCGAGATATCAGAGTAGCGACTGGGTGGTGTGAGTGGCCCATACGGCACTGTCTGTGTATTGCGCGGTAACAAATAGCAGAGGGCACGGGAGATGATAGGCAACTTGGAGAGGACAACGGCTTGTAGGCGGCGGCGGCGTCCCGGCTGATGCCGGCGGCGAACTCCTGTATACTTTGTGCTTAAACACTACACGAATATCCAGACACTACATCCATATCGTTCCTAAGGGTCCTAACATCCTGGCATCAGAGCCAATTCGAGATCCGCCTCACGATCATCGGACTCGCTTTCAGTCGCGGGTTCAAGCCATGCCGGCGAAGGGAGATGATTCCAGCGGTGCCATGGTGGCGGCGTTGGACGAGAAGTGGAGCGCGAGGATGGATCAGATGAGTCGACTGGTGAGTGATATGCAAGGCGTGATGCAGCAAGTCACTACTTCTCAAGCGGCGACAGATGCGTGGAGGCCAGGCGTGGAGACGAAGGTGACTGATCTCCAGCACTCAGTGGCAGAGTTGAGGGTCAAGATCGACGAATTGTTGATCAAATCGGAGAAACGAGCCTTGGAGGCGTCAGGTCCTGCTCATCTGGGATCTTCATCCTCTGCGGAGGCGCCTGGGCCAGATGGCCACCGCCTACAACATGCTCACCGGAGGA
The DNA here is from genome assembly GCF_958298935.1 of Phragmites australis. Classification (NCBI taxonomy): domain Eukaryota; kingdom Viridiplantae; phylum Streptophyta; class Magnoliopsida; order Poales; family Poaceae; genus Phragmites; species Phragmites australis. The sequence goes on along the minus strand of NC_084925.1, from coordinate 41,370,870 downwards.
CCGGGGAAGGGGCGGTGTTCACCACCCCATTCCCGCCTCCGGTCACAGGTGCGTCACAAATCGAGCACAACACACTTGGCTCTGGCTTCTCTAGCTGTAATTTATCCAGTGTGGCTCAAGGTTTAGGAGCAGCCTTTCCCCATCTTAATTTCCCCAAATTTGATGGTAGCAACCCTAGAATGTGGAAGAAACGTTGTGAAACCTTCTTCGAAGTGTATGGGATTCCATTTGAAATGTGGGTAAAATTGGCCATTATGCATTTTGAGGGTTCAGCTACCTTTTGGCTGCAATCTGTTGAGCATCGTGTGCGGCATATGCAGTGGGAGGAGTTGTGTTCATCCCTGTGTGCACGCTTTGGGAGGGACCAATATCACCAACTTATCCGCCAATTTTTCCATATCCACCAAGTAGGCACAGTAGCAGAATACATTGAACAATTTGATAGCCTAGTTCATCAATTGATGGCTTATGATGCAACTCTAAATTCTACTGTTCTCACTACTCGATTTATGGATGGTCTTAAAGAAGATATTAGAGCTGTCATTGTTATTCAAAGACCTTTGGATTTGGATACTGCGAGTTCCTTGGCTTTGTTGCAGGAAGAGGTCCTTAATCACTCCTTGAGGCGGCCTGGAAGGAAGGGGGATACAATTGAACACTGGCCTAAACCTGCTCAAGGTTATGTGCCTTCTACTTCTTTTAAACCCTCCTTCCCATTACCACCACCACCACATGCAAACAATGGTCGATCTGGTACCAGCATCACTTCTGAAGAAAAGAAAAGTTCAGTGATGGACAGCGGTCGTAGCAAAAAATCTGAAGACCGCTTGACTGCTCTGAGAAATTATAGAAGATCAAAAGGGTTATGCTACACCTGTGGGGAGAAATGGAGTCATACCCACAAGTGTTCATCTGCTGTACCCTTGCATGTGGTAGAAGAGATGTGGGCTTTGTTGTCTGAACCTGAGGAGAAGGAATTGTCTGATGACTACCAAGCAGAAGAGCAAGGTTCAGAACCAGGGGAACAACTGCTATCTATTTCAAAACAAGCATTGACAGGTACTGATTCTTGTAACACAGTGAGATTACATGGTTATCTGGGCAATGTTCAAGTTTTAATGCTCGTTGATTCTGGTAGTTCATCTAGCTTCTTGAGTGTTCATCTGTTAGACAAGGTGTCAACTGTAAAAAAGTTAGCTCAACCTGTGAAAGTCAAGGTGGCAGATGGAGGTATATTGCTATGCACTCAAGAATTGCCTGCTTGCAGTTGGCTTTGCCAGGGACATACTTTTTGCTCCAATTTCAAAATATTACCACTGGCATGTTATGATGTGGTATTAGGTATGGATTGGCTAGAACAACATAGTCCCATGAAAGTAGATTGGATTCAAAAGACTATGTCCTTCTGTTACCAACAATCTATTATTACTCTTCAAGGCATTATTCCTGCTATTACCAGTTGTGCATTGATGTCTATGAAACAATTGGAGGCTTGTATCCAGCAGGATTCTCTTTTGCAGATATTTGATTTGTCTGCTGTTGAAGAAATTTCAGGGGGACAGTTAATACCCTCGGCAGTCCAAGGGTTGTTTCAGCAATTTGCTGAGTTGTTCAAAGAGCCTCAAGGTCTTCCACCTGAAAGAGGCTTAGACCATAGTATCCCTTTACTGCCAGGTGCTCAACCCTTCAGGCTGCGTCCCTATCGATATACTCCAGAACAGAAAAATGAAATTGAAGCCCAAGTGTCTGAAATGCTGAAAAATGGGGTCATTCAACACAGTTCAAGTCCTTTTGCCTCTCCAGTTCTTTTAGTGAGAAAAAAGGATGGTAGTTGGCGTTTATGTGTGGATTATCGCAGACTGAATGCTTACACAGTGAAAAACAAGTTTCCTCTCCCTGTGATTGATGAGCTCTTAGATGAATTAACAGGTGCTGCTATCTTCAGTAAACTGGATCACAGAGCAGGTTACCATCAAATAAGAATCAAGGAGGGGGATGAGTTTAAAACTGCATTTCAGACTCATCATGGACATTATGAGTATAAGGTCATGCCATATGGTCTAACAGGTGCCCCTGCCACTTTCCAAAGTATTATGAATTCAGTTTTAGCCCCTTTATTAAGAAAATGTGTAGTTGTGTTTATTGATGATATTTTAGTCTATAGTGCTACTATGGAAGAGCATATTATTCATTTGCAACAAGTGTTTACACTTCTCAAGCAAAACCAACTTCACTTGAAGCTATCTAAATGCTCTTTTGCTCAGCCTCAACTGGAATTCCTGGGTCATGTCATCAGCAAGACAGGGGTTTCTACTGATCCTAATAAGGTACTCATTATCAAGAACTGGCCTACACCCACTTGTCCTAAAGAAGTTAGGAGTTTCTTAGGCATGTCTGGCTACTATAGGAAGTTTGTCAAGCACTATGGCATCATTAGCAAACCATTGACCAATTTATTAACAAAGGGGACCATATTTACTTGGACATCACAGACAGAGGAAGCATTTCAAGCTTTGAAACATGCCTTAACCACTGCACCTGTCCTTGTTTTACCTGATTTTAAAAAGACCTTTGTTATAGAAACAGATGCTAGTGAGAGGGGTATTGGGGCTGTTTTACAACAGGAGGGCCACCCCATTGCTTTCATTAGTAAGGCTTTAGGACCCAGAAATAGAGGGCTATCCACTTATGAGAAAGAATGCTTGGCTATTTTGTTTGCCATAGATCATTGGAGACCCTATCTCACTCATGCTGAATTTGTCATTAAAACTGATCAAAGAAGCCTCATACATTTGGATGATCAGAGGCTCACCACACCTATGCAGCACAAAGCTTTCACTAAATTGTTGGGTTTACAATATAAACTTGTGTACAAAAAGGGGGTAGAAAATCAGGCAGCTGATACCCTGTCCAGGAGGCCCAATTTTTCTGCTGATCAGCAAGTTGTCCAGTCTTTTGCTATTTCTACCATTAAGCCAATGTGGTTAGAAGATGTGCTATTGGGATATCAGTCTGACCCTGCTGCTTTGAAAATGATCACTACACTTTCTTCGGGACATCCACTCAAACATTTCAGCTTGCATAATGGGTTGATCAGATACAAAAAGAGAGTGTGGCTGGGCAATAATTTAATACTGCAAAACAAGGTCTTGGAAGCCCTTCATGCCAGCAGTCTTGGGGGTCATTCTGGGTTCCCAGTTACCTATAGAAGAATCAAAGCAGTCTTTGCTTGGCCTGGTCTCAAAACAGCAGTAAAGACTTTTATGGCTCAATGTGCAACCTGCCAGCAAGCTAAGCCTGAGAGAAGCAAATATCTAGGTCTTTTGCAACCATTACCAATTCCAGCTCATTCTTGGCAAATGGTGTCCATGGATTTTATTGAGGGCCTCCCAAAATCGGGTCAGTTTAATTGTATCTTTGTGGTGGTAGATAAATTCTCAAAATATGCCCATTTTATTCCTCTTGCACACCCCCTCACCGCTCTTACAGTTGCATCAGCTTATGTGAATCACATTTTTAAGCTTCATGGAATGCCCCAGTCAATTATTTCTGACAGAGATCGATTGTTTACCAGTCTTTTTTGGCAAGAATTATTTAGACTGACATGAACTCAATTGCGTATGAGTAGTGCTTATCACCCTCAATCCGATGGACAAACAGAGCGTGTTAATCAGTGCTTAGAAACTTATCTACGCTGTTTTGTGCACGCTTGTCCTTCCAAATGGAGCAAATGGCTGTCACTAGCTGAGTTTTGGTATAACTCAAGCTATCATACTGCTCTTGGCCGAACCCCTTTTGAAGTCCTGTATGGCCATCCACCGAAACACTTTGGTTTTGATGTAACTGAGGCTTGTGCAATCCCAGATTTAAAGGACTGGCTTGCTGAAAGGCAACTGATGACACAGGTAGTCAGACAACATTTGCAAAGAGCTCAGCACAGGATGAAAATTCAAGCAGATCAGAAACGTGTTGAGCGTCAGTTTGCAGTGGGTGATTATGTTTACTTAAAGCTTCAACCATATGTTCAATCTTCAATAGCTCATCGTGCAAATTACAAACTGTCTTTTCGCTACTTTGGACCCTTTAAGATCATTCAACAAGTGAACAAAGTGGCTTACAAGTTAGCATTACCGGTTTCCAGTTCTGTTCATCCCATTTTTCATGTATCCCAATTGAAGAAAGCTATTGGTCCTACAACCCAGGTCAGTTCGTCTTTGCCAACTACTTCCTTTGACTCACAAGTCCCTGCTATGATTCTTGATCAGCGTCTGCGTTCGTTGGCGGGCCGAGTGGTTCCCCAAGTGCTGATTAAATGGTCTCATTGGCCATCTTCCATGGCTACCTGGGAGAACACGGAGGATCTGCGTCGCCGCTATCCCGATGCGCCGGCTTGGGGACAAGCCGGTTCACAAGGAGAGGAGGATGTCAACGTGGAGGTTCTGAAGAACAAGGACGCGAAGGCGCTGAAGAACACGGAGCAGAGGAGGACGACTCGGCGGGAAGCTTGGGATGAAGCAGAGCTGGACCAAGGTGGCAAACCGGAAGACATGGGCCGCAACCAGCGCATGCGCAGGCCCAACTCGAGATATCAGAGTAGCGCATCGCTCGCCGGCGACAAGCGCGACGCGGCGGCGGAGATGGACGTACGCATACGCGCGACGAGCGCGACGCGGCGGTGGGCCGAGGCAGCCGCTTTCTCCGGCAATCTCGGCCTCGGCGGTGCTGCCGCCGCAGCGGCAGATACAGCTCCACCACCACCCGGCGCAGCCTGCAATCGCCGATCTCTTCACCCTGTACCTCGGCTTGCGCGCCTCTCTCGGCCCCAATCTCCCACCGCGTGCGCGTATGGCTTCTAGTTCTGACTTTGGGTGCTCGTGGCTTGCAGATGAACTCGAAGCAGGGAGTGGAGGACCCATCGAGGGAGACCTCGTAAGTTGCTTCCCTCTTGTGGAGTTTCGAATTGGCTTTAGTTTTTGTGACGTTTGCCTTGTTATAGCTGGATTGCATGAGTATAATATACAGTATCATGTGTTTTAAGGTAATATGATAGGTTAGGCCGGATAATTTGTTGGTAGCTTCATTTGTTTTACTGTGCTTTCCGCTGAAATTCTGGAACTAGTTCATGATACTGTGGTGATTGCGTGTTTCGTTCCTTGCGATGTAGTGCATCTGCTGTAGGCCTGTAGTCTGCTCCCGCGAATTTAGTAAGTTTTTTTTTCAAAATTGTAATGCACTTTGTAAACTGAATTATTCAGGAACAAGCAGCAGAAGAGAGTAACTGCTCTGAACAGAGATCTGCCTCCCCGTGACGAGCAGTTCATTTCAGACTATGAGCAGTTGTGCATGCAGTTCCCAGTAAGCATAAGAATTACACATGTACTCTTGTTCGTCACTGGAGGAGTACAGAAGAAATTAACTATTTAATTTACATTTTGCTTTAGGACCAAGAGCAGTTGCAGGCAGTCACGGAATCAGTTCTCATCTCCTTTGTGCTCCAGTGCAGTAGCCACACCACAATCTGAGTTCTTACTCTTTGCTACACGGTGCCTCTGTGCTCGAGGCCACCTTAGATGGGACAGCCTCCTTCCATCTCTGGTTAATGCTGTTTCCTCCATGGAGGCGCCGATGGGGCAAGGAGGCTCTGTGACTAGTGGTGGCCCTGTAACACCTTCTTCATGAGCTATTGCGGTGCCAAATGCTCCAAACTTTCACCCTTCGAATCCGGCGTCACCTTCGTCAGTAATGAACACCATTGGATCTCCTTCTCGATCCGGTATTGACCAACCTGTAGGTGTAGGTTGTCAGCAAGTCGATCAAGCAAATGGTCGGCGACGATCCTCCGTAATGATAGCTTGGGCTAGATATTAGGATGAGTAGGGTCTTCTGTTTAGATCCACACGTAAGTTCTTCTCCCTACTATATAAAGGGGTGAGGACCTCATTTGTAAAAAAAGGAAGATCAAGTCTGACAGCTAGCTAAAACTACCTATGTAACCAATTGAGATTCTCCATAACACAACACACAGGACGTAGAGATATTATCCCTCGGGAGACCTGAACCTATATAACTCTCTGTGTCCTTGAGTCTATCGTACACGCACACATTAATTCTTAAAACACCGTTCACGCACCTGCTATCCAGTATACCCCAAAATCATTGTCAGAGACTAACCCTCGACAATGTTCTTCTACATCATATCCAACTTGAGGTGCAAAGAGGGTGTCTAGTACAGGTTTGCTTACTCAGAAAAAGAGTGGCTTTATTTGTCTTATTGGTGTATTAAAAGAACTTTCATTGGCTTTTGTCTATGTGGGCTCCATTATTCAGAAGCTACCATGTAAAATTTTCTGGTCATTTATTTTATGCAGGATTTGCTATCTAAAGCAATTACAAATCTCTGTTTCTTTATATGGACACATGAGCTTCTTCCACTGGACATTCTACTGCTAGCTCTTATTGACAGGGATGATGATCCTTATGCTTTGCACCTTGTGGTAAGGCCTCTTGAAAATTCTCAAGTTTCATTGCCATATTTCTAACTTCATTTTGCATCATAACCATTCTTTTAGTTTTCATTAGTATTTTCTCAATTGTAAAATAAGTTAGCTGTAAACATTCTACTAGCAACCAGTTTAACAGCTGTTCTTGGTCACACTTTAAAGGCTGCTAGTTAGATTCTATTTACAGCTTTGGAATCTGCATTGTGACCAACCAAGATTGTCAAGAGTGGTATTACTATGATTGCACCAGTATGCCTTGCATTTTGACTATTGACTAGTGCTTGAGCTGGTTGGTTTCCAGTTTTCTACTGTAACTGACTGCATTCCGTATTATTTTCTGTGACTAAAATGGATTTACTCTTTTAAATGTTATATATTACTAATTGCTTCAGCCTTGCAAGCACAGACTTAGAATTGCTTTGATTATCAATTTAACATCACAGATAAGTCTGCTTGAAAGGCCGGAACTTCAGCAAAGAGTCAAGGCGTTCTGCAATTCTCGTTCTCCAGAGCACTGGCACAAAAATCAACCTCCCAAAAGAGTTGAGCTCAAGAAAGCTCTTGGTAACCATCTCTCATGGAAGGACCGGTAACTGCAAGCTTTTAACCGATTTACTTGCTAAAACGTTTTTTCTACATTGATGAGTTCTATTTTATTCGATACTCATGCAATTATATATCTCATGTTTGATATCTATATAACATATTTGTTGTACAAATGTAATAAATAGGCGCCACTAAAAAAATGGCGTGTTCTGTTGAATAGCAACTTCAAGTAGCTATATTGCATAGCTATGTTTTTTAGATTAATTTGGTTGCCTGTTACACTCTGATATTCTCGGTGAACTGGTAATGTTTTTGGCTAGTACGCTGTGTATTCTTCTATGGCCAATTACTTTTTGTCCATTTATATCCCAGCCTTAAACTTAAAGATAATAATGATTGGTTAATTTTGTTATTTTGTGTTGTCCCTACCCCAAATTATAGGCCTGCTATTTGCTTTTGACTTACCAAACAGACATGAATGTGATGGTTTTCTTCTTAGATGCATACTGTCGCTAGATCAGATTCTGTCCTACTTTAGCATGGGACTATCTATCTACCTTTTTTATGCTTGTTCTTTTCTTTGAAATACTTGCTTCAAACCTTAGCCAATATATAGGTCTTCTGATAGTTTCTTACATTCTGTGCCTACTCAAGCTTTAAGGACAACATATCATGTTCTTTTTTCAAAAGGAACATATTTGGCTTTGGTTTTAACTGTAGTGTCACTTCACTATTTTGGTTTTGATGGTGGTTACAGAATCTTGATTACTCTGGTTGTGTTAATGCAGCTATCCCCCCTTCTTCGATGACATAGCTGCACGCTTGCTTCCTGTCATCCTGCTAATTATTTATAGACTTATTGAGAATGATGCTACAGATATTGTAGACAGAGTTCTTGCATTTTATTCTACCTTGCTTGCCTTCCACCCACTAAGATTTACATTGGTACGTGATATTCTTGCATATTTCTATGCTCTTCTTCCAAGCAAGCTAATTGTTAGGATCCTCAACGTGCTGGGTGTTAGCACTAAGGTACACCTATTTACTCTTTTAGTTGGAATTCTTTCTACCTAATTCCTGCTAACAGTGAGCTTTTTACAGACTCCCTTTTTGGAATCCTTTGTTAAAATATTAGGGTCCTCAAATTCTTCCATTTGTCCACCACCGGAATACTTTGCCAACCTTTTGCTAGGCCTGGTTGATAATGTTATACCTCCTTTGAGTAGCAAATCCAAATCAAACCCAGTGGATACAGCATGCACAACTTTGAACAAGCACCATGCGTCTTCACAAGCTGGTGGGATCAGTAACACAGATGGTCAGAGGGCATTTTATCAGAATCAAGATCCTGGATCGTATACACAGCTTGTTTTGGAAACAGCAGCTATTTAGATTCTCTCACATCCTGTGCCTGCTTCTCAAATAGTGTCCTCTCTGGTTCAAATAATAGCGCACGTACAAGCAATGCTTATACAATCAAATAGTGGCCAAGGAATGTCAGGTGGTTTGGGGCAAAATTCTGGGCTGCCAGCTTCTCCTTCAAGTGGGGGTATTGAATCCACAGGTCCCAACCAAGCAAACAATGCTGCAAGTGGAATCAATGCCACTAACTTTGTTTCTAAGAGTGGCTACTCTTGCTAACCAATTGTCTGTTTTGATGATTCAAGCATGTGGTCTGTTGCTGGCACAACTCCCACCAGAATTTCACATGCAACTATACTCAGAAGCAGCTCGCATCATAAAAGATTGCTGGTGGCTCGCTGATAGTTCGAGGTCTGTTAAGGAGCTTGACTCTGCTGTTGGCTATGCACTGCTGGATCCTACATGGGCTTCTCAAGATAATACATCAACAGCCATAGGTAGAACATTTTGCTTTAATATTTTGGGACGAATCAGCTTAGAGTTAACTTAATCTGGTAGTGCCGCACTTGTATGATCTGCCTTGGTTGCAGGTAACGTTGTCACCCTCCTTCACTTGTTCTTTAGCAATCTTCCACAAGAATGACTGGAATCTACCCATACTGTCATCAAACACCTTCGGCCAGTCAATTCAGTTGCCATGTTTAGAATCGCCTTCCGCATATTGGGTCCTTTATTGCCTCATCTGGCTTTTGCTCGACCTTTGTTCATGAAGGTATACTTGGTTTTCCCTTCATACTTCACAGTTACTCAAAAACTGTGCACTTTAGATGTAAGGTCTAAATTTCATATGACAGTGAGTGCCTCTTTGAATTGGATAAATATATGCTGTGCCTGCGATGCAATTTCAATAGCCACAACAATATTGTGTTATATCATTTAGCATCTTCAGTAGTTCCATTTTTCCTGTTAGAAACCACAAATATTTAAAAGCATATATGCTTTGTTTCGTGGTGTCTTTGGCATGATCAAGCTGTAATGAACTGCTTTCCAAATTTATTTAAATTCTATCTTACATTATGTGTCCCACTAACCTTGTTTGTTTTAACCCATTCTGTGATAAAATTTTACTTCCTAACACTAAACTAACATATTGTTGCATGGATAAACTACGATTTATTGCTTCTACAATTTTACTTATGTTGTTGGGATTTGCAGACCTTGGCTTTGCTGTTCAATGTGTTGGGGGATGTATTCGGTAAGAACTCCCAAACCTCAACTGTGAAGGCATCAGAAATCACAGACATAATTGACTTCTTGTAAGATATTTTTTCTTCCTCATTGAACTTTCCTGTCATACTTTGTTTGTGTTCTCATTCTGATGCATATGACTCTCTCTGTATGTCATCTCATATGTACTCTTTCCACTGTTTTTTTTTTCCTTGCTAAATAGGCATCATGCAGCTATGTGCGAAGGTCAAGGGGGTCCCGTTCAGAGCACTAGCAAGCCCAAGCTGGAGTTATTAATGCGTTGTGGGAAAGTTATAGAAATTTTGAGGCCAGATGTGCAACATCTTCTCTCCCATCTGAAATGATCCAAACTCCTCAATTTATGCAGCGACCCATCCAAAGCTAGCGCAGAACCCATCCTAATGTTACAACTTGCAAGTGCATAGATGATGCAAGATGCAACGGAATTGCACAGCCGTTGGTTTCACTTCAGAGTCCTGAACGTGTGATGCTATAGGATCAGAAATTTTGCAGGAGCTGTAACTTGTATCCCCACGGAATCAAGATTTTGTCCTAATGGTGAGACGGATTCTTCGTTGAATCGATGTTGTCAGTTGCCATCCTCTAGTTAGCATCTTTGTAAAAAAACAACTGATTACGTGCAAATTGGGACATTAGTTTACAGTATAAACGTGAAGATCACCTATCAGTGGCAGGCAGAGCATTTTGGTTGCGTTGAAACGATGCTACATTCTACCATTATTATTATTTTTCACTCCAGAGAGTGACCGGCAATCAATCCTCTGTCTCATTCATGTGTAGGACTTGCCGTTTGGTCGATGGTCACCATCCAAATACCATTCGGAACAGTCTGTATGGGAAGTTTGTCACAGAGCAGATGCGAAGGACCATCGTCATTAATGAGAGTCACCGGTTAATAACGTACCGTCGGACATGTGCACATCTTATCACAGTGGATCGACAACGCCTTCCGTACGGCGAGTCCTAAATTTCTTTTGTCAGATTGAGGGTTCACCAGTGTTAATGAACCCTATTATAGAATTGACAGCTAACTTGTATGTCAAGGTGGCACTCAAACTCTCTAAATTGGTCACGTTTTCAAATCCCGGTACCCACTGTGAGAATCGCCAGTCGTGGCTGCCAATTTTCAAGTGACTGGAATATATTTTCATTTCAGACCCTGTTTTAACTATTAGATCAACATTCGATAACACACTATTTTAATACAACTGAGCCGTTTTCTTTTCTTAATCCACGGCTGACGGTACATGCTCGAATTCAGCCAAAGTACTCACTCCGTTTAGCAGGTTCAGTGCACCGTGCACGCATCAGTGGCAAAACCAGTACCGCCCGTTGGGTTGAGGTCAGTCGGAGACGGGCTCGCACGTATGACTCGCCCCGCCCCCGCTTCCCGCCACGTGCGCGTGGCCCTGTCCACTTCGTGCCGCGCCTCCTCTCCAAATAAAGGCGGCTGCTGCTCTGTTCCTGAGGCCTGAGCTGAGACCTTCACTCGAGCTGAGAGCACACAAGTCAACTAGGATCCTCGTTTCTTTGGTTCTCTATCCACGGGAAGGGAGCGAGAGATGGGCAGGCAACCGTGCTGCGAGAAGGTCGGTCTCAAGAAGGGGCCATGGACCGCGGAGGAGGACCAGAAGCTGGTCACCTTCCTCCTCACCCACGGCCATTGCTGCTGGAGGCTCGTCCCCAAGCTTGCAGGTACGGTGCGTGCATGACCGCTAGCAATTCATCTCCTTGATTTCCTTGCCAGAGCAACCCCCGATGTGCGAGAAGCGAACGATACATATGCAAAATGCAGATGGCAATCTATCATGCATCCTGACACGAATTAGACATGTTTTGCTCTCGCAGGGCTACTGAGGTGCGGGAAGAGTTGCCGGCTGAGGTGGACGAACTACCTGAGGCCGGACCTCAAGAGGGGCCTCCTTTCGGAGCAGGAGGAGGAGCTAGTCATCGATCTCCACGCGCAGCTCGGCAACAGGTACGTGATGCACGTGTGTCTCGGTCTCCTCCAAAACTGTTGCTGTTCAGCGCGTGCTCACATCGTGAGCTCGCCGTACGTTTCTGCTGCGCGGCGCACAGGTGGTCCAAGATCGCGGCGCGGCTCCCCGGGAGGACGGACAACGAGATCAAGAACCACTGGAACACCCACATCAAGAAGAAGCTCAAGAAGATGGGCATTGACCCCGTCACTCACAGGCCACTCCACGCAGCTCAATCCGACGAACCCCTGATACATCAGCAGCAGCAAGATCCTCCGCAAGTGCGACAAGGACGCTGTGACGAGCCCAAGGCGTCGTCGCAAGGGCCCGCCGGCGCCAACGACGACGAGGATGAGGAGGCTCCGGTGAGCGCCCAGCCGCAGGGCGCGGCCTCCCATGCGTCCACAGCTGCTGCCGTGTCTCCATCCGGCTCCTCGCCCGCATCGGCCTCCGTCGCGACCCCTGGCGCGGACGTGGCTGCCTGCCCTGATACCATCGACCTCTTCGAAGTGGATGTCATCATGGACATGGACTGGGCAGGCATCTTGTCCAGTTCCGGCGACGACGGCGCCGGCATAAACGTCGATCTGTTCGACCATTACCCTGGCGATGGCTTCGATCAACAAGTCTGGATGTGATGCTGATAACAGCTTGCTGGTAGGAATAGAACGGTCGTGATCATCTCTGTTCCTGCATGCCCTGTTTTCTCTCTCTTTTCTTTGATTTCTTGCGTCGATTCAAGTTCGTCCATGTCCATGCATGCATGGTTGCTGACGAGGAGAGAAGCCGGGTGTGTGGTTCGTGAAAATTTGAGAAAAAAAGTGTATTTGCGTCAAGCTGTTGATCTCATGGCGTGGGATCAATCCCTGTTCAAGAGCAAAGGTCAGGTCCTTCACTCATGTACAGTTCAAGAATGTGAAGTTTCTGATGTGGCGTGCTAGCTTTCACGGTATCTTCGAGTACAGTTTAAACATGGGCAAGGACAAAAAATAATGCACTAAGCCCTACAAACATGTTCGGACAAAACAAATCGAAATGACGCTATATTTTTTTTCCTTTTTGCGCGCATGGTTGAATACTAGGAAGTGGATTTTTATTTTGTTTTTTTTATTTTTTAAAAAAGTGGATTTTTATTTCAATCTCTTCAGTGGTGAACTGCAGCAGAGGCTCACTGATACAAAAGCTCAGTAACTCTGAATGTCAATGAAACTATCTGGGCAAAAAGGAAGCCAACAGAAAGCATCCTTGTAACCATTTTAAACAAACCTTTTTCTGTTGACCAGAGTCACCAGACATTCTACGGTACTGGGTTGACCTTCAAAGCAAACAAAAAAATCGACGCTTCAAGGTACACAAGACAGCTGTGAATTGTGAGCCAATATTTTAAGTAAGAAAAAACACAAGATGACCATGAGCTTACCTCACTACGTTTCTATCCTAAACCAGCAACCCAATGATCAATAGACCGGGTCACATAAAATTCAGCACACGGTAAAACTAGTACTCCCTATGTTTCAAAATAAAGCTTGTATTATGATTCGAGAAAGTTAAATTTAGTAAGTTTTAACTAATAATTAATCAAATTATGCACATAGTTAGTGTACAAAAGATATAAAAATAAATTCGTCTTTAACATACATTTTAATAAGAAAATAGTTTCGTAGCAATTGATAATATATTGTAAGAAAAGTTAATGTTAAAATATATTTTGAAAGACTTTCTTAAATCTTAATACACCATATAAAAAGAAATTGATGGAGAAGTAGATAAAATGACAATAGCCTCGCCAATAAAATATGACAAAACCAGTATAGCGCTTTATGAACATAATTTGTATATAGCTCTTCAAAATCATATAATTATCAGTAATCAACAACTACATACAAAACCCTGTCACGTCAGTACTAGTAACAACGCATTCAAGTACCCACATATGCATCACAGTCATTAGCTCATCGTGTGCACTGTTAGAATTATTAAGGTGGTTTGTGTAATAATTTTTAATAAATTTTAAAGATTTATATTATAGAGATATGGCTCATGTTGGGATCTACCTTTTATTAGTATCATATTATTAATAGAAATAGAAGTAAAGATTTTCTCTCTATATATGTAAGGGTCCCAACTTATTAGGTACACATATAACATAGACTACTAATGAGAGTATCTCTAAAATTAGGGACGTTCTTGTTACGTAAGTCTATATAAGAGCTAAAGTTTTGCCTCTTTCTCTCTCAATAGTATTGTCGCTGTAGTCTATTCCATCCTAGTGTCGGCGTGCACCGACGAATGGGAGAACAGGTCTCCGAAATCCCGCTCTTGAGATCTTGCATTTGGAGATGACGAATAAAGTTTTTAAAAAACGTTACAACGATTGTTTAAATTCTTCACCACGGCTCGTCTCACTAGTCGTTTGGGTGCTACCCACTGTCATCGTCAATAAATTCGGCGCGTCATCAACAGGATCAATCGTACCGTTAACACAGTACAACCAGCATCTTCAGCAACTGTAAGACCCCAGTTACCGGGATCTCCTGTGCCGCTAATATCAGTCCCTGGATCAAGTAGCTGATACGCACAGCATAACAGTCGTAGTATCACAGTCAAATTTCGTACATAGATATAATGGATACAGAGTACAAAAGATTACAAACCACTATAATTTTACAAAACTGGCCCAGCGGCCAGCAAAAGTACACAGCAGAAGCAAAAGCCCAAGCCACAAGCAGCAAGGGTGCGGACGCGACTTGCGAAACTACTCTTCATCTCCGGCTTCACCTCCAGCGAAGTCAGGATCAGTTTCTTCATCTGAATGATAGCAAGAATGAGTACTCAAGGTACTCAGCAAGCCCTACACTACTTTCAAGATGTTGATAGATGCATATGGGGTAATTCAAGGATAAGGCTTCACGGCTTTAGTTTTAGCGTAAAGCAGTTTTATGCAGGTATACATTTTGCCTCATCTACCATTAATATTAAAACGGTTGAAATAGTTCAAAACAGTAGAGAGCTGTATCTGGGGCTTTTGGTCCTGGGAGGGGCTACACCTCACTCCGCAGTCCCTTTTCACACTTGGTACACTTCTAGCATCACGCAACTTCTGGCGGGTTAAGCCATGAGCTTCATCATACGGACATCTAGTCCACATACTCACTCATCAAAACACACGCACCCTGAGTCTAGTCAAGCGTGACCATGCCTTCGCATGTCCATAACCGCGGACACGGCTATTCGAATAGGTTTACACTCTACAGAGGTTGTACAGCTTTACCCATGCGATATGCTCAGCCTCCATCCGTTGCAAGCGGAGGAGCGAATCATACCGAGACCTTCCCAACACCTTCCCTGCCGGGCTTTTCCACGACGCACGTCAAGGACCAGAGCTGTATGTTCCGAAGGCCAGCATCCCTTTTTAAGCCCAAGCCGGTACCTGAAACCTCCAAACAGCCGACAGGATAGTCACTTGACTGCTCGTTGCTCTCAGCCTCCTGGTATTATGCCCAACCCAGTCTGGTGAAGGGAGAAGTCCAGTCCTGCCCATACAGGACGCATGGTTGCACGGGGTGGCTAAGCATGACGGCGCAAGACTCGGTCCTTAAGCGGCCGGGCTAGGCATCTTCCTGGGCAATGAATACCACCATGTAACTCAAGCCCCCAAGAGCATCCTTCACGGAGGACCACTCTACCTGCCCGCGCCAAGACAGTTTTCACCCATTTTTACACATCACCTTCCATGTTCCACCCGACATCAAGGATTTCACCACAGTCACGGAATTCACAACCATCAAGGAATCATGGTATATGAGTTATTGTTGATAACAGTAATCTTGTCTCCGAAGAGAAGTGTTTTAAAAGCGACATCTCCGAGGAGATGTATTCAATCCTAAGCATGCTAGATATCAAGACATCGTCCATCGTTAATATAATTAACAACAGGTATTCCTAGGGTGATATGTATTCTGGATGATGACATGTATGGCATGGCAGTGTTGATAGGGTTAACTACTACAAGTAGTTTGAAAGAAAATGCAATATATAGCACATGCGATAATAAGTCCGATTTTAGTTGATCATGTATATTATTCGAAAACATAGGTTCAATATGATCAAGGAAATAGGACTTGCCTTCTTCGGAGTTTTCCTCGAAGTCTTGGTTAAAATCCGGATCTCCTTCGCTCTTGACACTTCCTGCGCAGAATTCGCAGAATTCTGGGTGTTCTGCAATTACGACTACGATCAGTAACGTGCTAGATTAGCGATGAATCAAACAACACCAACGAAAAACCAAATAGTCTCTAATAGGCATTAAAACATGATAGACGTGTGGAGCTCGATTTTAGATGAATTTCGGCGAAAGAATCGCCGAAATCGGAGTTGAAATGGATGAGCTATGGCGTTCGGAATATTTGTTGGAAGGGAAATCCTAAAAATCAGATAATGCTACTATTCCGTGGACTTGGTTCGCAATTCTGTGGACCGAAGAAGCTGTGAAGGGAGGGTTCACCGTGGACCCTAGGCCATAGACTTGGTCTATGGACCGGTGGTGAGCCGCCCGGCCGGTCCACCGTGGACCAGGGGCTGTGGACCGGCCACCTACCCGGGGGAAAAGGGCCCACTGCCCAGGGGCAATCCGGCCAGGGGATAAGGATAAGGGGCCGGTTCCCCCCCCTTTTCCGTGCGTTGGTTCCCAGAGAGAGAGAGAGAGAGAGCCGGGGAGAACGAGGGAGAGGGAGAGCCGGCGAGGGGGAGAAGAAGACCGGCGCCGGAGGGGAGAGAGACAGCCGACCGCGGGGATCCACCGGTGGAGCTCGCCGGCGATGAGGCCCCGGTCTAGCGAGCTCGGCGAGACGGCGTGGAGCGGCGGTTGGCCGGCGGAAGAGAGAGAGTCAGCCGGCGGCGACCCTCGGTGGCGGCGGCCAGGGCAGCCACGGCGTCGGGCCAGCGCAAGGAGGAAGGGCGCCCGGGGTTCTCGGCGACGGCGGCAACAGCGGCACGCCACTGGGCGGCGGGCCTGCGGCTGGGCGGCACGTCCCGAGGCGCGGCAGCGGGGCGGCGCCCGGAAGCTCCGCGACGGGGCGGCGGTCGGGAGCCCGGCGACGGGCAGCACGCCGAGAGCTCGGCGACGGACATCACGCCGGGAGGCAAAGGGTGATGGAAGAGGGGCTCACCGGTGAAGGACGGCGACGGCGGGTCGGTGGTTCCGGCTGTTGTTTGGTTGGTGTGGGTTCTGCGTGGCGTGGGGAGGGCTGTGATGCTGGTGTGTGTGGTGTTTGTGCTGGGGTCGTGCAGGGGGGAAATGGAGAGCAGAGAGGGCACCGGCGAGTGTGCTGGGCCATTTGTAGGCGGAGGGACCCCGGCAGGCCGGCGTGGCGGAACAGGGAGGGGCATGGGTGGCTGGGTTGGACGGTGCCGGCCATGAGAGAACGGGGAGAGAGGGAGTAGGTGGTGGCCGGTGAGTTGATTGAGGTGATCGGGCACGGATGACTGATGCTCGGGGTGGGTTGGTCGGTGACCATAGGGGAGAGAGAGGGATGAGATTTGATGAGAGAGAGATCGGTGTGATCTGTGGAACTGATGTATTTTGAATTGTGAACTTTGATATGTATTAATGCAATTGTATTTGAATTGAGAATTGGAATTGTATGATTCAAGCGAATTGGGTTGGATTGAATTGGAATAACTTCAATTGGAGAACTTGAATTTGCAATATGGCTTTGGATTAAGATCAACTTCAATTTAATTGAGGTTGACTTAATTTGGTCCTCTAGCTTTTGGTAATAGTTGGAATCCCTGAACTTGGATTTGAATTGGAGCTGATCAGAATCTAAGAGTGAGTTTGGATTGAGAGGCATTCAATTCAAACCCTCACCCAAAGAACCGTAAAACCATTGATGCATGCTAAGCAACCTAATGCAGTGCTCATGTTTTAACTAGCCTTGATAAATCTTGGAACATCTACTAAACTTAGCACGTTCAACATGTATGAGTGTGTATGTACGGGTATATATACACATCCCTGCACCTGTTCCCACATATTTAGTTGTCCTTAAAAATATTTAATTTGGAGCTAATTCTGCAATTATACCTTAAGCTAAACACAGGGTGTTACAGCAACCTCTATAACGCAGGATCAATACATAAAAACTATGTAATTCTACTTTATTTCTTACGATTCCTAATTTTGAGTACAGTAGATCTAATCATATATTATACTTTCGTACATATGTCTAGATTATGCTTTAATGATATAATCATATCAGTTTATCGATTTATACTTATAAATTATTTATAGATTAAATTAAACCTAAATATGTGTTATTTTTCAACCTGCGCTGCATTTGTATCAGCTGTCGGTGCCAGTAGTTGCCCGGTAAGTCACCGGCGTCGCGCGGCCCAGGATGCTTGGCTCGCCGGCTTCCAATGGGCACGCTACAACCTGATGTGCCTCGACCCGATCGGCCGGAGGACGGCGAGACAGGGAGCTTTGGCGAAAGCTACGCGCCCGTCCCATCGGCCTCTGTAAAAGCTAGGTACCTGCCCCGCCATTTGTTGGTGGCCACTGGCCACAACACTTTTACTCGCGCGAGTGTTTCGCCCCGTCCCTTCCGATCCCATGGCGTGATCTCAGCGCTGCGTAATGGCTGCGTGCCACCGATTCGTCCGTAGGAGACTCGTGTCAGTGACCGATTTGTTCTTCGAATTGATCTGCAAACGCTCGAATATATAGCGTACACGAGAGCTCGACAGCTCAATCGAACGTTTCTGAACAGACGCTGATTACACGTAGGTACGTACGTAGCGTATGTACATGCATCATACCTCATCATACCTCTCGAGCATGCATGCATATCTCGTATCTGTAAAGAACAGGGCACATAATTCATATCCCAAGCAACAGATCCCAAACACTGCAAAATGGAAATAACAACTCAATGTAACCTACAAGTATCAAATACCAATGCACAGCGCAGGCTACCATGATGCGTACGAATTGTTACGCTGAAAAGTCCACTCACGACACAACACATGCTGACATGCATGATGCAGCAGGGCAGCGGCCACGGAGCCGGTGGCCCGGCCGGCGAGCGACGAGCGGCGGGCAGAGCCCCAGGCGTGGCCCTCCACGGCGCGCTTTCGACGGGCCCTTTTTCTCTGGGCGCTCACGGGAGAAAGACTCCAGCCGATCGAGCCGGATATGGCCCAAAATGGCGGTAGCTTTTCCGGGGCAAAGAGAGGGGATGCGTCAGGCGCTGCAATGATGGGGCAACGAACTTGGATCTCGCCGTGCCCGGATGCTCTAATGGAGGATGAGGGCAGTAATATACTGCCACAAAACATGCACAAGCTAGAAAGATTGTTGAGTGGAAGCGTGCACCGTTGCATGCGTCCCCTGCGCCCAAAGCTGCCGCCATCTTTCGTGGGGCGGCCGAGACATGCTAATAGGCAAGTCTGTTCTACATACGAACTTTTTTTACTAAAAAGATGCAGGACCGGGAACAGCCATTGGAACAGGATAAATAGATCTCTTAATAATTTCTTTTAAAATAAATGGTATTATTCTATTTTATCAGTCAATGTACTTTAAAAGTGGATCATAATAAAATGCAACTCAAGACAAAAAAAAAAACAGCGGAAATAGAAGAACTCGAAAGATGCAAATTGAATAGAACAACGCTTTGAAAAATTAAAATCCAAAATTAAAAAATCTAATTGATGGTGGGTCTCACGATTATAATCGAACACTAGATTTCACAGTATAACAATTCATGACTCATCCCTATACAAAACTTAGATCTTGAGAAGAAACACCCAAAGATCAAAACGATAAACACCGGGTGAAGAAATTCTCCAAGATGATAAATAAGAGGCAAGATAATTTAATACCTAATTGTGAACATTTCTACATGAATTTTATGTCTCTAGCAATGAGAAGAACCACTCAAAGAAGGTGGTAAAAATTCAGCTTAAGCATGAAAACGAAAATTGCAATCAAATGATGAAAAACTTGCAAACTTGCAAGAAAATCAATAGATGAAAACAAGAAGGAGGTGAATCCAAGCATGAGAAGGAAAATAAACTTCATTACTTTCTAAGATCAACTCTATTTTCAGCAGATTACAAAGATTTTCATCTCAAAAGCTCTCACCTAGTACATCAACTAAGCACTCATATTCCTCTTCTCTAAAACACTAGCACAAGAATATTGTATAAATAGCTCAAGAGGCTTAAGTGGCTGGTTCCACTCTGCAAAATAGCCCTACCCTCATATTTATAATTCTTGAGAGATTTCTTGGATGCCAAATTTCTCTGTTACCAAAATACCATTCGCTTATAATAGCCTCATACCTAGCACCGAAGTATTTTGGTCTATTTTTCGCTCCGTTTAATAAACTACCGTAACGCCTTCACGACTTAGCTTCGCCTTAACGCAAATTTCACAATGATGTCAAATGGACCCCGTCTTGCGATCTTAATAACCGGCAAGTCTCTCCCGCTCCTAATCTCTCGGGCTACCTTGTCACTTGCACCAGTATCCCTTTCATTTGACTTTGTCAACAAGTCGACTTCACTCATCTCTCATATTTTGCTTGACCTTCACGTGTACTACTAGGATCACATTTGACTTCGTTCGGTCTCCTTGATTATCCGACACTAAGCATGCCGCTAAGCCCCGATCTCACCATCGACCGTCAAGTTGCATCAATCACATGTATATCATAAGATAAGCAAATATATATCTCCAAACCATCTCAATTAATCCAACTCAAGAATCTTTAGTTGTCAACACAACCCGCAGAAATCGTGAATACCGGATGTTCCCGTCATCGGAACTTTTAGTATGTACAATTTTTCTGAAATCAGAGATAAAACTTCTAACATAATTTTCTCTCCAACTTTGATTAGACATTATCATAATTTCAATACATAGTCACTCTTATGCAAACCTAGAAATCATCGAACCAAAACAACAATTTTATCGATCGCTCATCATAAATAAACCAAAACATATTTCAACTTAATTTTTTAAAAATAAATTTTTTAGTATAAAAAGTGAGTACGTAGGTCCCAACCGATGGCCTATTCATGTCATATACTGGCAAGTCGAGCCAACGGGTGACGGGATGGGATTTTCTTCCCACAATTCATAATGATTAGGCGCTAGAGCGATGACCTAGGTGATGAAAAACGGTGGGTGTTGGTGGGGGTAGGGGAGGGGGTTTCCTTCGTCGCCAAGCTTAGAAGAACTCATGAGGAAGGGAGGTCAGCCTGATGAAGTAGACGGATGCAGGTGGTAAGATATTATCGACTACGAGCGATGCTAGGATGGAAGAGCTCTGAGACAAAGAGGTTAACTTGTCTGGGTGGCTATCAAGGATCAGTCGTAGGCAGGCAAGAGGCGAGGGAGCGAGCCTAAGGCAGGAGAGGATGGAGTGCGCACGGTTTAAAAGGCGTCGAATAATGGTCGGCTAAAAAACATTACATTTTCAGACATATGAAATATAGCATCCCCTCTTCTTTCGCCTGAGCCGTCCGTTCACCAGCTTGGCGCTCGGTCACAGGCGCACAGGTGCAGTTTGTTCCCGTAGCGTTTCTGAGCGACCCGCGGCACTGTGGTCGACGGATGTGATCATGTGACGTCCGGCACGGAGCCGAGAGCAGCAGGGCCGGCGCGAGGAATCTCGGAAAGAGCGAGACGTGACACGAGATCTCCATCCGCAAAAGCATCGTCCGTGGTCATCACAGACACAGAGCGAGCGATGCCTAGCTCTGCAAAGCAAGGGAAAGCCTATCATTCGCAGCCAAGTGGCAGCATCATCACGGCGCCATTCGTACACCCGCTACCGCTAGTGGAGTAGTGGGTTTAGGTGGATCCGCCCGGCCCCGTGCTCCATTTCTCATTAAGTACCTTATCCTCCTGTGCCCCAGCATTCCATGCACGATCCATCGATCTCGTCCCCTTTCCTTTTCTCCTCCACTATCATTTCGTTTCATCAAACTACTCCATCCAGCCAGCCGGCCAGGCTAACTTCTGCAGGCTTCGATGCCCTGCCGCTGGGGCCTGTGCCCTGGCCTAGCTACCTGCAGCCTAATGCGGCTAGCTGCAGGTGCCAACGCGCGGCGACCGTGATGCGCACGACGATGACACGTTCCGTTTCTGTGCGTCTCAAGCAAAGCTGCTAACGGGACGCATCAGTAGTACGTCAGTGTAGACGTAGGACGCGCACGCCGCGATCGAGCACTTCTTTTCATGGCAGGATATATGAGAACCAGGGATACGTGCGAGCGGGAAGCGAAAGCGCACGAGAGAACAGCGCAAGGCACGATCGAGCGGCGAACAGGTGTGTTACCGGAGGAGGACGGTCGAAGAAGAGAATGCTCGCACGTTGACGACTCGACGAGCGAGAGAGAAGGGAAGGGCCTTCGCGACGGCGTGAGTCGTTCAGACCGGCGAGTGCTGGATTTCGATCAGCGTCCTTGTGGTGTCCAAATTTGGTACTGCCTTCCAAAAAAAGTTGCATACCAGGGTCAGGGTAGCACGAACGAACCCACCCGGGAAGGAAGGCCCAGTAGAGGTGGGCTAAATTTAGCCCAAAAAGTACCAGTGGGTGGCTCGAATTCGCATCACGCAGGCCTCATTATGGCCCATTGGAATCCCATGGTGTCTTTGAATGCTCGGCCACGATCACACGGGCACCCGTTGTCCTTCTAACCGTCCATAAAATGCAAACTTATCCTCCTAAAGAAACTATTGGCCATGAGATTTCACTTGTAGCGGCAACTAAATCATCTCCGACCACACGCGGATTCACCTTATGCTTATGTCTATGCGCATGACACAAGTTAACTTTTTATTTTTCAGTAATTTATATATTAGTAGCTTATGTGACATTCTCTAACTCATTAAGTATAACACTTAAATCTCTAACATACCAACATGAGATATCCAATTATTTTTGTTATGGGTCTGTCACCGTCTCCAACGTGCTATGCTTGTCCTATTAGCGTTAAGAATAAGGGTGACCGTGGATTGAGTCGGATCGGGATCCCGTGGGTTTTAGACCTGATAGGGGCACGTTCTGATGTAAAGATCGCCCTGTAGGGAGTCAAGTTCAGATTCAGGTTTATTTTTACACCTGTGGGTGCCCATGGATCCCAAAATCCCATGAGTACATGCGTTCTATCCTCCACCTGCTTTCAATCGACTGACACGTACACATGGCATGGCAGGTGTGTGATGTGCCCAGTCCCCTCTTTTGCCTGCCCACGCAGGGCTCGAGGCAAGCATCCGCCACTCCGCTCAACTGTTGTTCCTCATAAACCGTGACACCAAATACGAGACACCCTATCCTGCACAACCCACGTGCACTTCCCTCTCTCTCTCTCTCCCTCCCTCCCATGCACTTGCGTGAAGATGTCCTCCACCCTTGGGAACGAGATCCTTTGACTTTACGGCGAAGTGAAGTCAGATGACTTCACTCCACTGTGAGCTATTGGATTTGAGCTGGACGGTAAGATTTTGATGCTACAGTAATCTGTGAACAATGATTTTACCTGCAATATCTGGTGCGGCAATAAATGAAGACAGGGGCTTACCATTTTACTGTAGTGCCTCTCACGAATTATTGTTACTCTTTGACATTGTGAAGTCAGAGGATTTAGTTTCCCACCCTTGTACCAGCTTGCACTACATGTCTCTTCTCCCGTCCTCTACCCTTATCCAATAGCCATCTGTCGTCGTCACGCCTCGGCCACTTGACGCCATCATCGCGCTATCTCCCCTAGTGGCTCACCGTCACAGTGCCTGGGAAGCCCGACGCCGTTGCCGCCCAGCTGCTTGCCATCACACCGCCTGGGTCACCCCAACGCCGTCGCCGCCCAAAACGGCTCGCTATCATAGTGCTTAGGAAGCCCGACGTTGTTGCCGCCCAGCTACTTGCCATCACACCGCCTGGTCGCCCCGACGCCGTCGCAGTGCCTGGGAAGCTCAACGTTGTCGCGGTGCTTGGGTCGCTTAGCTGCTTGTTGTCGTAGCCCATGGGTCGTCCGACGTTATCACCGTGTTGTCGCCGTGACTGATCTAGATCTAGCATCGGCCGACCGCTCCTCCTAGCGGATCTCGAATTTGACATCTGATAAGTATTTCGAAGCTAGATCAGATTTACTATCTCAAATTTCAGAGATACGTTTTCACTCCATTCATTCTCTATCTGACCCGTTACCACCCTTGTCCGGAACAGCGATGCCACCAGTAAACGGCAAGGGGTGCCTTTCACACAGTGTCGACGGAGCCGCAGAAGGACGCGATGCCACGACGGACTGTTCTGTTCCTCGCCTCGTGATGCGAGCGGTACAAGGTTTCAGGCCGGCAGACGACAAACTTCGTGGGACGGGCCACGTCGCCACCGCGGGATCGATACATCCATCGCAACTGATCGCAAGAATCCACGGCCGATGCCGTCCGAAACGGATCGCATCGGGTTGCTCCGTCCACGGCCCCGCTCGCTGGGCCAGCCTGAGCCAGCCCGCCCAGCCGCGCAGATCGGGACACGTCGGCCTTCCTGCACCGCACCGCACCGCATCGACCTCGGTCTCTCGTCCCCGTCTCGTCTCCTCCCCCTCGCCTTCCTTCCGTCCTCCGCTCCAACCGCGGCTTCCCTCGAGAGATCCGGCGGGCGCCCAGGGTGCGGCTACCCTTCGCGCGGCATGGGGCTCTGGGACTCGCTCCTCAACTGGCTCCGAAGGTTGGTGCCGGGCTTTCACTTGTTCTTTTCCTCGTCCTTTTCGCTCCAAAGACGCCTCTTTTACGTGGAAATCCCGGCCTTGCTACTGGTCCCAGAATTTCGATGTGTTTCGATTTGGGCAGGAGTAGGAGTTTTCTCGGGATTGGATTGGATCGGGATTCCCTGTGCGGCGAGGTGATGCGGCGAGTTTGTGAATTGGACTGTGTGCTCTGAGCAGTTAGATCCACGCTAGATCAAGCTAATGTTTTGCACACGCGTTTAAGGTGGCTCTGGCAATGGCATGCTAACCCTGGTACATCTTGATGCGGTCAGGATAGCTGAAGGCTAAAGAGCATCCAATTTGGAGCATGGGATGAAAATAGTGAACTGTATGGTTTGATGAGGAGTGTTTTTGAGAACATTACCTATCTCTTTGTAAATTCAGGCCATTTAGTGCCTATGATGGCAATATAGTTCAATTTTACTCTGACCCCGTCTAGATTGAAGATGAATAGATGATAAAGCTTCCTAAGTTTAAACAATATGTCTGAAAGAAGTTTAAATTCCATTTTTGAAAGACTGCATACAGTCCGCAGTGCGAATGGAGGCTTTCATGGTTAGGTTCTGTTCTAAACAATCTTTCCTGCTCTTTGGAAAGTGCTTAATTGCGAATTTTGGTTTGTCCAACTCATATTTGGTGAATTAGTTTTCAACTTGCCTCTGAGGCCGCTAGTCTGCTTGAGATCATTTTTTGTTACCCTGTTTAATCTGAGCGGTTTGCTTATGCTATATGGGATTCTTTCTTGTCAGTGATTGGCTTTTGTTTTAACTGTCAGTAACAACGTTTTTAGAAGGTGTCAGCCTTACTCTGCTAGTGTAAAATTAGGAGACGTGCCAAGCTTAGCTTTTTTTTCCGAAGCGGAACAAAGTCCCTTGCTCACACCGGGGATCGAACCCGGGTCGCGAGCGTGGCGCCCTTGCACCTTGACTGTCGGGATCTCGCATCAGGTCGCCAACCTTAACTATTATGTACCATTATGTTGGCTTTGAAGCATTACGTATCAAATCATCAGAATTCTACTCAGGGCAGTAATGTTTCCTATTACAGCTTGTTTTTTAAGCAGGAGATGGAACTCTCCCTAGTTGGGCTGCAGAATGCTGGGAAGACATCTCTAGTCAATGCCGTTGCTGTATGCATCAACTCTCACAATTTAAGATATATTATCATGTTTGCTGTGATGTTTTGATTTTAATTCATGGCTGCTGTGCTTCTCAGACAGGTGGCTACAGCGAGGACATGATTCCAACTGTATGTACATACACCACTTCTTGTGATATCCTGAATACTATTTTGGTTATCTAAGTGATCTGAAATACTCATCTGCTAAAATAGGTAGGCTTTAATATGCGGAAAGTCACCAAGGGAAACGTCACAATTAAACTTTGGGATCTTGGTGGGCAACGGAGATTCCGGACTATGTGGGAGCGCTACTGCCGTGGAGTTTCTGCTATTCTGTAATTCCTGCTTTTCTCAAATATTTTATATTGTGTATATTTGATATTCAATTTTGTGATAATAAGGTAGGGCGAAGTCATAAACCAAATAACTCCCAATTGGAGCACCTTTTGCTGTTATTCATTTCGTAAAGATAATCCTCTGACAGCAGCACAACACTAGACATGTTTATGCATGTAGAGAGGAGATAGTGAAGTATAGATAACCGTATAAGTATGTACTGTACTAGATATGTTTGCTTCCCTTACCAGCAGTCTAGATACATTTTCTCTGCATTCTTTTGCCCATGTAGGATCATTATATTGAGTTGGAAACTGACACATACTGGAACATTGGTAGTTATGCTAAACTCCCAATGCGGTGTTGGTGCAATTAGTGCATTGACTGTTAAGTGACGCTATATCCAAGGAATTCAGTTACATTTACAGGGCGTATTCTCTAATGCATGTATTCATTTTCTTTATTCGCTTGAAATAGTAGATCTACATCTTTGGAAAACAGAAACCATGTTGTTTGTTGCTGTATTTATCATGTTCTCTTCTGAGCGTATGACTGCTGGATGCATGATGCTTGTTACCCAGATATTTTTCGGTTCTCTAGCTTAACTGTTTAACATGGATGCATTATGATCTGTTATTTTTGTCATTTAATTGCAGATATGTGGTGGATGCTGCTGATCGAGATAGTGTTCCAATAGCTAAAAGTGAATTGCATGACCTGTTGACGAAACAGTCTTTAACTGGGATTCCCTTGCTTGTCCTTGGCAACAAAATTGACAAGTCAGAAGCGCTTTCAAAACAGGCATTGGTTGACCAACTGTGAGTTTATTCTTCTTCGATATGGGATTAGCTATTACTGAAAAAACTTACCGGATCATTCTTCCTCCTTTCTGCATGATATTTCAACTGAAGTGCTCTTTCTTTGTTTTTAGGGGATTGGAATTTATAAAAGACCGTGAAGTTTGTTGCTACATGATCTCCTGTAAGGACTCTGTGAACATAGATGTCGTCATCGACTGGCTTATCAAGCACTCTAGAACAGCAAAGTAGGGTTTTTTTGTGTGTTTGTATCACTTGATGCACGGTGATTTGAATTTACCTCTGAGTCCCCACTCCCCAGTGTCCTGGTCCACAAGTTAAAAGTGACCACCTTGTAATCTATTAGCTCTTTGGCGTCGCCGACAAACAGTATGGTGTCTAGCACTTGAGCATCAGAACCTTGTATTCCTTTGTAAATTCCTTGAATCTTTGATTATTCTTTATTGTGGATGTCGAATGTTTTTTTCTTTCTCTGCGCATGTCAAACTGGCCCTATGTCGAGGCAAAAAATGTATTTATCAATTCAGGAAGAGTAAAAGTTCATATCCTAATATCCCAATACAAATTGTTAGTAAAGTCGGTCCAGTTCTTTTTAGTAAATTATCCTGAGTTCCTGCACTCCTTATGAGTTTTTCTTTGTTTTGTTTTTGAAAAGAACCTCCCGAGTTTTACTATATGCATCTAAGGCAGCTGTAAGGGATTCTCTATTTCTCTCCATCCAAATATACTGTCTCTATTTCTCTCCATCCAAATATACTGACCACATTGATGAAAATGGGCTCATAAGAACCTTGACACAGTGAATCATTTGAAGTCAGTCCAAGCATCAGCTTTACAGCCACATTTCTACAACGCAAGTCATATTCCAATTGCTATAGGAGTTTTGTAGAGTCTGACAGGAATTTCCCACCCTCTATTTTGTAGATTATTCAGCAATGGAAACGTGTACAAATGCAAGACAACAGGCCGGACATTCCGGCTTGCGAGGCCCTTAGTTTAGGTAACATCGAAGCCTGAAGCGAAAAGCGACCGGTTCACCGTGCTGCATCCGGTCCAATTCTTGGTTTCGTACCTCTGAAACCGTCAGAACTCAGAAGCAATATCCGTCTCCACTACCTTGGCTTCGAACCAGCTCCTCAGCTCTCGCGGCAACACGGCAGGCCATCTCGGTGTCAGTAACATTCTCAAGGAAACCTGACAAGTTTTGCAGCACCACATTCACGACTGGTCCCGGAGGCTAATTGCTGCGACTCATTTGAATTGGTCTGCGGCCGGTTACTTCAGAGGAGGTCTGCACTTTTTACAGGCATTAAGAGGCACACAGAAATTACTAGCAAACACATGCAAAGCTAATAAATCATATGTATTCCAGCACGAACAAATGAACCAAAAATTGTACAGATGACAGTGAAGAAGTGCAATTAGCAGTTACAATGATCAGATACGACAGATTAATTAGCTGATCGTATTTAAGGGGTTTCTAACCAGACTGAGCAACGATCTGAATGAACCCGAATAATTTTATCGTGAAGAAGACGAAGTGGAAATGGGTTATGATGTCTCAGTTTCAAGAGAAACTGCTGGCAAACATCACACATGAACCCAAAAATGTGGTCAGCAATCAGAATCAAAAGAAGAAACTCTATGACAAGCTCTTGCCATCCAATGCATGCGCCATAAGATTTCTAGTCAGACGGCTCAACAATTAATGCGGCAGACTGAATCCAAGATTTGGCCTGGATTGGCAAGAAGATTAGTGTAAACTGAATCCAGAATTCGAGCCGACGATTTTACAGCAGCTAGATCCTTAGCTCAGTATTCAGTGCCTTATCATCGTGACTTTCGTTCATGTTCTTTGGATTTCCGGAGTTCCATGGCTGTTCCATGTTGCCGAACGGTTTTTTGCTTCGCGCGGAACTGCTGGGAACGCGTCCATTTTAGCAGGAGATTTCTCTCTGTGAGGGTAAGGCATGCTGCATTCTCCTCCCTGCAAGAAGCAAATGAAAGTACAAACAATTGCCAAGTCAGATTCAGCATAAATACAATCTGATTGTTTCATTCATCGGGATACTGCCCATACCGCCCTATCTCCAAACCGAGATTACTTGCATTTGCTGGAGACCTCAAGCCGTATATCTTGTGAAGATATGCTTGCATAAGGAATGCTTTTTTTTTTAAACCAAACGCATCAGGAGTGTTATGTGATTGAAAAGAATAGTGACATGAATTAGCAGAGCTCAGTGCACCTGCCTTAGCTTGCGACGTCTCTCCAAGAAGCGGGCTAGGGATGTGGTCCTTTCCGGTATAACTTCTGCGGCAAGAGAACAGCACGCAGTAAGATAACATCTCAGCAAGTGCGATACTATAGAAATGTGGAATGACATATGAGAGCTTGCTTAATTCGCTTGGTTAAGTCGGTCAGAATCTTCAATGAGTAGAACTGTAGACCTAAATTACAGTAATCTCTAGGAGCGCGCGCCGTCGACGAGGGCTTCAGCTGTTTAGCCGCAGGTGCAGGGATGACGTCTGGGTCCGCGTGGCGCGGGCGCACCGGTGAAGGGGTATTGGGTGCAGCGGCGAAACCCGGGGAGGGCTCGTGCTCGCGCCGCGCCGCGGGCGCGTGGGCCGGCATCTTCTCGTAAGGCCGCGGCGTCGCTGAACCTAGAGGAACACGCGTAGCGAACAACAGATGTACTCATGTCCCGGCTCTACAATGCGCAACGCCCATGCACGGTCGAGACGAGCCGGGGTGCCGTCTTTTCCTCTGAAAACCTCACGGTCCAGACGCGAAATCAACAAGGGTGAACGGACGGGACGGCCGAGCGCGCGCGCGTGCATGGTACGTACCTCCGTGGCCACCCGCGGTCGCTGCGGCCGTCATCGGCGAGCCGACTCAGCCGAGTCCCAGAAAGTCCAGCTCCATCGATCTCCGACCTCCGAGAGTACGTGCTCGCTTTCGCTGGTTTCGTGCTGGCTGCGCAGCGAATCGAACGGTACCTTGTGCTGCTGGTGCTTTGTGGCCTAAATACGCACGCCTCATCAACGTCGTCGTCCCACTCGCAGCGTTAGCGCCGGGGGATATATATAAATTCTCAAAAATAATATCCGTTTGGAAAAATTGTATGCGTAGATTATCATCTCCTATTGAACAGATATAAATTTATAGGTCTAGATGCTCAGTGCATTAAATAACTAAAAGAGAAATATCTTGCCTGTTCGGTGGGCGAGAACTTGGTCTCGCTCGCTGAACATGCGAGATTTCTGCGGCTGCAACACTGAGTGGACCCACCAAAAGATCTCGCTCGTTGAATAAGCGATATCTTTTAGGTATTTAATCTATCCGTGCCAATCCTACCGATGTTAGCCGCTCTTTTCATACCAACACAGCCGAGAGAAGAGGAGATGAGAGGAGGGGAGGGGAACAGAGAGGGGAGAATTGTATGACGAAGCCCTATCGGAGGAAAGATGTATGTTTTTTCTTTGATTTTTTTTTTACAAACCCGGTAGGATAGCCGCTAATGCTAGATTTTGATATAGGTTAGATGCTAGATCT
Organism: Phragmites australis; assembly: GCF_958298935.1. NCBI lineage: Eukaryota > Viridiplantae > Streptophyta > Magnoliopsida > Poales > Poaceae > Phragmites > Phragmites australis. The sequence continues at coordinate 41,340,605 of NC_084925.1, read as the reverse complement.
AGAATTTCTTTTTTTTACAAATCTGTTAGAATAGTCACTAGATGTATGTTAGAATGTAGATCTAGTTTTGGAATTAGGGTTAGATATAGTTTAGCGATTAGATGATTTTTATACATTTTTTAGCAATTAGATGTAGTATTTAAACATATGTTAGGTAATATATGTATGATTTGGATATAGTGTAGTTATAACTGGTTTGATAGATGTATGATTTAGAGGTGTTTGGTGTAGTGATTCAGAAATATTTTGTTGCAGTATACATTATATGTTGGGTTATGTTTGTAATCAATTTTTTATTGTAGATGTAGTTTTGCATAATTATGTTCTATCGCAATAATGTTATTGTTTTTGTCGATGGTTGCCAGGTATGTTGGATATGTGTCAGTTTAGAATTTTTTTTATATAGATAGTGAAATATTATATGGTCCGAAAGGGGTAGTACTATCCGAATTTCACTTAATGAATAAGGGTATCTCGAGACCTATGCATAAAAGTGTTGGGCACTTCTGAGGTTCAAGAGATGAATATTAGTATTATGTCTCTCTCTTGGTGCAATTGTTTATGTAGTTCCTCGATGACAACGTGAAGGTGACGGATGTATTCTTAAATATGTGGTTCTATCTGCGGGTCAATCCAGTATTGAAACACACAATCATTCGTCTGGAAAAAAGTGATAGATGAGATAAGTAACCGGTGTTGAGATGATAGGAAAGAAAACGAGTGTTATTTGTTCGTACTTTGAAATGTGGACAATAAAATAATCGACGGTCTACGCCATCAAAATTCTCATAAACTTGAACTACAACGTCATCTCCATGCTGACATGATAGCCAAAATGAGCAAGAAAGAGCATTGTGATTTTCGTAATAATCTCTACCATAAACGTCTAAATGAGGTTGTGGAGGCGATGGATCGATGAGGCCATCGGGAAGATGAAGATACACCATTGTCTCGATTCAATTCAATGTTAGAAGATATGTGAGTAGAGAATTAATTGGATTTTGTTTATATACAAGGAGTCCCGACGGTAGTTGATAGATGTGGTAGCAAAAAAAGTCTATTCGTTAGACTGCAGCAGCCTATTAGGGGTAACACTGACAACTGTATAGCTTCTGAAACCTACTCTATATTAAGGTGAAAATCAACATCAGCACGTAGGTGAAAGCATGCCAGAGGCAGGGACCAGAGTAGGGATCAGAAACCACAACATGCATGTTCTTCTGACTTTGGCCCATTGTATACAAGATGATAGGTTTAGGTTAGATCCTACTGCATGTGCAGGTTTACTGGTGATTGGTAGCAATATCTTTATCCAAACCCGGATGATCAGTGGAGATAAGAAATGCTTACGGTGCAGTAATGCACGACTTTGTGAAATGATACTCTGCATGTGCTGAGGAATGCAGTTGAGCAACACCTCCCAATAATTCTTCGACAGACAATCGACCAATTCAATTCAACGATCCATTATGCACTATAATCCCCATTTTTCATTCCAGAATCATGCAGGAACCGGATGGGATAATGCAGAGGATGCAGAGAACCAGATTGGAATCTCTAATCCGTGCAGAGATGTATGTATGGAGATGCACATGTGCCTCTTTCTAAGATGAAACTACCCAACAGCAACCAGAGTTGACTTTGACAAGTGGCTAACACAACGCATCATAGTGGGCTTACAATAAACCACCAATTAAGAGAAGACAGTATAAACGCACAGAGGTTCAAGAAGGCGGAAACATACTAATACGGTATCAGATCATTGGATCAAGGCGAATTGGAAGCCATCGGCAGCTTCTCATCTTCAAACCATAGTTTTTTTCACTTGAAAGAGCAACAAGAGAAGTATATCTCCCCCTGAAGATAAGTTTATAATTCCTTATCTCCTGGTCTTACAATCACCGAACCCGAACATGCTTTTGACAGTAAAAATGTGTTACTCACTGCATGGAAGTACAGGTCATGCTATTAGCTCATCTGGCAACTCCACGAACCTTGCTTTTTTCTGAAACATCAAAATGAAAACCAAATAATTGATGAGAAAAAAAATTGAACAATACAGCGCACAGTCATTTGCCTGAAGGCATCATCAACCATTTTTTTTTTTTTTTTTTTTTTTTTTGCGGAAACGGCATCATCAACAACTTCATTTTCATGTGAACATGAAAGGCTATTTTTGGATCCTTAGCGAGAAAATTTTCCACATACTTCCAAGCTGCAGATATTCAACTGTTCAAGCACAAACATGACAAAAGCAACTTCGTTTTCATTCTACACTTGTACTCTACTTTTTTGTCAAACGACTCCAGATGTTACTCAACAAATACTCCACTGCATCCAGCGCACTTGCGTTCGCTGTTCCCCGCAATGAGCGGAGAACAGCGGTTTTGCTTCCCACTTTTCTACACAAGTATGTCTAGTGCCCCACCGAGACAGGCTACATGGTCTCTGCAACGACAAGAAAACTGCATCTAACATGCTGCCATGTAACCTTGTTCGTGCTAGCGCGCGCGTTCATACTAGAGTAACCAATGCGCAAGCCAATCTTAAAAAATAAAAGAAGTCAAGAAATCAGCACTGACTGCTAAAAAAACTGACATCTTTGAATTCTCCATCGTAATTTTATGATTTTTGATAAACCAAATTAAGATGTGTCTTAGTTTATCTTGTGTGATTAGTGATTGATGTTGTGTGGCTTTTGTTGGTTAGCATATGTATGGTTATATATTATAATATTGATTTTGTCTAACCAAAATTTAAAAGAATTGGAGTTTGTATTGTTGTCTCGGTGCAGTAAGCTTATACTCATCGGATAGTCCGGTGTGAGGGTTTTTGATCTCACCGGATAAGTCTGGTGTGTGGCAGATGTGAGCATCGGAGTTTTTTTAGCGTAGAGGGAAAGGAAAATTCATTCACTGGAAGGTCCGGTGTGGGTGAGAGTGAGCACGAGGCTACTTTTTCTAGAGAAGGTTGAAAATGTGATGTCCGGTAAAATAGTCTCAATCGAATGGTTTGGTGTGTGCAATATTGAGCATCGGAGCTTTTTCAGCGTAGAGAAAAAATTGAAGGCGTTGGATGGTCCAGTGATGGACGTGTGAACATCAGAGAGTATCACCGAAGCTTTTCAATTCTAAGACAAATGTTGAAGTGTTCACTGGATTGTCAGGTGTTGGGATTTTGTGATCACCGGACTAATTTTTTTAGAGAGGAATGCAAATCGAGTTACAGTGGAGTTGTACTCACCGAATGGTCCGGTGTTGCACTGGTGTGAACGTCGAACCATCCGGTGTTCACATTTTTATTATGTCTGATCTTTTTTAACTTGATTTCGATTTGGACTAACATGTGATGATGTTATATGGTTCTGGAGATGCATATTTGCTGGTCTTATAGTGTGCAGGTGATGGATGCAACTTGACGATCGATTACGAGTGATCAGGGCTAGGCGGGGTGCTTGATGCCAGACGATCAAGGAGGCCATACGAAGTCAAGGATGATCCTAGCGGTACACGTGGAGGTCAAGTAAGGCAAAAGATAAAGGTTGATGAAAGCGACATGTTGACAAAGTCAAATAAAGGGGATGCTAGTGCAAGTGACAAGGCGGCCTGAGGGATCGGGAGCTGGAGAGACTTGCCGAAAGTCAAGATCGCAAGATGCAGGACACACGTCATCATCAGAGCGCTTACTTCATGTGGAAGCAAGTGGCGGTTAGTCACGCTTTGAGAAGCATGCTAGGGTTTCGCAGTTTGACCTCAAAACCATGGGAGGACTGGAGATCCATGTGGCATCATCACGAAGGTTACGTCGAGGCGAAGTTAAGTGAAGGCGTTACGGTCGTCCAATGGATGGAGGAGAAAATAGACCAAAATATCTCTAGTGATAAGTAGGAGTGTACTACAAGAGAGAGGTATTTTAGAAATAGTAAAGGAAACTTAGTGTTCAAGTTTTCTAGGCTATAAATAGAGAGGTATAACTGGTTAAAAATAGTCTCTTCTGAGTCATCCATATAAGAGATTTGTACTAGAGTTTTATAGGAGAGGAAGAAAAACGCTTAACCTATGTAATATGTGAGAGTTTTGAGAGATAAATATTTGTAATTCGTCTAAAATAGGACTGACCTATTTAAGTAATGAAGTTTATATTTTTTTTTTGCATATTTTTGAATATCCCTCATTCTAGTTTTTTTCTATTGGTTCCCTTGCAAGTTTGCAAGTTCTTGATGTTTTGTTGTTGATTTTTGTTTTTCTTTTTTAAGTGAAATTTTAATATCTTAGGAAGTTATTTTTCTTGATGCTAAAGACATATAATTTATATACATATGTATATATGATAGTCTTGAATTCTCTTGCTTCTAGACCATCATCTTGAAGAGTTTACTTGTCTGGTGATCTTTTCTCTGTTTCGTCTATTTTCAAAGTTACGAGTTTTTAGACACACAGACACATGAAATGATTTTGAATAAAATTTATGGTTTATATTCTATCTGTAGAGTTATATTGGTTTGAAACTTTCTATTTAGCTTTGTCTCTCTGGTTATTTTACTTTCGCTCAAGATTTAAGATACGTTGGGTGATTAAAAATAAAAAAAAATCATCTATTTTATAAGAAATTATTGAGCCGACTATTCATCCTCTCTGATCGTCAATCCCGATCCTACAATTTTTGTGTTGAGCATTACACCTAAGAGATGGAATGGATCGCAAATCACATCTTTTTGTCGCAACGTGCGAATATTACTGTGCGGGGTCGGTCTGGGAGGTCTACGTGCATCCATGGTCATGGATCATGATCTCTGCAGCATGGTACAATTGCTATGGTCTGTGTAACTATACAAATTTGGGGAAGAAAAAGGAATTCATTCCTGAGAGCAGAGAGCATGATGTGGTGGAGGCGGAGCGTCGAGGGGCCAACCTGCTGCACCTGCAATGCTCCTTGGCCAGGAGGAAAGAATTGGGCAAGGGGGAGAATGGGGAAGAAGAAAAGATATATCTATTATCTTAATCGGAACGGTGTCCTACAGCAAATAATCACAACTTTGTAACGTCCTCTACCAAATTTCCACTTTAAAGCTAAAACCACGTAGTCACAATGTTCACACAAAAATTGGCTTAAATGTATGTACATGAATTACCTCCTTCGTGCGGGGCAGCGTGGGCTACCGCTTCGGCATCTTCGCCGGAGTTGGCGGCGGCAGTATGAACCCGGCGCCCCACTCCGGCGTCTTTGCGAACCGCGGGCTCTGCAGTATGCCGAGCGGCCTCTCCGGGGTCACCCTAGCGCTGGCGTCGCCCATCGCCGTGTAGAGCTCCATGATCTTGATGGCCGCCTCGGCGGCGTCCTTGCTCTCCCCCATGAGCTTCTCCACCTACGCCCTCGGGAGCCGCACGGGCATCGCGCGGCCCACGACGCCGCCTGGTAGCGAGGAGGTGGGGGCGGAGGCGGAGGCATGTGCGGGGAGGGAGGAGAGGTCGGATGTGGATCGCTCATGCTCGGCGCACGAGCATGAGCGACTCAAGCCGCTCGCGGGCCCCGACGCGGAGGTTGCCCGACTAGGCGCGGCGCATGGTCCCCGTGACGGAGGCAGGGCGGCGCAGGAGTGCGACGAGGTAGTAGAGCCAGCCCCGGCGGAGCGGAGCGTCCGGGGCTAGCGGCCGCGCGCGGGCTCCCAGGAGCTTGACCTCCTCGAACTCGAGCAGCTGGAAGCCCGAGTGGTCCCGCAGCACGCCGGCCGCGGCCGCGGGGTCCCAGGAGCTTGACCTCCTCGAACTCGAGCAGCTGGAAGCCCGAGTGGTCCCGCAGCACGCCGGCCGCGGCCGCGGGGGGCTTGACGCGGAAGGACGTGCCGTCCAGCTGCATCACCTTGGCGCCCTTGTGCTTGGCCCCGATGCTATTCCCCATTGGTCAACCTCAGCCTCGACCTCGACTCCCCTCTACCTCTCTTCTCCTCTCCGGTGCGGTGCGGGTGCGGCGCCGCTGCCTTCTTGCGGGGTGAGGGTGTGCGCGGGACTAGGGAATTTTAAAAGGGGAGAGGGAAAAGGAGCGAGACGATGAAGGGGGGCGGGGGGAGTACTGTACTGTATTGGGCTCCAGAGAAGAGAGGAGAGGAGTGGAGATGTCCGAGATTGTATTATTTGTGAGGGAATTTAAGCATTTCTCTTTGTATTTTCCACTTTTTGATCAGATATAACAGAGATTGTTGTAGGGGCGACATGATTTGAGATGGTAAAGCTGCTAGTATTAGCAAGGTCTATCTTGCGACGCTTAACCAGACAGCCAAGGTGAATGGTAAATCTGAATATGGAATGCATTATTGGTGCTCAATGCATACCTAAACTACGAACACCAGATTTAATGGTATCTTTTTTTAACGGCAGGGTTAATTGCCCGTGCATTGGCACAGATAGCTTTATTAAACTGTGTTTTTACGCTCCTCGATTGCAAATTCATGTTTATATGATCAATTAATTAAACTCTTGTCTAATTTTTCTAATTATGTAACATTTAAGTCAAACATAATTGTATAGGTATGCATTCATCATATAAAGACATGAACCCGTTTACCACCACGTCCACAAGCTACCTAGGCAAATCTCAACTCTTGTTTTTTTGCATCATGCCTTGTTTATTCTTAGCTTTGTAGGTGTCCTTTGTCATCGTTATAGGTCACGGCTCTACCATATGTGACATGTGGTTGTGCTTTGCCCCGTAGTTTACCTGACACCACTGCCTCGTGGTGTGCAACAACAAAGTTATTGTTAGATATTTTAACATCTTAACAAATTAAGTCAAACAAGCTCCTCACCACCATGTGCCCACAACTGCAAGGTATGCGACCCAAGCCTAACCCAAGTGTCCTTCATATCCCTTATGGCCACCATAGATGTTCTTCAACTAAGTCTAGCTCAAGTGTCCTTGATATCCCTTATCCCCACCGTAGATCGCTCCTCAACCATCTACAACCTACAAATTATAGCTTTCCTCTTTGCTTATCTGACACCATAACCTTATGCTACGTGGCAACATTTTGTTGTGTGATTTTTAAATTTCCCAATGAATTCAGTTAAATATAGCTTCTCGCCCGTGAGATACGTGGCCAACTTATATAACATGCCCTATTGAGCCATAACTTTGTCGATGTCCCTTAGCCATTATTGAAGATTGTGGTTGTACCGTCTATAGACTGCTTCTTACCCCCATCGCACGCTTGACATCGCGACCTTAAGTTGCATGATCTAATCCGGATATAACAACGCACATATCTTTCCCTATTGATATGATCCTATGTCACATCTTGCTGATCTCTAGATTTGTTGATGTTCCTTTGTCACTGCTGGAGGTCATGGCTTATCATCTGCACTTTACATTTTGTGCCTTCCCTCATTGTATGTTTGATGTGGTGACATTGAGCTGCACGATGCATCTAAATTCTTATAGAAATCATGTTACTAACTTTATTTATTTTTTATTTTGATATTTTTTCAAGCCTGTATTTGATATGGATCCTTCTTCTTTTTTTTTATTTTAATCCAAATTCAATTATTATGAATTGTATTTTATACGAACTCTTTATTTAGATATTTTGCTACTGATCATGTTGTTCCATAATTTGGTATAAAAACAAAAGGAAAAATATGCACAATTTAGTTCGTCTATTGAATTTACAATATTGATCTGGTTAGAAAAAAAAAAGGCAAAAGTTTGTGCATAAGTTCTTAGGAATGCACTTTTTTGGATAATTTGCATTATATTTTTTCAACCTATTGATTTTCAAACTCGATGATGTGATGTTACAAAGAATTTGGTATCATGGTATTTGCAATGTAAAAACAAATTTATTGTATTCCTTCACAAATATTCTACCTTTAAATGCTTCTATATTAGTGCAATTAATTTTATTTGCAAGTTTGGTGAAAAGAAAGTCAGTACTAACCTTATGTGGTTATCTAAAATCGAGGAGGTACGGGTAATATCAACCATTAGAAATGGGAGTAGGATTGTGCATGTGGAAATGGGAGGACGAACGAAATCAACGAGAGGAATCTCAGCAGCTTAGCACTAGAAATCTGCCTGATCAGCGTGTCACTGTACCGCTGTAGCTATCGTGTACGCAGGTTGGAAGCTTGCAATGATTCCCAAAAGATTGTGGGGGCTGAATAAACTCTTTGACACTTTGACTTACCGTAAGAATCCTAAGCAAATTTTAACTTGAAGTGACCCAAATCGTTTTCCTGATTTATTGAGTTCGTCCTTGCGTTAACATGAACATTCAGCTATCGCTCTCGTAGTTGGAGTATTTTGGACTGTTGGGTCTTTGTACATGCGGTTTTTTTCTCTCCTTTGGAACGAGTGCGATATAAGACCATCTTTAACGGTTTACTTTCAGGGTCTAGAATCCCTTCACGACAGGATTTTTATTCCCTTCAGCGCTCTAACGGTTTCTCATTCATAGTTCCTGTCACGGAGGAATTCTCAGGGTCATTCCCTCCAGAACGGGATTCTCTCTCTTTTTCCTTCGTAATTCCCCTCGAAGAGAAGCTATTAGAGATATAAAAAAATAAAAGAAATAAGAATAAAGAAGAAAATCGGAAAGGGAATAAAATGAAGAGAACATAATTAGAGATGATCATAGATCTCTTGCTAGTTGCTACTCATGGTAATATGTGCCATCAGTCAATGCTCGTATGAATATGACGAGAGCCTGGAGGGGAGACCATCCCAGTAGGTAAATGGAACTTTGCGTTGGAGAGCGCATCAATCTTCTGCGCTGATCCAAAAGGCTTCTTGTGTCGGTAGCGAGCTAAAGCTAGTACACGATCTTGAGAACTCGCGGTATCAAATGTACGCTCTTTTTGTCCGTTTGTTTGGAACCAACCTACTTGTTATTGTGCCGATCCAATTTGGTTGGAATCTTCATGACTATGATGATCCGCAGAAGTGACTTTTTATTTTATGACACTAAATACGAGGATGACATTGATAGTTTTCAGTTAATCAGATGTGATCATCTTTTTCTCTACTCCATTGTTTGGTACAGCACTACAGCATGCCTATCAAATTATATACTCTTCAGGTTCCTACTCTTTGCCATGAGTTGATGAGCATGCATCAGGTAGTGACAAGACAAACTGACAATTAGGTGTACACATGTTTTGGTCTCTTCTGAATTCTGAATACATCATCCCATGAAAGTGAATCACTAACGGTGTGTTTGGTTCGAGAAGTCAATTGATCCTAGATGATCCATCGTGAGATCATCATGAATTTTGGATGACTCAATTTCTCATATTTACACTAGACATGTGCTTATAAGGAACGAGGTGACCATGGATCAACCCATTACATTCCTCAAACAAACAAAAAAAAGGTTTGGAGTTAGGATCGGATGTCCATCACCATCACAGTCAAAGCTTAGAAGCCCCAGGAATGAAGGGCTCAAGGTATCAGGTTTATGTCAAGTTGATATCTTGAAGACAAAGAAGTCATAAGTAGATATTTTGATGGCGACAATGATTATTTGCACTGTAAGCTTAGAAGCTGGAATTAAACTTCATGCAGATGAGCAACACAACATATCAGATTCAGCAACACCAACCATTTTATGGTAGGAATCAATGAACACACGTTTGATGGCAACTGAAACAAACTAATCACCAACCCACTAAATTCACACTCAATGACATATGAAGTTACAATTTCCCGTATGTATAAATACACGTGAAAGTTGAAACACGCGCGCACACACAAAACAGTGTGCGGTGGGCAATGGAACTAGAGCACCTGCAACTTACTGAGATGCTCCAGGAGTGACGTTGCCTTGCGCTTAGCTCTGTCTGTGCCGGTCTTTGCCAGCTCAGTTAGTGGTATCTGAGCACCCAGCCTCCCTATACAGGCGAGGTTCTCAGCATCTTTCTTGCAAAGTGCAAGTAAAATAGCAGCAGCATTCTCCTTGTTACGGGCCTGCCCTGACCGTAACAAATCTATCAAAAAGGGTATGGCATGAGCCTTGGATATAGCAGATTTACACTCATGATGGCTCACAAGAACCGATATGATTGTCAGTGCTTCATCGATTGCTCCATTTCTGGATGAATCCTGCAGCATCCGAATCAGTGGTGCCAGGATCCCTGCTCGAACAGCCCTGACCTTGTTAGCTTGGTATGTGCATAGATTGAACAGTGCTGTTGCTGCATCTTTTCTACCCCTTGAGCTACCACTCTGCAACAACTCAACCAATGCTTCAATTGCCCCTGGGGTGCTTCCTATCATTATCTTGTTATCGTCGATTAGTGACAAGCTGAAAATAGATGCAGCTGCATTTTCTCTTGCCTCCATGCTTCCCATCCTCAACACCTGTATGATTGGGACAATGGCACCAGCAACCACTATCAGTTCCTTGTTCTGATCATATATGGAGAGATTCAGAAGAGCTGTAACTGCATGTTCTTGGGTTTTCAGGTCCTTCGACGACAGAAGTTTCACTAGAGCTGGGATAGCACTAGACTCCGCTATAAGTATACGGTTGTCTGTACTTTTCTTTGCCAAAGATCTTATTTCAGCGGCAGCAGATTTTCGTTCATCCAACGAACTGCTAGAGAGATTGCGAACTAATGCTTCAATTGCTAATCTGTCCCCACCAACCTCAAAAGAACCATCATTTTTAGATCTGCTAGGTGGTTCGATCCCCTTTTCATCACACCACTGCGTTATTAAACTTCTCAGCACATAATTCGGGGTCAATGTAAGATTCTGGAGCTTCTGTTGAGTTTTTGGGCAGGTTCGGTTTCCACAGTCAATCCACCTCTGAATGAAGGCACGCTCATAGGTCTACAGAATTCGTGAGTAAATTCTCAGCAGATGTCAAAATATGCATGATAGTTAAAAGAAGAGATTTTATAGTGCAGGACCAATATAAAGGTGATGCTTTGAAACCTCACCTGTCCTGTTGAAACAATGACTGGATCTCTCATCAGCTCAAGAGATATCGGGCAGCGGAAATCTTCAGGAGTAGCTACAGAGTCAGGCTTCTTAACTTTCTCAGATGAGCCTTTTGTTTCATCACTTGATTGACTATCCACATTCACAGATTTAGGAGAATCAGGAGGTCTAACATTTTCAAGTCCTTCAATTAGCTCGGATGTTATTTTTGTCATGTCAGATTTGGACAACCCACTTATTTCTGAAACTAGTAAAACAACATTTTGCAACTCCAGGTGGTCTTTTCTGAATTTCTCCATTTGTGATGACTCTGGTTGCTGAGACTGTGATCCAGCATTGTCAATTCGAGCTAAGATATCATGAGCTTTTGTAAAAATGTTTACATCAAGGGCTCCATTCTTTTCCATTTCTCTTCTAAGCTGAGCTCGCACTAATTCAACCTATAAATTTTAAAGAAAAATCAAACAGATATAATGAAAATCAAAGGGAGTAATCTCTGTAATAAATTAACTTAACTATACCTCTTCTTGAACTTCATCTGATATCTGAAAACAGCTATGCGGCAGGTTCGTTAGAGCAGCTTGCAACTGCCAAGTCACATACTTCAACTGAACAGCAGTATTGTTGCAGATGGCATCCTTAATGAAGGAAGAAAAAAAGGGAGATCAGAAAAAAAAAAAGGTACTAATATTACCAGGAGAGGCAAAAACCAACTGTTGAAACAAGTCTACTCATAAGACATTGATGCAAATGCATTTGATGGCCACAATAACTGAGGAACACAATCACAAATGGTTAGGCAAAATGAGAACTTATGAACTAACATACAGGTATGGAAACAGACAAGTATTAATCACATCAAGGTTCCAAATAACAAGGATGAGGGAGCAATATGAATACAGCATCTGGAAAATACAAGGATGATAACATATTTCCAAGTAACGGGTGCAAATTTCATATCAAGATGCTGGACGCAAATTTAATATCCAGATGCTCAGTGAAAATTCAGCATTCACAAAATTCAGATTTTCCTTCCATGTCCACAGATGCTACATATGGCATTTTTACATTATAAAATTGAACTTTCCTTGAGTGGTTATATTTTACCCACATCCACTTTTATCTCTTGGTATAACTAACTTGTAGGAAATAAGAAAGACATGAAGTATAACATGTCAACAAGATCATTATGGCACATATAACAGAAAAGAAAGCATGTTCTTAAAGAGGAGAGGACAATTCTAGAGGCAGCAACAAGCAAAAAGATGCCTAGCACTTGCCAGCTTTATGGAAACAACCCAGTAGATTGCTTACAGGACAGGAGTATTTCCAAACCTGATTAAGGAGCAGATTGATGACAAATAAGCTAGAAAAACTTATTTGAACTTCCAAAAGGGTATACAATGACAAACAAGCATTACAACTAGACATTGGACCAACTCTAATATACCAAGGTTATTGAAGCCTGAACATGTCCTTCAAAACTACAGAAACTAAAAAGCAACTTGCAGTCATAAATCATAATAAATCTAATTCAAGCTGTAGTAATTACCAAAACACAAAGTCTAGCTATTTCTGCCTAAACTTAAACTAATGATAGGTGAGGTGCTCTCGAGGAGTACAATGACTCAGTCTATTCCACAGCACAAGCAGTCGTACCAACTTCTTCAATGTCTATTCAAGTAGCACAAAATTATATTGAAACAGCAATAGGATAAGTAACTTGACAGTTGACAGATTGTATCGTCAGTAAGCCTGAACACATTAATACATTTGAATGAGTGTACGTATAATGGATGAAAAAGACATGTTTCTAAGATGACAATCCATTAATTTTGTTTTTTTAAAAGTTATTGCAAAAGGGCTTCTCTTCTGACATAGGATAATTCCAGTTATCAGCAAAAAAAACAGATGGTCACTGCAACAAGCAGGTAAGGTAAGATGAAACCAGGTTGAAGCTCAATCTCTGCTCCTAGCTGAATATGCTAGATGTCGTCCACTATCTTATTCTCAATTTGTAGATACAATTTTAAATTCATGAGAGCATTGCAATAAAAGTTTGACGTGGAAATCTCTTGAAGGGCGCTGGCTAAATTAGACACGCACCGGGCGTTTGACAGAATCCCGCGAAGAGTAACGCATGAGCTACTGAACAGTGCGCAAGATAGACTAGTATTTGCGTGAAATCCAGATGATGTACGCATGGACAATGTGCTTAATAATCGATGGCAGAAACGAAGCAAGAGGTCAAGGAAGCGGACGAAAAGAACAACTTAGAACACGCGCACTAGGTGTTCGACGGAATCCCGCAGAGAGGAACGCACCAACTAGCGAACAATGCAGCTTGAGCAGAATGCTTCATGTAATCAAAACAGCCCGGCCCTCACCTGATCCGACGCCCCAGCTGCGGCCGGCGGTGCTCGCCCGAGCGCGACGAACCTCCTGGCGGCCTCGAGGGCCCTCACCAGCTCGCGCACCCACGCCGCCGCCGCCGCATCCGCCTCCCCGGCCTCGGCGACCTCGGCGACGAGGTGGGACAGCAGCGACACCTTCCTTGCGAGGCGGAGGCAGTCCGAGCGCAGCGGCTCGGCGGCGGCAGCCAGGTCGGCGGCGCCCACCGCTGCGATCTCCCGCACGATCTCCGCCGCCGCCTCCACGGTCGCCATTGCGGCCGCGAGCGCGACCACCCCCCTCGTCACCGCCTCAGCTCGCCCAGAGAGGCGACAGCTCACCAATCCGCGTGGAGGAGGGGAGGAAGTGGAAGACGAGGCAGTGGTGGGGGTGGGGAAGGGGCCATACCAATGTCAACGTCGCGCGTTGCAGTGTAGTGCGAGGGAGCTCAGGATGGGGCTTCAGATTAAACAAAAGGCAGATGCCGGCCGCTGCTCGCTGGGCTCCAGCTCCAGCCTCCGGCGCGGGGATGGGGGCCGAGGAGGTGAGCTGGGCGTGGGGTGTCCGCGACTGCAGTTGGCGTGCGGAGAGATTCCCGGGCGCGACACAGCGGAGCGGACGGGGGTGCGGAGTAAACAAATCGAGGGGCAATCGGTGTCCGCCTGGCTGCTTAGCTGGAGGGGACGGGCGCTCAGGGGGTGAACCGGCGATTGGGATCCAGTGTGGGTGGTGGTGAGCTGGTGACAACAACCAGGCAACCTCACCAGAATGCGGCATCTTTGCTATTGTTCAAGCTGCATTGGAGAGTACTTCACGCATTTAAATCTTTCGGTTCATAAGTGAGCCATCATCTTAAAGAGCATTTTCAACAGTTTATTTGGTGATGGGGAGCTGAATCTAGGAGACTTCTAAAGATAGAGGATGAGATAGGATATCTGTTGGAAAAGTATTTTATCTTAAATTCTCTAAATTTAGCTATAGGGCTTTAAATAGGGGATTTTCTGAAGATGCTCTAAATAACTTTGAGTTATCTAGCTAAATAAATAGTTGTACTAAGATATGTGCAGTGAGAGAACTAGAATTTGATCACACTTAGACTGAACTTTAACAGTATAAAACCAATATGAAAATATCACCTCGAGTTAGATTTTTACTACCTAGGCTATATCCAAGCGAAATTCCTACACTCTGGACTAAAGTTCACCTTACCATGGGCTTGGTTCTATCCTTGTACGTGTGCTATTTAGATTGCAGACACAGTTTGATGGAGGAAATTTGTGCGCCGCAGGATAAAATAACGGTGTAAGTATTGTGTTGATACATGTGTGCATGTAATGTGTTTACCATGGTGGTGACAAATGGTTTAGTTAATTATCTACACATGTACATAAGAACATAGGTACATACTCTTGCACAATTATAAACTCCACCTTGTTACAAGTATTATGCAGTCTAGATAACTAAAAAGCGACAAGAACTATATGATCCTAACTTTTTACAGTTGATTATCTAATGTTTAGTTTTGCCGCTGTCTGTAAGGCTCAGCGATCGACCTAAGGAGAAGAAATGGGAGAAATACAAGCCTTATGAAAGGGTTATCCATGAAAAAATGATAGATCTTAGGTCGTTCCTCGATCAAGCAATATAATCTGCACATTCTATTTGGCCAAGTTGTCACGGTACTTGTCTTGTAGGACCTACCTATCATTTGGAACATGATTGGACTTGCATTAGTAAGAAAGACCCACAAGATCACATCAAAAGTCACAACAACTAAGCAAAATACATGACTTTTTTAGTGCCGCAAAACTCACTGTCACATCTGTCACCACAGTTACGCACGTAGAGCTTGCTCAAAACACTGCAACGCATCATTTCCCATCCCACGGCGAGCTCACGCATGACATAGGGATGGGAATAAGTCCAGATCCGCTCGTAATACCACCTCATATTTATACCTTTCTCAAACAAATATATTTACTATAATACTTATATCACACATAGATACATTTTTTATCCATACCTGTACCCGAGCAGGTATCAGGTATCTGACGGTTGACCCACTTCACTCAGGCAGCAACATAATAGACAAAGATCTATACGGATTTAGAATATCTTATGCATAGTCATCTCTAATTACATATCTGTCAATTACTAATAACAAGATTCACAATCACATTATCATCCCTATCTATCATCAAGCACACAAGAGTCACAAATCACAATCACAAGACGACAGAGATTTGGGGACAGCAGCGACTATGAGGCAACTAGTTGAGAGGGGAGTGGCGGTCAATGGGGTGTAGCATTTACGCCCTTAGGTAAGTGGTGAGTGTTTCGATAATTAATGACAATCATATCAATGTGACTAACATGTTTGTTTTGAATGATATCAAAAATTTAGTTCATAATGATAATTGGATATTCTTGGTCCGTAAGTTGATTCTATGGATGATCAAAAGATATGAGTATCAAGATTAAGAATCTTCTAGTTCTAAGTGTCACAAAGAGATGAATGACACTTAAAATAGTATATGTCTCTTTTCTGAGTCTTTTGATCATATTATAAAAAGGGGCTAAGAGTATTAGCTTGATATAGTCAAGTCTAGACTTGGTTAGATGCACACTTGTGAAATTCTAGTACTAGGTAGCTCAGAGAAGCCTATGATTGAGATATCGAGAAGTTAGAGCTTAAGAAAGTTTGAATTGGACGAGCTCAAAAAAATTATTCTCACCGGATGGTCCGGTGTTCAATGAGTTAAACTCACTGGAGTATTCTTGGCTCAGGTTAGAGAAATGATAAGTACACCGGATGGTCCGGTGATCAACAAGTTGTTCTCATTGGAGCATTTTTGGCTTGAAAAAGAACAAATCAACACTGGATGGTCTGGTGTTAGTGTAAAGAGAACGTCAGAGTATTTTACAGGACTTGTGAAAATTCTCATAAGATAAAGTTGAATACACCGGATGGTCCGATGTTCAATAGGATGCAACACCGTAGCATTTTCCAAGAGAATTGCGTTCGGCACAATGAAGATGCTACTCATCGGATGGTCCGGTGTGTAGACAGCAGGAGCGCCAGAACATTTCTCAGCAGTAACGGCTAATGACAGCTGGCAGTGTGTGTGCTTTAAAAATTGTACACACCGCATCATCCGGTGTTCACATGAAACGTGGGTGGTTGGTTAAGACTAGATTTTAACCTCTAGCCTATAAATACCCTATCATTTCGCCTCACTAAGTACTCTTATGAACTCATAGGAGCCTATACACTGCGTGTGTCATCAAGAAGCAAGAGAGTGCACTAGAGTGATTTGCAAAGTTCTTAATAAAAAAATAAGGACATCATTAGTGCATAGAGAGTAGCAAGTGTATATCTAACTGTAGTTTAGACTTGAACTAGGTCAAGTGAAGCTATTGATTTGTTACTCTTGATGGTTGGCAATACCTAGCCAATCTTTGATGATTGGAGGTGTCTTGGTGAGCTCTTGGAGTTCTTATGGGAGCCCCAACAAGAGCGATGTACTTAGTTTGATGTCCGTCAATCCAGAGATGGAGAAGTGGCAATCATGAGGAGGCACTTGAGTTTTGCTGACTCAAGGAAGAGCGATATCCTTAGTGGATGCTCCAACGAGGACTATAGGGAGTGCCAACTCCTCGATACATCAGAAAAAAATTGGTGTCCTCTTGTATTTTTTTCTCCCACATTTATATTCTTGCAAGCTTTTAATTCCACATTTACTTTGTATTCTAGCTTGCTTGATTACTTGCTTGTTCGTGTAGTTACATTTCTTTCCATCTAGGCTAAGGTTGCTACTTATTTTAGATATATAGTTCCAATACAATATTACAAAGGAAGCGACTGGGTTTTGGGTCGCAGCTTGGGTGCGGCGGCGGTCAGCTGACCGGGAGGCAGTGGGCGAGATCCATTTGGCACAACCGGGAGCGGCACCAGTGGGCGAAGGAAACAACAGGGTTTTGGACCGTTGGACTAGTGGCAATTGTGCGTAAAAATGATGAAGTCCAGGGGATGTTTGAACTAGGCGATGAAGAAATTGTGAGAAACGACCTCTGGGCCTTTTCGGTGATTCACACCGATTCGGTGAGAAACATTCGCTCTGGTGTTGTTTGGCTACAGCAAGATAGTTTCACTGCATAAATGGAACTAATTCACCAAGCCAAACGAGCCCTTAGTTGGATACAGGTTAATGAGATATACTAGTAACAGTCTGGTGAAGTAGCGTTGGTTGCCATCGCGAGGCGCATCAACTTTGGCAAGCAGCACGGCATGGGTCGTTGGAAGGCTGGGGGGACACACGCCATTATTCACTCATAGAACAAAGGATAAAAAAACCCTAAATTGTTTGGATTTGGCTAGTTCGTGGTCTCATGTTCCTACGATTTTCTTGATTGATCAAACACGAGTGACCTGTTGTTCTTCAGCTTCCAAATGTATCAAGTACTAGGGTAATAAGAACCAAGCATTATTTGGGTGGTTAGTACAGGTGGTTGTACCCCTACTGTCAGGATCCTGACCCTGGGTTCCCTTGTGCCTCTTATATTAGTCCCTATATCAAGTAACTGATATGCACAGAATTCAATAGAATGATATCAAATACATACTTTGATTAAAATAATTACCTAAAAAAGGCAAATCTGGTCTTGTGGAAAAGGATCACGACAAATCAGCTAGGCAGAAGAGTCTACATTAGAACTAAGCGGCACAAGCGGAACAACCCAATGTCACAGGCAACTCGGGTGTGGACATGACCTTACACTTTCTCTCTTTAAGTTCATTTGGATTGAGGTTGATCTCCATCTCAACAATATGAAAATAGCAAGATTGAGTATGAAAGATACTCAATAAGTACTAACACTACTTCAAGAGGTTGAGTAGATGCATAAGGGAGATGACCAAGGATAAAACTATAGGGATATAATTTGGGCGCAAAGCCAATTTTATATGCAATGTGAATTAAGACATAACACTTAGTTTAAACCAGTTAAACAAAAGCCAAGTTTAACTGATAAAAGTTGTTAGCGATGGGGGAAAGCTACCGTTCCCAGCAGTTTCCATCTTTTAGGTGGTTGATGCCTAGTCCAACAACTTTCAACGATATACAACTGGCTTTCTCCAAAACACGGGCACACTGCCCACTCACACGTCAAGGGGTATGCACACCACAAAACTAACTATTGTGAATTTGTAACTTCACATGTTTATGGCAGTGGATACGACTATTCAAATAGGTTTAAACTTTGCAAAGGTTGTACACTGTACCTATATGATATGCTCAGCCTCCAATCGTTGTAAGAGAAGGAGCGAATCATACTGAGATCTCATACCCATCGAGCATGTTGTTACACATTCCACCCACGGGAAAAACATCAGGGGTCTAGAGCATTAGATTAATCGTGGCTCGATGTCCATTGCAATGTCACCAGCTAGCTCTCGCACTGCGCACAATAACGAGTCTTTTCTTGAGTTCCCATTGTACCCCTACCTCCAGGGTGGGTAATGAGCTCAGCTAATGAGGTATGAGATCAAATCCTGCCTATTTAAGACACATGGTTGCACTGAGGTGGCTTAGCATGATCACAATTGATTCGGTCCTTACATGGCCGAGGCAAGCATCTTCCTCTGCAAACCTCTCCAAAGGACTTTCTTACCATGGGGTATCCTTCCGAAAGGAATACCTGCAAGAGATAGCCTCCAACTAGCATAGGACTATCCCG
This sequence comes from Phragmites australis, assembly GCF_958298935.1. Lineage (NCBI taxonomy): Eukaryota > Viridiplantae > Streptophyta > Magnoliopsida > Poales > Poaceae > Phragmites > Phragmites australis. The sequence continues at coordinate 41,321,543 of NC_084925.1, read as the reverse complement.
CTTGCCCCCGCCAAAGCGATTTTTAGGGCTTTCTTAACACCGTACCATTTTTCATCATTCACACCATAAAACACCTCAACATGTTTCACTCATTTGCAAAGCAAGTGATCATAATATAAAGTGATTAAGTACTCTTTGAGGAGAGATCAAGCATCTCTGGAGAGAGCAGAGTAACTAGCCCTAAGCATTCTAGTTAGAAAAGTTTCATCCAATATCATTATATTAGGTATTGGGGGTAATCTAGGTTTATCATTTGAGTATTGCGAATAGTGGTTGTAGTATAGCTTGGTATATAAGCTATAACTAATATCAGCATTTAAAGAGAAACCATTATATAGCATGCAAGTATAACTACAAGATTTTAGTTCGTCATATTATTATATTGCAAACATGGGTTGAATATGATCAAGAAGTTATGACTTGCCTAGACAAAGGTCAATCCTCGCTTGGTCTTGTCGTTCGAGTCTCATAAGTTCTTCATCATCGGGTCTCGCCTTCAGTTCCTTCCTCACGTCCTCACTTAGATGCTTAACTTCGAGCCAACGTAGATTAATGACGAAAATCACACAGTGACTAAACAAAGGAACACTAGAACAAAACTAAAGGAACACCAAAGCAAAAGAAGAATGACTGGGAAAATGACAAAAGCTAACCTAGCGGAAAAGACGATCGACAACTCTTAGCTATTCAAAATTGACATATGTAACCTGGCAGGATCATCTAGCGAAGCTATGCCAAATTGTTAACTTAGTTATTTTATTAATTTAAGAGAGAGCCTAATCAAGTCATGATTAACTAGGTGAGCGTCTAATAGTTTAACTGTCGGAAGGCGACATTTAGGGTTTCTACATGTAGGTGAATGCACGTGTACCGATACATACATACGTGTGATACTTACATCTATATGTATGTGAGCATGTATACATATATACGTAAGTATAACTCTAGGTGATTATATGTGCTTAAGTGTTGATTGACTATTCTAATCTATAGCACCAATTAAGGTTATCTAATAAATATTCTTATTTACCTAGTGTTACTTAATGTCACTCTAATTAAGCTATATTTTATTGCTATGATAAAAATATTTATATAATTAATTAACCAGGTGAAACTATTCTTTAAATCTTATTATTGCTTATTAAAAAGTTATTTAATTAATTACATTACTAATGTTAAATTATTCTATTATATTCTAAGGATTGATATTTATTTATCTAGGAGCTATACTAGTTAACTTACTAAATTAATTATACCAAGATTAAAACTATAGCCTATATCATGAAATCATAATCTATTTCTAAACATCAATTAAAGGATTAATTCTTTAGTTATTCTAAAAACTATTATTGAATTAACATTTATATTAAACCTACACTTAAGTTAGATTAATATAAGCGACTAATCTATGATTATGACCTAGACATAATTATTGAAATTATCAAAACTCAACTTTATTTACTAAAAGGCAAAAATTTAAATCTAGGTTAAACGTCCCGACACGAAATAAATATTGAACGAGAAAATTAAAAGGACTCCAAAAATTAGAAGATTTGGCAGAGATGTAGATTATGATTTTAGAAGAATATCAGTAAAAGAATTGTCAGAATCGGAGTTAAAATAGAGAAGATATGACGCTCAGAAATTTTGCACGAAAAAAAGATGCGCTATTCTGCGGACTCGGTCCACGGAATTTGTGGACTAGAGGGAACTATGATCGGGGAGAACGATGGATCGTGGGCCATTGGCCAGAGGGCACAACGTAGTGGGCTCGGTCCACGGGTCAGTGGATCGTGGGGTGGCTCGGAGGCTGGTCCACCGTGGATCGAGTAGGTGGAAGAGTAGTTGGCCGACCAGCAGGGCCCATCTGGCGGTGGGAGCCAGAGGATAAGGTCGGTTGGGGTCCCTGTGTGCGTGTCAGGCTCAGAGAGAGAGAGGGAAAAGAGAGGGAGGCAGATGGAGAGTGGAAGGCGCTGGGGGGATAAAAGGGAGGCCGGAGGGAGCGATTGGGGAGGAAGGGAGGATTCTCGGCTGCAATGGCCTCAGGTCGAGCGGTCGGCAGCGTGGGGCAGGGAGAGCCAGAGAGGGACGAGTCGAGCTTACCGGCAGAGTTGGATGGCTAGGCGGTGTGCTGGCCTGACACAACCGAGTGGGTTGTAGGCCAGGAAGGACCAGGACGACGGCTCATAGCTGGACGACATGACGTGAGCAGTGACGCACGCAGGATGGCAAAGGGCGCATGAGCAGCTATGCAGGGTGGTAGCATGCATAGCGACAATGCGGCACAGTGGAGGCTAGGCCAACGCGGCACAGCAGAGCCCGATGGGGCTCGGCCAGGCAATGGCTTGGAGCGACAAATGTGGAAGGAGGAGTAGAGGGAGATTAGCTCACCGAGGGTGGACTACGTGCATAGCGACAACGGGGGATGGGGTGCTGCGGCGGCAAAGGTTGCCGCATGGTGGCACGTGCGAGGTTCTGTTGCGTGTTGTGCTTGCCAGGGGTGGGTTCTTGGTTGATGCTTTGTGCCTATACATGTGAAGTGAGAGGAGAGCAGGGGCTACGCGATGCGCTGTGTTTGTATATAAATCGTGGGGTTGATCTTTGGAAGAAGTTTATTTTACTCTCCCAAACTATGTCATTGGTCCGGATAATCCCTAAATTATTAAATCGTCCATTTTACTCCCCCGAACTATCAATACTGGATCACTTTACCCATTGAGTTGATTCCAGAAGTGGTTTTCTTGACGTGGCTGCCACATCATCTGGTTTTTTACAATGTGGCTGCACATCATCTCTCTCTCTTTTCCTTTCTTTTTCCCACCTGAAGTAGAGAGAGGGGGTGGGGGCGGTGGCGGCTCGACTAGGCAGGCTTAGCAGCAGCACGCGGGAATGGCGCTCGTACGACAAGCGATAGCATAGCGCGACCGCCCGCGCTCTGCTCTTCCCTGTTTACACCGCTGAGCCGCGCATGGGCACCAATAGCACCTCCACGCCCCATCGCATGTCGTTCGGCCATGCCATGCTGTCGCGTCGTGCTGCCGCTCGCTGTACATGCGTCGTTCCTGCGTGCTGCTGCTAAGCCCGCCCGGTCGAGCCACCGCGCCCCTCTTTCTCTGTGCTTCAAGTGGGAAGAAGAAAGGAAGATATATATATATATATATATGACGTGGTAGCCACATGGTAAAAAATCGAGTGACATGACAGCCACATCAACAAAACCACTTTCAGAACCAGCTCATGAGGTAAAGTGATCTGGTATTGATAGTCTGGGGGGGTAAAACGGACGGTTTAATAGTTTAGGGGGTTATCCGGACCAATAACATAGTTCAGTGGAGTAAAATGGACTTCTTTCTTGATATTTTGCAGGTGGAGGAGGAGGGAGGAGCAGAGCAGGAGAAGGGCTTTACTTTGGCTGCTCTCGTGTGAAAGCGGGTGATGATTTTGGCCAGTGAACAGAGCGGTGACAAGGAAGTCTTGGCTATCAGGTGATCTCTCAGGAAGCACGAGAGAGGGAGCATGAGGGTATAGCGGTCGGTCGGTCGGTGGCTTTTACCTGTGAGGGAGAGGCTCAGGGATGACCGAGGGAGAGAGATGTGAGGGAGTGGGATGGAGCTGGTGGGCTAGTGGCCGTATGAGAGTGACAGGGAAAGATGAGAGAGATGGAGGGAGGGAGAACAGAGAGAGAGATTGAGAGGGGAGATATGTGTGAGAGAGGGAAATTGGATGTTAAATCTAAATTGAATGTACGTGAATTTGAGATTGGATTTATGATAATTCAAATGAATAACTTGAATTTGAATTGATTTGGTGGTAATTCAAATTGGATTTGAATTGAAAATGGATTGGAGTAATTCAAATTGAATTTAAATTAGAAATTGACATGACTTTGTAACGAGGATTTGAAATTGAACCAAGATTTGAATTGAATTGAATTTATGAAGCGATTAAAGTGGAAAGCAGTTGAATATATATCGAATGATTCGAATTGCATTCGAATACGAAATCGACGAAGATTTGAATGAATCTGGATTTGGATAGGATTTGAGATTGATTCAAAAAGAGTATTTGAAGTTAGATTTGAAATTGAGTTTGGCATTAATTCAAATAAGAGTATTTGAATTAGGAAAATATTTTATCTTGAAGCCTCGGTATTTGAGTGGAGATTTGAATTCAAAATAATTGATTTTGATTGGATTTCTGTTGAATTGAATCTAAGGAATAGATTTGAATTTAAGAGACCTTAAAATTTGAATCTCCACTTAAAACCATAAAACAAATAAACAAAATTACATATGATTCAAATTATTGTAAGGATTAATTTAGAAATTAATTTAGTACTCTTTGGAATACTTAGCCAAAATATATATGTATGTATGTGTGTATCCTTGATTTTATGTTGTGTTAGATAATTAGATTTTTTTAAAGGAGTAAATTTTTCTATATTCTAAAATACTACAACGCACGGTGTTACACCTACCTATTAGGAATCAAACCACATGTTTATTTCTTGTGTGTCGCATCAAAGAGGAATTTTTCTTTCAGTGTTAGATGACGCACTCGTTGACAGCAAAGTGTTTATGGTGACTTCGTCAATCTCCAAGCTCCGTATGTCCAGTCTTCAGTAGGCGATGTGTGAGTGTGTGCATGCATCTGCTTGTTGTAATGTGGTTTCTAAAAAAAAATGTAATTGGGTTATGGATGTTGCCAGCCAATCTCTACATTACAGATTTTTTTTCAACGCCTGATTAGAACATCCGGGCGGACTCGAAAAAGGAAAACCATCAAACAGAAGGCATATATGGGATTTTTTTTTATTTTTACATTTTCTAACAAGAATATTTAGAAAAATATACCCTAGATGGGAATATTTGCGGAAATATACACCTATCGCCCTCTCATAAGGCAGTTAGGCCCACACTACCCTTACCATCCCCTAAGAAGGCGGTTACACCCCACCCCAGAGTCATCGACCCTTACCGCCCCATGAGAGGGCAGTTAGCCCGCGTGTCCCCCCCCCTGCGCGGTTAACCTTTATAAAAATGCTAAAATTCAGCCAAAATGGCCATTTTAATCCAGAAAAAAAGAAAGAGAGAGGGGAGGAGAGCGAGGCAACGTGGCGAAGCCCTATTATTTTTGATCTGCGGACATTTTGGATCTCGGTTTCTAGTAAATATTTTAGAATTTTGTTGTTATTAGTAATTAAAATACCACTAGATCTAGGTTTTAGCGACATAATAGTAGTTACATTAAAATAAGATTTTCTATCTTTGGTAATATTGTAAAGATCTATTTCAATATGGTAGGATAGCCATTAGATGTATAATTGTATTTAAAGTATAGTAGTTTTAATTATCTAGACTTTACAAAATAGTGATGTAGGTAATAATTATAGATAATTAGAAATTTTGGTAAGTAGACAGGAGTTTAATTAGTTTAAATTGGTTAGTTCGCTTAGGAGCAATATTGATTGTAGTGAACTATGTATTATTAGATGATCATCAGTACCGGTAATTTTGTCAGAGTTTTGATAATTAGAAGTCGGTAGTATAGGGTTCTAGTATTAACGTTGGATATATTTTGTTTTCAGGTATGTCCGATAAGATATATTTCCATATATATTATGTGAAGGTCACATTACTTATGGTCCCTACGGTGTAAATCTCTCGGGATTTCAGCATGTCGTTAAGAGACTTAGTAGAGCCAATGAGTGGACCATAGTGGGCGTTTGCAAGTAGCTGTTGCGCCATTTTCAACTGGATCCCCAATACCATGAGCTTAAGCTGAGCTATGCTAAGCCGTACTACTCAGGTGTTCTTCGGGGAGCTTGTCCTGATTAATGCGACAGCTACTTAGAGGCAGTACATAGATATAGCATGTGAACGTGGTCTCACTCTTGTGCTGCTAGCTGAGACGTACCAGAAGGATCCAACAGAGATAAACGTTGGGAAAGCAGGAGCAGGAACAAGTCAGGCAGTGGTGGATGAAGCAGACTCGGCAACTATGAGGGGCGAGCAGGACATCGGGGATGCGCAGGAGATGCAACCGAGGGGTGTAGACGATGAGGGGGAGCACATCTCTAGAATAATTAAAGAGATAGAGAGGGAGGATAAGGAGCTCGAGAAAGCCATTGCCGATGAGGATTCATCCAATAAGAAGAAAAGTGATCCTGTTCCTACAGAGTGGAGGAATCGGGATTTTTCAAAGCTAGTGGTCAGTGAGGGTCATCGGACACCGTGGGAATATCATGAGAATGAGGTGTCCTAGGGTGCTATATACCATAATAAGGAGGCTGTTATTGACGTAGTGAAATATTAGTTGTTGTCTCTTCAGATGCAGTTCAAGATTGTAAAGCTAAGCAAAAGGTAGTACGACATCAAATTTTTGGTACTTGATTGTTCGTGGCGGGTGCACACATTCAGGGGGAAGTGGGTTAACCACTAGAAGTGCTCAATAGTTATGGAGCATAACTGTCACATTGAGAAAATAGAGTTCTCTCGCCATTACTACTTTCCAACTTACTCGTGCACTTTACCTAAACCAACATAACACATCTTTTTATACCTGTCCCCTATTCCTTGTATACCTATTAGACTCACTGTGCATTTCTTAATCCTATGTGACCGCATGCTATCAGCTTCTCAGAGTGACATCACCTCTCACTGCCACCTTTTCAGGGAGATGTGACTCCTCGCTATTAGCTTTTTAGATTGATGAAACTGCTCGCTGCCACCTTTTCTAAACGATGTGACAGCACTCTACCAACTACTCAGAGTACAATGACCGCTCGCTGTAGGAAGGCATCCAATGCATGCACTATCTCCAAATTACATACCTACACTTGGTATGTAAATCATCGCTCCCTGCTTATAAAATGGGAGATCGAGGCAAAGAGGAGGTCATGACATCGTAGTTTTGCGAAACACCACTAGCATTCAATACCTAATATCACACCATGGTTGGTTCCTCGAGTAGACATTTCTCGTGGACATCCAAATTCTCAATGATAGCTCTACAGACTATGAAGGAGACATAGGCAAAAGGTGACGACGTGTTCAATGAGGAGAACCTAAACAAAGTGCTATCGAAATGGTAGACCACGACCCATTGTCCCTATTTCACTATGGAGGAATCCCCTCGTGATGAAGAGTTGCTAAACAAACCCATCGAGAACTTTTTAGGGTTGCATTTGCTCTTTGACAACGGCTACATACTCGGACATAACTGGAGACGCAGAGGTGGTCATTAGAGACCTTCACACCGTTGCGAAAGAGGCGGTGGTTCAAGCCGCCGTGAAAGAGGTGGTCATTCGACAATCACCACAAGAGAACGTGCTTCTACCACTTCCGCCACAACCGAATGGGTTGGTTCCGACGATGACAACCTCATGCTTACTCCTTAGAAACTCCACGACATTACGAATTCTCTAACGACGAGGTAGATAACTGGGATCCTAACTTTGATTATTTTTCATATACACTGACACCACGTAGACCAAAATCCCTAGAATAGATTACCATTGGATGGACCAGGAGATAAGGTACAAACGACTTCAAGGGTCATTTCATCCGTAATATTTATGCTACTAATTGTTGTACTTGTTGAATTCAAAGTGATTTTATCATTTTTAATTTATTACCTAAGGCGTGTATGTATTTTAGAAGTAGCCTACATACCATTACTAATGTTTAAATTTCATGTATCCATTTCATATACACATTCTATCTTATATTCAATGTAGTTTTATCATTTCACTTATATGTATTTATTCTATCTTCACTTAAATATTTTTTAAGATTTTTATTATTTTTATCTTATAAATTATAGGATTTTTGTTATTTTTTTAAAATAAATTTGGCTAATCGCCCCCATAGAGAGCAGAAGTGACTAACCACCCTCACATGAGGGTAAGTGGTGTGAGCCTAACCGCCTCATGAAAGGGCGGTAAGGGTTGTCTATGTCACCGTAGTATATTTATCGCCCTTTAAAAATACTACAACCCTTTAAGATAGCGGTATATATCTATTTCCGTAAATCTTTCCATCAAAGGTATATTTTTTAAATATTTAGATTAGAAAATATAAAAATAAAAAATATTCATATATATGACCGTCGTAGCCCAAAATATTTCTGAGTCCGAACTGAGCCCAGAGGGATGCCCATCCAAAATTGTCTTCCTTGCGACCCTGTCGTCTCCCCACTCGGCCTCCTCTTACTCGGCAGCCCGTAAGCTGATCGTTTCTAGATTCCTCTTTCGCAAATTGCAGTACGACCGACGGTGATGGTTGCGGCGCAATACGGCTCAGCATCGATGTATATTTCTGCATACAGGTATCGCAAATATATGCATCCATGTATATACATGCGTCTACACATTGCTACTGCAGATGCGTTTGGCAAGACATACATTGCGTGCAGTCAAAGAAGCGGTTGGCGCATGTATGCACGTGTGCTGATGATACGCATATGTTCAGATCAAGCGAAGTGCATAGTACATTGCCTGATACAATACAAATGATCCCTGTCGAGTGTACCCTGTTCTTTTCCCCATGATCCAGATCGCTACGTTGTCCGGTGCTGCAAGTGATGCAGGTAGTTCTCAGGTGGTGGTGATGTTTCCGTTTCGGGGGAAAGACAATCAATGTTTGCACCGTCGCACTCAATGAGCTTGCACCAAAGATTTCCGGGGAAAGAGAGGAGTCACCTTTCAGCTCAACTTTCTTCTTCCATCCTCCAGAAAAGGGCGAGGCCGGGAATCACTAGCAGCGCAGCAGGGGCTGGTCGTCGAATTGAATCGAGTCTGTTAGTCATTTACTACCAGCTTCAGCGACTGAATCATTGATCTCGAAATCATGGATGGACCTGTAGCCTGTTGGTTCGGTTGTGGCAACCGGAAGGACGCGTATAGGCAGCGAGCGGAAAGGGAAACCCAAGCGAGACCACGACAGCGCGTCCTCTTTGACGCCGGCGGCGCGCGCTTCGCCGGCATGCAGCCAACCGTTCATGCCATGCAGCGTATCCGAAAGACCGAAACTGAATACAAGAAGGGGAAGCGCGCTCGTTCCGCGGAGAGGACGGCTCCATGATCCGCATGACCGCATACAGGCTCGGCATTGAGTGAGCACGGTCGCACGCATCGCCAGCGACGGCATGTATGCGTTCTTACGAGTACGGCGCTTTCAGTTCATGTGCTTAAAGCTGCGGCGCCATGCGCGGCAGGCACGCAGAGCAGCTGCGCGCCCGGCCGCGGCAGTGCCAGCCTGCCATTAATCCGCGGCATCGACGGCACCGATGGGGGAAATGAAACGACATGTCAGGCTCTGCATGCGAGCTGCAGAGTTGCAACGGGCGACGGCGAACACGCAGAGAGGAGACAGCATTAGCAAACAACAGCAAAAATCCGATTCCTTTTCTCCAAAAAAAGAAAGAAAGAAGTAACAAATAAACAAACAAACAATCTGATTTCATTGTAACGTGTGCAGGTAAATTGAAACAATTGATTTATGGAGTAGGTATACAGAATTACAGATACATCAACCTTTCTTCTTCCTCCGTCCCTGATTCATCTCTCTCGATTTACTCGGCTTTTTTGGAAAAGGGGGAATAAATAAAGAAGAAGAAGAAGAAGAAACGACATGCGGAGAAAGGGAAACACAAGAGCGCACGACACGGGTCACAACAAACGAGTGTACGTTTATAGCCCCGAAAAGGGGCGAGGCGATTAAGCCACAACACAGCCGTCGCACATGCACGAGAGTCTGACCCGTCTTTATGACGACGACCCCGCCGCCTCGACACGACGAGCCCCCTACCGAACTCCACTAGCATAATTCTGACCTCACGTCAGCTCACTCCTTATTAATTGAATCCAGTCGCTATTCCAACAGTTTGATTTCCACGAACCGAATGCCACAGCAATACCAGATGGGGTGGCAAAGGAAAGACAAGGGAAGAGTAATGGAAATTTACGGGGAGATGAACTGGAGGCAGGAATGGCTGTACGTACGTAAGGGTGACGGTGTGTGTGCAGCAGGGTGTTGCTCAGTGCTTGAGCACGTCGGGGATGTGGACGGGGTACCTGTGGATGCAGCCGGCCCAGGGCCCGTCGGCGTTGGGGGCCGGGCGGATGCACTCCCAGGCGGCGCTGTTGCACTTGAACCCGGAGCCGAAGCCGATCATCCACACGCGGTCGCCCTTGCGCATGCGGCCCTTGGCCTCGATGTAGGCGAGCTCGTACCACAGCGAGCTGCTCGACGTGTTGCCGAACCGGTGCAGCGTCATCCGCGACGCCTCCACCTGCTCGTCCGACAGCGTCAGGCTGCGCTGCAGCTCGTCGATCACGGCGCGCCCACCCGCGTGGATGCAGAAGTGCTCGAACGCCGTGCGGAAGTCCGGGATGTAGGGCTTGATCCGGTTTTTGAGCACCTTTCGTGCGATGAAGGACAGCGCGAACAGCAGCTGCTCCGACGCCGGCAGCACCAGGGGCCCCATGGACGTGATGTTGGACTTGAGCGCATCGCCCGCAATGTTCATTAGGTCCTTGGAGAGGTTGATCCCCACGTTGCCGCGGTCGTCCTCCTCCTGGTACACGCAGTGGTACGCGCTGTCCGTGGCGCCCCTGAGCGTGCGCACGACGCGATTCAGCCGGAACCGCGCGTTGGCGCCGTTGGTGGACAGCAGCGCCGCGGCGCCGCCCATGCGGAACAGGCAGTTGGGCAGCAGCATCGCGCGCTCCTGCCCCATGTAGTAGTTGGGCGTGATGGTCTCCGTGGACACGACCAGCGCGTGCGCGCCCCAGGGCGCGACCTGGAGCAGGTTCCGGGCGAGCCCCACAGAGATGAGCCCCGCGCTGCAGCCCATCCCGGCGAGGTGCACGTTGCGCACGTCCTTGCGGAGATCGTACCGGTTGATGATCATGTCGGTGAAGGACGGCGTCGGGGCGAAGAGGCTACAGTTGACGACGAGGATGTCGATGTCCTGGGGGGAGATCTTGGTCTTTGCGAGCAGGTCGTCGATGGCGGAGAAGATGACGAGCTCGGCCTCGGCGCGTGAGGACTCGAGGTCGCGCGACGGCGGGATGTAGTGCTGCGCGTAGGGCAGGCATGTCTCCTCCCCAAGACCCGAGCGTTCGAGCAGGCGCGTCATGAACCGGACGCTGCGGTCGTCGAAGCCCGGCCATACGCGGGAGTGCTCCAGGAACGTTGCGAACGGTACGCGGCAGTTGGGGTTGGTGCGGAAGCACGCGTAGTCCACCATATACACCGCGCGCGGCCGGAGCATCAGGTAGAGAACCGCCACGGCGGCCGGTAGAAACCCGGCCAGGAACATGTGCACCGGGCGGAGCGCGCGGGCCCGCGCCACGATCTCCTCGGGCCCCAGCTCCGCCACCTTGAGCACGACCGCGGCGGCGAGCGGCAGGGCGACAAAGGCGAGGATGTTGTTCACCACCAGCTGGTAAAGCGGCTTGAGCCTCCTGAGGTGCGCCGAGGAGGAGCCCATTGTGCACGAACACCGAGGAAACACTTGCGTCGCGTCGCGTCGCGTTCTGTGTCTGCACAGTCAGGTCAGGGCAGGGTGTGAAGCACTGACTACTGAAGCCAGACGTCGAGAGGGAGGGAGAATATAAAGCGGCGAAGCCCGGGTGCGGACCCCGCGTCTATTCACTCGGTCAGAGCCTAGCCACAGAGAACAGTGAAGCTGCTGCACTAGCAGAGTAGGTGGGCGCCACACGTCGGTCTATACTGGATTAACGACGGGCATCATGAAAACTCAAAAGGACCGGTCAATGTACAACTGCACACGTACGGCCGCGTTATGGGGAGGAAGACGAACTCGAAACCCATGGCCATGGAGTGAATTGCAGGGAAGGGTTTGGTAAGAACACATGGCGAGCGCTGCTGTTTGGGCAAGTGGCCGTGCATGCAGGAGTTGTGCAGCAACCACCCGACTATTTTAGGGGCTATTCCCTGCTCCACCTCTGCGGATTAAGATAGAAGTGACAGAGGTTACGAGTGAATGGAAGTGTCTTCTAGCTACCCTGTTGCTGTCGGCTGGTGTCTCTGTAACTAGAACTTTCAGTAGCGCATCTTTTTTTTAGAAGATACACCAGCTTAAATTGCTGAAATTATGACCGAAACTGGCCTCCATCCAATGGATTTATGGGCCCTTCCGAAAAGCACGAAATCCACAAGAAACAGAAGACGGTTAGACTACTTAACAGATCATTTTGTGCTATGTCGTCATGTATGGCCGCCGGTGTTCTCACTTCTCAGTCGATAGAGTGGTACACTGGCACAACACTGTTGAGCTAAGAAATGTCAGTAGCGCAGGTGCAGGTTAGAAGACGATCAAGGTCAGTTCCGGAGAGCTTTGGGCAGCTGCATTTCCGCCGTGCAACTTGGGCCATGGTATCAGAGATTCAGAGTACCAGGCGCATCCGCCACTGCCACGAAGGGCTTACAAGCCACCCCTGAGCTCTCATAGCCTGATCAAGGAGGCACTGAAAGATAGAGGTCTGGAGAGATCAGCAGCTGGGATGCAGGAGTTGTGTGATTCAGCATTTTTTATGAACGATGCATGTTGATGAATGGTTGTTGAACATTACCGATCTTTGCTGAAGAAGTTCCTGCAGGTCTAGTCCATCTCAAAGATCTGTAACAGTATTGAACTTCTCATTAACCAGAATATACAAGTCACAGAACTGAATGGCTAGACTAGAGAAACCTAACCAATTATCCTCCAAAACTTCACACTTCTGCCATTACCAATAACCCACCTATACCCCATTTTAGCTACTTTTGCAGCCCATAAAACACCCTTCCAAAAATGAGATACACCAATATCATTGCAAGAAAAAATATTGGGATCAGAAGTATTATATTTGAACTTTATAATCTGTTTCCACAATTTACCACTATTACTAATGAACATTCTAATCCAGGACCCTAACAAACAGATATTTAACTCTCTAAGATCAGAAACACCTAAACCACCATATTCTTTCCTCATACAGACGCCAGTTGGCTAAATGGAAATTACTCTTGCTATCCCCAGAGTTCCAAAAACAATGAGCCATATGAGTATTAATCATATTGATAGCTCATTTTGGGAATTTGATAAAAGAAAAAAGGTAAATAGGAATGCTAGCTAAACAAGATTTAATAAGGACTAGCCTACCACTATATGAGAGCAGTTTTCTTCTCCAACCAGCTATTCTCTTAAGAATTTTATTTACTAGGGGTTGAATGTCCTCTTTTCTTAGTTTGTCAAAATGCAAAGAAACACCTAAATACTTCATAGGTAAAGATCCAGCTAGATAACTAAAAATATGGAAAATCCTATGGATCTGCTCATCTTCTAAGTGCATAGGAATAAACTCACTTTTATTAAAATTTATTTTCATACTAGAAAGTTTCTCAAAGCAAACCAGGATACATTTCAAATTTCTAAGATGACTCTCCTCGGCTGAAGAAAAGATAATGGTATCGTCAGCATATTGCAAAGAAATCACACCCTCATTATTAAAATCAGACAGCAGCCCTTTAATAAAGTTACCATGAGCAGCCTTAATTAACATTCTAGTGAGGACATCTCCTACCAAATTAAAGAGAAGAGGAGACAGAGGATCCCCTGCCTCAAGCCTTTACCTGTTCTAAAGAAACTACTATCCTCACCATTAATAGTGACACCTACAGAACCCCCCGTAACTACCATTTTGATCCAATTGATCTAAGTAGCACCAAAACCTCTAGTTTCTAAGATCTCAAAAAGAAAATCTAAATTGACTCTATCATAGGCTTTCTCACAGTCTAGTTTAAGGTTAACACCTTGTTCTTAACTCTTGTGGATGCTATGAACAATCTCATGAGCAATCACCACACTCTCCAAGATATATCTACCCTAAATAAAGGCATTTTGTTGATGAAGAATAAGTCTTTGACAAACTTTTTCTAGTCTAATAGTTAGAATCTTAGAGAAAATCTTAAAGCTACAATTTAAAAGATTAATAGGCCTAAACTTCCTCATGCTTCTAGCATCCTCTTCTTTAGTATTAAAGTAAGCATAGAAAAAGAAGCATCCTCTTCTTTAGTATTAAAGTAAGCATAGAAAAATTGAGCCTAAATAAATCTAGCTTACCTTGCTGAAAGTCAGAAAACATATTTATTAAATCACTTTTAGCTATATCTCAAAATTTCTGATAAGAAAGAAAAAAGAGTCCATTTAGACTGGAGCTCCATCCGAATAGCAACTAAACACAGCTTCTTTCGCTTCCTCTTCCTGCAGGTCAGTTACGACCAACGCGGTTGTTTAATGTAACTAGTGCACGTGTACTATGCGTGAGGATAAATGCCAGATAAGGATACAGGAAAAAAACCATTGAGCCTCATTTAGAACCTGTTTAAAACTAATGAGTTTCACATGACTGTTTTCTAGAAACAGTACTGCAATTCCTGCATCATTTTATTCTCCAAAAATTAACAATTTCTTTGTTTCTACTACTAGTTCCTACCGAATCTCTTCATTCAAACAATACCATTTTAGTCCACAAATGACAGGGATGGCATTCTATAATTTGCCATGGACGTTTATCAGAACAAACCGATTGCAGTTATGATTTATTAGGCTGCCGGGTGTTCTTGAAAGGCATTTAAGCTTAGGCCCACGAGTTGCTGCTACCTGCTAGCTTGTACTTGCTGGTTGCCTGATTGGAACATAAGTGGAAAAACAATTAAAACCATAGCACTAACCCAGCAGGATTCTTGCCCATCTCTCTACTTTCCTCTTCTTTCTCTCCTGCTGATTTATTTCTCCGTTCCCCTTTTCCTCAACTGCAAAGTATCATGGAGATGCCATGGCCTTGCACCTTTTCTCCCGCGACTGATTTTTTTTTGGAAGTCTAGCTCCATCTCTTGGAAGAAGAATTTCAAGTTGTAGAGGGCTAATGGCCGATCTGATGGTAAGCACAAGCTGTGATTTGTGCCTACAAGGTAGTATTATTTCAGTACTGCTAATTACAAACTTGAAACTGACATGAATCAAAAGCCAAAAGAAACTGTACTGTCTGATTGTCACAATCACTCCCTACCGGCAGTTTTAAATGAAACCAAGCATTGAGAAATTGGTGCCCAACCGACGTCTGCGATCGAGGACCCCAGGTAACTGTTGTGCGTACAGCTCCTCTTACTGTTCGGCATCAGAGATGCAACGATCCTTTTCCGCTATCCTCCCTAGCCCAGCTAGCTACGCCCGCTCTCTTCTTCTGCCAACAAACTACGACTACAATAATCGATCCGTCTAACCATGCATGATTTGAGCATAACCGGGTACATTTTGACATTGGTTGCAATGATTTTGGGGAGCCCTTCTCCTTGGAGAGTTCGATGCATGTCTCGACCGTTCATTTCCAGTGCAATGCCCAGGTTTGCCGGTTGCGTATGGGGTTTGAAGTTTTATTTTCTTGGGTAAAAGGAAACTTACCTTGTTTGATGGAGTTTGATTTCAATACTAGATCGAGAATCCACAGACACTGAGAGTTCAGGGATACAGAAGCACAAGGTCGAGTGAGACTAACAGTAACGTCCGTCCCGTCTATACTATGTTATGCCAATTGTCTGAGGCAATTCAGAATCTGTCACTCAATTCATAACGTAATTCAGGATCTGACACTTACCAGTATGCGGCTCCCAGACTCATGTGTCAGCGAGGTGGATTACATCAATCATAGTTGTCTTCGTCAGTTCTTTTTTGGAAATAACTGTCTTCGTCGTATTTCCAAATATGAAGTTGTCCCCATCAGAGTGATACACGGATCCATCACAATTAAACTCTCAGGTCGAGTTGTAAATGAGTAATGATACGCGCTGGTGATAGATAACCACGCCTTAATCGCCTCATCAACCACAAATTGACTAGCCAGTGACCACGTCGAACGACGTGGATAGAGCCGAGCTACAGCAACCTACGTGAGAACTAGCGAACGACAGTAGTTGCGTATCGGTGAGGCGGTGCAATCCATTCGATGTGACGTCGCCGGTTGCCTGTACGCCTCGGAACGGCCGGCGCGCGCGCAACCGTACTGCAACAACCCTCCTGGTCGCTCGCTGACAGCCACCACCACCCGCAGCGACGGGCGCTTCTGTCTAATGATGTGTTTGGTTTGTTGGATAAATATAGATTGGAGATGGTTATGTGAGTTTTAAGAGTATCTAGTTGAAGCGACAGGTGGATAAAGTGATCAGTTTTGAAGTATATACTGTAAAAATGATGAATGAGTAGAGCTGGGAAAATGGCCGAACCTTCACACGTGTTGTTTTCAATCACTGTTTCACCCGTCCAGTCATACATCACTCACCACATCGAAACAGTGGCAGCGCAAGGTGACGGCCTCCGACCACCCGTCTGACCTAGTGCTCCATCCTTCGACCTGACGTCGCTGCCTGCGGATCAGCGCCCCTGCGTCCCAAAGTCCCGTCCTGTGACCCGCGCCCCTTGTGAGCTGCCCACGCCCGTCCTCCAGTCGCTCGCTCGTCGTCCTCCAGCTACCTGTCCTCCAAGCCGTCACCCCCTCCTCCGACCCGAGCAGATTGGCACGCGAACATATCCTGGAAGCCGAAAAGATCCAAAAACTCAGATATGCCCGTCCTGCTATGTTTATGTGTTCGATGCAAGTATTTTTTTATCCAATTTGGACATGGCCAATGTGTTACGCAGAGCTTGAATATGACTAATATGTATGTGTTACACAGAGCTTGAACATGGCTAATGTGTATGTATTGGATGCAAGTTTTTTTTATCCAATTTGGCGCTATATTTTAAGTAATGCGTTACACGGAGCTTGAGCATGGCCAATGTGTATGGGTTGGCTAGAGCTCTATGTATGTGCTTGCCTTTATCATTTCACCATTGCCCAACAAACGAGAACTCACTAGAAAGTATGTAGGTAGACAGTTCAAAGTTTCATCTAATGCTCTTTGTTTTTTTCGAATGGATAGTTATCTCTACTACTTAAAAATTACGTAGTGGTCGTTCAAAAATAGGTAGGACGTCATGTCTTTCCCCGCGTCCACCTCCTCGATCCAATGCCAACATGTGAGCCGTGTTCTGCGCCACCAATCCCATGCCCTCGCTCTGCTTCCCTCCCTCTGATTTTAACTCCTTCCGCACGCACCTCCTCTCCCCAGGACGCCCGCCCGCCCTAACCGCGGCTGCTGGCCCCCCTCTCCTTCCTCCTCTGTGCCCCCTCACCGCCTAGCATCAATGGCTCCAACATTCGCAGCCACCGTTCAACGCCAACGCCACCATGTTGCTCCCCTCCCGATGGACACCATCGTGTTCCCTCCACCTTTCCTCGACGACAACTTCGACTTCGGTGATTTCACCTTCGCCTCCGCATCAACACCCTAACCGCCCCTCGCCGATCCCTAACCATGGGGCGACTTTGTGGCGAGCCTGATCGGATCCAAGCTGGATGCGTCCGCGCAGCCCACGCCACCAACGCCCATGTCCACCACTTCCTCCTAGGAGAGGCCGCGGGGCTCACTCCCTCTCTCTCTGTTTGGCGCTGACGACCACACTATAATGCATTTTTTTAATCACCGCCTTAATTCCTTTAGCTGTTTTTGTCCAAATTTTATGAGATATTGGGAGTTAGGAGGATTGTATAATGGAATCAACACTATCTAAAAAGAACATATGAATTGCCACAATATGATGTTGCACTCACAAACCAGATAAAATATGTTAGTTTCAAGCTCCTAGGATTATTTCAGTGGCCAGCATGATGTATTGATGATAATAAAATGTGATGGTTAATAGAATGCATATTTGAATAAGGATCTGGTTGCTGATGTAGAAGATGGGTGTATTGTTTCTTTGGTTCTGACAAATTTTAAGCTAGGCAGCCAAAGCTAGCCTACTTAAGAAAATCTCTAAAAACCTATTGGTATTACAACATTAGGACCTCTCAAATAATGTAAAGTAAATCACACTATTGTCATATTCAAGATAAAAGGTAGAACTACTTTGCAGTGTATTGGTTTGCCTGTTTGTACATACAGCAAAGGTGAATGTTGGAGTACGAAGCTCTGACTGAAACACCATTCAGACAAATGTCACTGAGTATTTGATAGCAATCCAGTGTCAATGATAGTTTGTACTAGAAGCGGATCACATACATGCTTGGCATGAACGATTATATAATCTTTCACAGAAGAGAATTTTATAGAACTACAGCATTACCAACCCCATCAGCAGTTGTTTTTAGACTTTGTTTTGTCTTTTAATATGGATATTTGTCCTTCTCCATTGGTTGCAGTGGTTCCCGCACCTAGGCAAGACATCCATTGGTTAACAATGTTATTGTTTGAAAGATAATTCGACGATGATGGCTGGTTTTAGAGTAGTCAATAATGTTATCATGTGCGAATTTGCAGCTCCCGTTACAACGCACGGGCATTCAACTACACAATCTAATTTATACACACATGTAGGGTAAACCCATCATTCATCTCCGGAGATACTAGATATAAACAATTACAAATGGACAGTAGATCTGCCATGTGGATATATAGGAAATCACTCCTTAGATCTATTGATGTAAGTAATATCTATACATATGCTTGATGTCATTTTTTATAAATTTTGTTTTTGTTGCAACGCATGAGCACTCAAGTAGTATTTCTCATATTTGTGATGTGTGCTTCATTATGGTATTATAGATGGACAAGAGGATCAAGCTTTTAGTTTATGGGGTAGTATTCTTCTTTCAATGATGGGCATGATTATTAAGTCTAGGAAAAAGAAAAAGGGGAGCAGAGAGAGAAGGTATTACCTATAGGCTAATAGCTGAAAGGGATATGATGAGATTTGAGTATCTAGATAACAAAATATGAAAGAATGATACAACTTATGTAAACATGGTTAGGCTTAGAAGAGCATATTTCTTCCGCTTTTGTAAACTTTTTAGTGATCGTGGCTTGCTTTAAGACACTATACATATGTGTGTTGAGCAATAGATAGCTATGTTTCTAAATACATGGGATATAATCTTAGAAATAGGTTAGTTGCCACTAATTATGATAGATCCGATGAAACCGTTAGCCGCTATTTCAACCCAGTCTTCCATACCGTTGGTGAGCTATGAATGTAACTCATTAGGCCACCTTCATGGACGACCCAAGTAAAATAGCAGGAAACCTAAGGTGGAATACTTACTTTAAGGTGCAAGTTTGAGCCCTAACTCATTATTTTTATTTTTAGTCATTAAACCATATGGTCTATAATCTTTTATGCCTTTTATTGATAAAAAATAAGATTATATTAGAGCTATTGACAGCACCTATATAGGAGCCTCTGTTTTAAGTACATAGAGTCTTCCTTTCGTGATAAGAAGTCCTATACTACTCAAAATATAATTATGATTGTAGATTTTGATCTTCAATTCACATATATTTTTACTGGTTGGAAGGGGACAACACATGATACTCTAATTTTACGAGATGCTCTAATTTTACAGATGGTTGGCAGTGGGCATCCAATTTTGATCCCCTTTCCAAAGAACCATATTTTGGCTGTAGAATGTGACGCTACAGATGTATTTGGACTAAATAATAAAATCCTCAGTATATTTTTGTTTTGTAATGTCCTGTTAGACTAGTTGCTAAATACAAACAAGTGGATACTTCTTAGATACCAACACAAGCTAGGTTTTCTTTCCTCTGTCTAGTCTGTATTAAGATATTCACAAGTTCACATACGGTAGCTAATGAATATTGATACTGGGTATGGGAGCTTGTGCTACTACATTTTTTTTCCATGGTTTTTGCCTGACCTTCTCGATGAAAGTTGTATGGTTTAGCGTGTGCAATATATACGTGCATATTTGAGTTGGATGGTTCAGCTTGTGCAGCATATATGGTTCAAGAGGGTAAGCTCACCTAAAAGGTCATCACAATAATTTAGCATATCATATTTATCTAACTAAACAGAAAATTAGTCCATCCGATCCATTCTAATCCTATCAATCAAACATAAAATTGGATTATTTCACCTAACCCAATCAAATAAAAAATTAGATAATCTCGTCCATAAAACAGAGATAGTATATCCCAACACAAGCTAGGTTCCTTTCCTCTGCCTAGTTTGTATTAAGATATTCACAAGTTCACATACAGTAGTTAATGAATATTGACACTGAGGTCTGGGAGCTTGTGCTGCTACATTTTTGCTACATTTTTTCCATGGTTTTTGCCTGACCTTCTAGATGAAAGTTGTATGGTTTAGCGTGTGCTAGCGTGTGCAATATATATGTGCATATTTAAGTTGGATGATTCAGCTTGTGCAGCATATATGGTTCAAGAGGGTAAGCTCACCTAAAAGGTTATCATAATAATTCAGCATATCATATTTATCTAATCAAACAGAAAATTAATTTATTCTATCCACTCTAATCTCATCAATCATACAAAAAATTGGATTATCCCTCCCAACCCAAACAAATAGAAAATTAGATAATCTCATCCATAAGAACAGAGATATTGATATCTCATCTAACATTTCCCTCGAACTAAATGCACCCTACCTGAATTGATGCATGATTGGAGGATCGAGCCGATAATGTTATACTCCCTCCAAATTAAAGTGTAGTTGCATGTAAGTTAATTGTTTTAAACTTTATTTACAAATTAGAAAATAAGACATGTAGATTTGTATCGAAAAGTACTTTCGTAATAATATATTTTGCTATATTTTATCAATATATTATAATAAAAAAATATTAGTCAAAATTATATTTTATGGATTATAGGCTTGTTTGGCACAACTTCAGATCAGATATACATACTGGATCTAGAGTTTGTATAATAAAATAAAATAGTTTAAATATTTATTTTTATTCAAAATAAAAACCAAATGAATTAACCAAATACATTCAATCTATCCACAGTTCTAGATCCTGAATTTCTTAAAGCTCGGTATGACCAGCTCCAAAAATTTCAGGATCTAGATCCCTGCTAAACATAGTCGATATTAATGTTCAAAACAACACTTATTTTCGACTCAAAGGAGTAAGCTTCTCCAATCCCGATGCCGCTTCAACTAATTAGGCTGAGTGCGGCGCTACGCGGACTTGTGGTGCGGGTAGGCGGCCCGGCCCGGCCAACTTGCATCCTTAACTGCACTTTGCAGTTGCATATGTCTGCTAGGGAGGGATGTGTCGTCAACGGTAACTTACATCCATTCATTTTGTATAAATATGTATTCTCTAACTTAATTAATAGTTTGATAATAAATTTATCATGAAAATAATCAGCGCCAATCATATATATCGTGTTCTGTATTCTCTACTCTACTGTTCTATTCCATTTGATAATAAATAGTGATGGTACCAAGAAAAGGACCAAAAGATCGCATGGGCTGATGGGTATGCATGTTGCTTTGGAGAGGTTAAACTTCAATTGACGATGACATGCACTAACGGATTACAGGAGTACACGCGTGCTATCTCAAAGTTCAGTACATCAGGACGTCAGGACGGCCACATGGACAAAATTGGGCCACAATGCTCAAACTCCACATGGACAAAATAGGCTGACAAGACAATAATCACTTAATCAGGCAGTGGGCAGAGTTTGCGTCAGGCTTTGTTCCCTGATTCGGCTCTCACACTATCTGGGCTGTCAGCTAAGCAAGGCCCACGCAGCTGCGGCCCAGCTCATGGAGAAACTTTTTTTCTCCTAGCAGAAAAAATAGACTGGTAATTTCCGGTCAGTGCAGTTCGCTGTTCCTGGTTGCCTCTGTGCTTTGCTAGTACACACATCGATCCCTGAAAGCTTCTGGAAGGACCTCCGTGTTTTCCTAGCTGAAAGTGAAAGAACAGAGAACGTTGGAGACGACAACACGTAGTCAAAATATAATCATGCGATCTTGTTTTGTTGATTTAATTGTAATGAATACAATTGTACAATAAACTCTCAAATTAAATAAACGGTTTAGAAGATAATATCATTTAAAGTGTGACAACAAAAAATACATTTACTCTAACAAACCAAAATATATCATATTAGCCAAAATATATCATATCAGCTGGGACAAAACCAATCCAACATATAAATGGCTTTGTCTAGCAGTTTTTGGCGTATAGACTCATCCAACACTTGAGAAGACTATTCTCTTTAAATGATCGTTCTATCTAATTTATCCTTCAATCAAACACTGCAAAAAACTAAATGATCACCTTCAATCCAGAAATATCCCTTCAACTAAACACAACCTAAGCCAAGCGGATAAGCATCATTTGCGTGCCCTGCAGCGCCTAGAAAAGCACAGAGCTCTTCTTAAAAAAAAACATAGAGCTTATCTACTGCCGAGAATCAGCACGCGTGCCCGGTAAAGCTCTGACAGCGGCACGTCGACGTCAATCGCCGCATACAGCCATAGCCTGGCTCATAGAAGGCCAAATGGGCCCATCTACACACGGCCTGGCTACAGCACAACCGAACAGGCCCGGCAAGGTTAATGGGTCGTGCCATGCCGGCCCGTGTGCTAGAGGCGTAGCCTACGGCACGACCCGTTAGCCCGTCTAGGCGAGCCCAGCGTGGTCGGCACGGCCCGAGCACTATTGAGGCAAGGCCAGCCTGGCGGCCCGGTAGGCACGGCGCGAGGCAGCACAAGAGCAGGGTGGCACGGGAGCGGGGCGTGGCGGCTGAGCGGTGGGCCAGCGAGGGAGGGGCAGGGCGGCCAGGTGACGGGATGAGGTGGCACGACGGCGAGGCGTGCGACTAGGCAGCGAGGCGGGGAGGCCAGGGGCGGGGTGACACGACGGCGGGGCAGGATGACCGAGCAACAGGGCGAGAAGGCCAAGGGTGGGGTGGTCGGGGGCGGGATGGTCGAGCGATGGGACAAGGTGGCCAGGCGGGGAGGCCAGGGGCTGAGCGGCATGGCGGCGTGGTGGGGTGGGCGACAGGGTGACGAGGCTGGGGCGGGGCATCACGGCGGCCGGGCAAGGTGGGGCTAGGCAGGTCGTGCCCATGCCAACCAGTCTAAACTGGGCAGTGCCGTGGCGGCCCTCCGTACCAAGGCGTCGGCCCAGGCACGGCCCTGCTAGCCATGCCTACAGTGTCGTACCTTGAGCTGATCCTATAGGTACGACCTAGTTGGTCATCTTTAGCCTGGCTACATACCCGGAGGCCGGATCAGGGTGATGGGATAACCATCGGATTCTCTCTTTTCTTGAGGGCTATGGACCCTGGGGATGGGCTTAAGGATTCTCTCTTTCCCGGGAGAGTTGTGGACCCTAGGGATGGGCTTAAGGATTCTCTCTTTCCCTCGAGGGCTGAGGACCCTGGGGATAGGCTCGACACTGATACCCTGGTTAACTTGGTTTGTTGGTCATATACATAGTTGCGCCAAACATGAGCATTGACCGACCTCCATTTTGAGTTCTACTGTGCGAATCTCCTATTAGTCACTACATCAGAATTTGATACATACATTTTTAACGTAATAGCATCACAATCATCCATCGATTATATTACAACACTATAAACAGAGTCTCGCATAGGACATAATATTATAAGGTTCATTACAATAAAGGTTGACAGACCAAAATAAATGAGTTCAATAACAATAGTGAAAAAATGGGTACACCTAATACCTACATGCAACTTGGGTGCGGATGTAGCCTTATTCTTCTAATCATCATTGTCGTTGTCGTCATCATCATCTGAATAGTCGTTCTCCTGTTCATCATCTGAATTCAATAACGGCAATAGTGAGTATATAAAGTACTCAACAAAGTCCTACTATAATGGGTAGATAGAAGCTTAAAGGAATAAATCAGGGATAGGGCCATAGGGTTTAGTTTTAGCAGAAAGCTAGTTTTTATACAAGAGCTAGTTTGCAAAGCAAGGTTTAAAGTATTTGAAAAACTAGTGTTAAGTTGATATTAGGGGTTACTGGCCTGTTGAGAGACATCCATCTTGCTAGCTTCTAAGTTTTATGGTTGACGAACACCTAATCCTCTTCAACTCATGACACATAGCTGGTACTTCCAAAACATAGGCACACAACATACTCACACATCAAGGAGGTACGCACACCATGAAGCTAATCATTATGATCGAACCATAACATGTACTTGATCGTAAACATGACTATCCGAATATGTTTACACTCTGCAAAGGTTGCATATTTCCCCACAAAATATGAACAGACTCCAACCTTATAAATTGGCGGAGATATTGTAATGAGACACCACACCCTCCCTACATTGCCATGATATCCACCCATGGGACACTCAACCAGGGGTTCATGTAAAAATAGCTCACTTAGAGTCTCCAGTTGGATCATGGAACCTCACTTAGCTTGCCCAAGTCTTTTCCTAGCTCATGTTGCCACTACTAGACTTTGAGTGAATACCAAGCTAAGCTAATAGGGTTGTGTCAAGTTCTGCCACATACATAACATGTGGTTATACGGTAGTCACTAGTTAGCATATCACAACGAACCAGTCCTTATACGATCAAGGCAAGAGTCTCCCAACAACGTGGCTCACATAGAATCCACTTTCTCCTTAAGCTATTCGTGTGCTCTCGGGGTACCTTACTCACCCCGCCAAAAACACATCTTTGGTTTCATTAACATCATCTTTTATTACCCATTCACACCACCAAGCGCGCGCACACACACACACCATATTTCACAAAAGCATGATTAAAGTGAATATTTATCTTGATTCAACACCAAAGAGTAAAATCACTAAGCATATAGTGAACAAGACAATTATCCAATCAATCAATATAGTTGATGTTGAAGACTTTCTACCGTTTCATACAATAAATATATATCAATGGCAAGGCATGACAATACCAAGTTAGGTCATAACTAATAAAGCATTTAAATTAATTAAATTAAGCATGCAGGTATATAGCATTTGAAAATAGGTTCTACTAGGTTGTAATTATAAAATATGGGTTCAATATGATTAAGAGGTGTAGAACTTTCCTTCTTCAAAATATTCTTCCGATCCCTCCTCATAATACAGGTCTTTGGGTTCCTCCTCGAACGCTTCCTCTTATAAAATACATAAATTAACGTCGAATAAGTAAACTACGGCAACAATAACTCAACATCAAATAAGTTCAAATGAACTAAAAAAATATGAAATTATTGTGGTTGGATAGATCTTGAATTTAGATGAATTTATGTGAAAAATTTGTCAAAATTGGAGTTGAAATGGATGAGAAATAACTCTCAAAATATTACCAAAAGATTAATTCTAGAAAAAAAAACAAAAGGGAGGAATATTCTGAAAATGGAATTTTGATTTAATAAATATTTTTGGAAATTAAGAAAATGTCTACAGGTTGATAGGTAGGGCTAATGGTAAATAGTCAATGGCCATCTATTGTGCTATGGACTCAATCTATAGGGTGTGTGGATCGGGTAGATTACAGAGGCCGGTTTACGATGCACTGGGTTCGTTGACTATGAATCGATGCGGTACGGTTGACTAGTCAAGAAGGCAAACCACATTAGTGACCACCATGTGGACATCGAAGAGGATAAGGTTTCCGAAAAACAATGTAGCCACAGGGACACTTCGATGGGATCTCACAAGGATCCTCGTCGGTGACACTAAAATGGTGGTGGCCATGGCATCATGCTACAAAGGAGACTCTGCTTGTGATGATGAAGGTGGTGGTAGGGTCTGCTTCGTCAAAAATTGGCTGGAGCAAACTCAGTTGACTTTTACCCTAAAAATTAGGGTTTCGCTCCTCCTTGGCAACGACCAGGAGTTTCTCTCCTCCACCGGTGTTTCCGATCGATATTCCAAGGTATGTCCTATTAAAACTAGTGCTTGTGCGCTGGGTTCTTCACCACGTCTCAATCTGTCACGATGTCGAGTGAGAACTCTTCCACAATGCATGCTGCGGCCTCGGCTCGCAGCAAGTCACCGGTAATGCGGAAATCAGAGTCGGCAGGAGGCAGATCCTCGAAGCTCCATCCATTGATGAGATGCTGACGAGCCTGAATCTGTGGGAGTATGAGGAGGAAGATATAGTGCTTGAGGAGGATCTAGAGCAAATTGAATATGATGTGCGTTGGCTAGCACTTGCACGTGTATTCACCACCAAGACGTTCAGCCATTGTGCCCTCTATGGCAATATGAGATCGGCCTGGAGATGTGCGAAGGAGGTTGAGTTTAGGACCATTGAAGGCAATCTTTTCTCTGTCCAATTCATTTTTTAGCGGATTGGGAGAAGGCGACATAAGGGGGTCCATGGATTTTCCGAGGGTGTCTGGTGCTTATGGCAGAGTACAATGGCTGGTCGGACGTTGATTCGGTGGATCTTTTCACCTTTTCGGCCTGGGTCCGGGTGCATGACCTGAAGGAAAAAATTAGAACGAGCAACATTGCTAAGCAGCTTTCAAAGCATCCTGGTACGTTTGTTCGATTGGATGAAGCTTCAGTCAAAGGTTCTTGCGAAGGTGTTTGAGTGAGGGTGCGGATCGATGCACAAACCACTCTCGTGCGTGGCGTCCATCACCCTGTTTAAGAAGAAGCACTACTTTCATCTCATGTACGAGAAGATGCCGGTGTACTGTGGTGTGTGTGGCATTGTTGGGCACGTCCTTAAGGAGTGTGGAGATGGGGTCCATCCTCCGGAGAAGATAACGTACTTGCCTATACTTATTGCACAAGGCTTCAGGAAGGATGGTTCGGTGATTAACATGCAGGCATCACCAAAACCTTTTCTTGGTGACAGGTGTCCTAAAATTTTTGAAGTGTTACATCAAATGGTCCGATGTTACCTCTGTGAGAGCAGCAGAACTTTTTCAGCAAAAGCAATGTTTACGAAGTGAAACTGAAGTTGAACTAACCGTATTATCCAGTGATGGAAATGTGAGAGCACCAGAGCTTTTTCAACAGAAGTAATTTTTCCCAGGTGAAATTGAAGTTGAACTCACCGAATTATCTGATGATGGAAAGATAGGAGCATTTCTTGCAGAGAAGAATTTTTTGTTCCAGAAGAGCTACACTCTCCGGATGGTCCGGTGAAAGCAAAGAGAAATCACTGGACTAATTTTTCCAGAGAGGATTGCAATGGGTAGTCTGGCTTGGTTCTACTGATCGAATGGTTCGATGATGAACTAAGGCACAATGAAAGAATCCACCGGATCATATCATCAGTAACAGCTAATGATAGTTGGCATAGTGAGCTCTGAAGAGTGTACTCACCGGATTGTCCGGTGAGTGTGAGGAGATGTTCACCGGATTATCCGGTGCTAATAGAAAGTTTGGGTGGTTGGTTAACGGGTAGAATTGGATCTTTATCCTATATATACCCCTCACTTGGTCTCATATGAATCTCTTGCAACTTTAGAAGAGCTCATATATTGTGTGTGTCATCAAGAAGCAAGAGAGTGCACTAGAGCGAATTTCAAAATTCTTAATTAAAGGCTAAAAACATCTTTAGTGTTTGGAGAGTAGCAAGTGTGCATTTAGCTGTAGTCTAGGCTCGAGCTTGATCAAGTGAAGCTATTGACTTGTTACTCTTGGTGGTTGGCAATATCTAGCTAGTCTTTAGTGATTAGAGGTGTCTCAGTGAGCCTTTGGAGTTCTTGTGGGAGTTTCGGGAAGAGCTATGTGCTTGGTTTGATGCCCACTAATCTAGAGATGAAGAAGTGACAATCATAAATGAACACTTAAGACTTCGTGACTAAAGAGGGAGTGATATATTTTATGGATGCTCCTACAAGGATTAGAGGAAGTGCTAACTCCTCGATACCTAAAAAAAAATCGATGTTCTCTTATCCATCTCCTTATTTTTCTCTATTTACATTTGAGCATTTACTTACTTGCAAACTTTACTTTTCACATTTACTTTGTGTTCTAGCTTACTTGTTTTTCATGCTTTTGTCTAGGTTGGTCGTGTAGTCGTATTTCAATTCATCTAGGTTAAGGTTACTATTTATTTTAGAATTTGATAGAAGTAAATTTTTTAATAGTCCAATTCACCTACTTCTTGAGTCATTCGATCCTTTCATAAGCATAGAGAGCAGCGGGAGAAAAAGGGTGGTATAGGGATGCAGTGCGGTGAGAGGATGGGTGGTGCAGGGATGCGATAGGCAGGATGAGGGGGCGCTCTCGTTTGTTTCTTTTACTAACTGCCTTGGCTCTGTTTTGGTTGGATGGATGGTTCTGATACGCGTTTCTTTTTCCCCCTCCCATAATAGTAGATGGCAAATCAAATTGTAGTCTATCTCTTTTTTTTTTTCCATATGTTATATGTTGTAGTATCCATATTGGATTCTTTTTAGTTATTTCTCGTCTCTTCTAATAAATCTATATAGTTATGTTCTTGTCTCATGAAAATCAACGGTATAGATTTTTTTTTGTTACGATTAACGTGGTAATTTTTGTCTTGAGAGCGAGGGAGGTTGCTTCTTTTAACTTTACTTTATTAAAATAATAGGTGGTCGGTAGAAACGCTACGCTGAAATTTTGCTAGATTATAAGTTGTTTCTAAAAAGAAGTTCAATGGCTCATTAGTGAAATCGAAGCCACACATAGACGCATCCATTTGATTGCAAAATGAAGCGACGAAAAAGGTGATACCCTGAGGGCACAAAGTATGTACATTGTTATTCTCCATCAGAGGAAAGAACACAATAAGAGCTTCTTGGCACACAGGGTATGTAAAATTCGAAGGCAACAGTAGTAGTACTCTAGACAACAGGTAATGTGTTCTCAAAAGAATCATCCATCAAAATTTCAAGAGAAACATTTTACTCTGTCCCAGCAATCTTTTTCTTGATCGACTCGATGTCGTCGGCCAACTCTTTCCTGCTTTCCTGCCATCGGACAGGATGGAGAGCATGTTAAAAACTCATAATTGCACTTAGTGCCACTACTTAATTAGCTAAAAGCACTAGAGCCAAAGATGTTCGCTGCAAAAATTTGCCTCCAGCAGATGCACTTGCGGTAATGCCTAACTGCATCATACCTTGAAGAGAAGGTAGCGGTAGACGAACCATCCGGTGTACCCGAGCCCAACGAGCTCCATGATCTTGGGAAGCTGCAGAAACAATACGTTAACTTGTCAGGCTACACTGCTGGTCAGCCATCAGCGGGCAGCATAGCGTCGGAGGCGTACCAGAGGCACGGAGTTGATGGCCCCGACGATAACGGACGACAGCCAGACCGCGACGATGGCGCCGCCGGCGTACGTGAGGACGGTGGTCTTGTTCTCAACGGCGTCCCACTGTCACAAGTACAACAACACGCACCGTCACTAATACTGAGCCGCTCTGTTCACCATTCGAAGTTCTTGCCCAATACTTTACTTCTCTTTGAGCTAGGACGCGCGTACCTTGGCTTTCAAGTCCTCGATGAGCTCGTCGCCGCTCGCGGCCGAGGTCGCGGTGTCGTCGGAGGAGACCTTCACCCGAAGCAGCGACAACCTCGGCGCATCTGACATCGGTTTGCATGCATAACGGTTAATGCAGCAGCTAAAATTTCCAGAAGACAAAACAATTCGTGTCACTAACTGTTTGTCACCTTGGAGACGGAGAGGGGACAGGTTACGCCGCGGGAGGAGGACGGTGGGCGGCACGGCGGCGCCGACAGCGGGGAGGCGCGCTCCGCCGAGAAGCGCCGTAGAGTACGCCGTGGCGGCCATGTCAGTGCCTTATCGCTCGAGCTGGCTCTACCCTGGCCTCTGCTTTTGTTCCCTCTGCTACGATATCCTCCAGAGTTCAGTAGACTGATCCCCTTTTTCCTGCGTCCCGGTTGCTCTGCGTGGCTGTGTCTACTCCCTTCGATGCTTTGAGCAATGATCGGCCACGTGGCGGCATGCTGGGCTGTGATTGGCTGCATCCCTATCTCAAAAACCTTTGGTTCGCCTCGCAGGATTTCGTTGGCCCTCCTCGCAGCACGAGTCTTGAAGTCTTGAGCCTCAGGCCGTTTTGGTGGTTAGTGGCTAGTAATGAGCAATGATTGGTTAAAGTGTGTTTTTTTGTTTGCTTGACTTAAAGTGGTACAATACTCGTTTGAGGTGAGACAAAGATAAATGAGTAGAGAAACACCTCAGGAACCTAGGAACAGTTTTCCTCTGAGGTCTGCGTTCAGAATCTAGTACTTTTAGAGTACACCAAAATCAATATTATCCATCCATTTGTGAGAATCGGATGGTTTAGATTGAATGTATTACATACCACTAGTATGTGTTGGAGATATGATTAGTATAGGGTATTTTTGGGAGAAAATTTTGATTCGGTGAAGCACGTCTTGTGGGCAGCCTGGCCCATTTGGAGCGATTCATTTCGTGCTGCTCGGTTAGGGTTGGGGGCAAGGCGGCTGTCGCCGGGCGGAGGGGCCGTCGCCGGGACAGGAAGGAAGGGTGACGAGTGCGCCGCCGGGAAGGAAAGAACAGGAGCTAGTGGCGGCGCCGGACGGAAAAAACGGGCAAAAATGCGCTGATGATGCGGCTTTGGCCCAACCTAATCCAATCGATGGCACTTAATGTACAATTACTAAAATAACCCTCTCAAATGAACGGTGGATATAAATTACTAGTGCTTATTTACTAGTGTTGCGGTGTACTGTAAAAGTTCTCTCAGAATCAGGCAACTTGAGACTCACGAGTGTAAAGTCTGTAACCGGAAACGTGGTGTTATTAGTAAGGTCTAAGTAAATCTTGTAGTTTAATCTTAAACCATATTATGTAACCTCACACATCTAGATACATCACTTTTTACAAACACCAACTTATAGATGTACACACACTCACACTACGCATATTAAATATTGGAGATGTGGTGTTTAAAAAATAACAAAGTCAAGAAACATTTTGTTATCGACGAACACATCGTTTATCATTGAAACAAAATTTTATTTTGGTGAGACACAATGAGCAAACCAAGAATTTGATCCATAATGAGTTAAAAGTAAAAAATCTTTACTAAACATCTAAGCCAAGGCCTAGTTATCTAGTTACATCATTTTTTTTGTGCAGCTTCTGGCTTTGAGTTTTGAGACGGTCAGCAGTAGCTAGGCTAAAATTTACAAGTCAGAAATCACTACAAGGCTATGACTAAAACTTGCGACGTCTCATTTG
Organism: Phragmites australis; assembly: GCF_958298935.1. Taxonomy (NCBI): domain Eukaryota; kingdom Viridiplantae; phylum Streptophyta; class Magnoliopsida; order Poales; family Poaceae; genus Phragmites; species Phragmites australis. The sequence goes on along the minus strand of NC_084925.1, from coordinate 41,290,428 downwards.
TTAGAATACATAAACTTAGCCTATTATATTTAAGAATAATTTTTAATAAATTTTAAAGCCTCAACGTGTGAAGGGACAGGAGAGCAGTCGATGCATCGGTCCCCTGATGCGCATCAACCTCAGCGCGAGCCCTGCCCGCTCAACAAGTTCATCGACCGCTAGGCGCACAGCCATACGCACTGCAGCACTGGCACGGACGTGAGCCCTGCCCGCTTGGCGCTTGCTCGATCGTCACGCGTTCTTCGATGTCATGATCTCGTGGTGTTGGTCATGGTGGGTTAATCTGATGTGATGTGCGTGCACGTGCAGATTTAGGAGGAGCATGTCCATGGAGGTAAGGGTACGTTTGTTTAGGATTTTAAATTGTAGATTGTGCTCAGTAATTCAATGGTAAACAAACAGTTAGATTGTGAAACCAAATTTTTACGATTTAAAATTGAATTATGCCACAATGCGCCATCAATGAAATTATCGATCGAAACGATTTCTTTCTCTTTCCCGAGCCCGATCGCCTCTCACCGGCAACTCCTCTCTCTCTCTTCCGCAACACCTCGAAACCCTAGCGCCCCCGGCCCGAGATGGACGGCCTCTCCGGCACGGAAGAGGTCTTCGACGTGGCAGTGCACGGATTGACGGCTCCCGGCGCGCATCTCCTACTCCCCAGTGCGAGTGGTGTCACGAGGTCCACCGCCGCCGCTGTCATGGCCGCGGCTTGTGGTGTGAGGTCAATCTCCGGCGAGCCGAAATTGGATTCGGCGAAGAAGGCGGCTGCGCACACCCGGGCAGCTCCCGGTGCGACTGCACCCGTCCCCGGCGAGTTCCTTGCCACGGCGTGTGGCGCTGGGTCGTCGAGCCCGAGCGCGGCTGCCATCGCGTTTAGGGACGGCATCTCCGGCGCAGCGTCCTGGAATTCAGCGGGGAAAGCTCCGCGCGACCTTCGAAAACACGATTTGGGGTTTGGTTGGGAGGATCTGTGCTTGTTGGCTTCGGATTTGAGCTTGGGGGTGCTGCAATGGTGGTGTGTTACTCAATGGTGCTTGGTTGTAAGAGGAAAACGAGGGGGAGGGAGAGAGGAGTGAGGGCGGCTGCGAGCCTCACCGTGGCAAGAGGGAGCTCACCGAGCAGCTGGCTTGGTCAGATGAGGGGTGGAGCAACAGGAAGCTCGACGGGGTGGTGGCGTGCTGCTTGGTGCTGTGTTCTCCTGTGCGATGTATGCTCGGCTGGGGAGGAAAGTGAGGGAGAGAGCTGAGGAGAGCAGTTGCGGAGCTCTGGGCAGCGGGAAGGCCAACAACTCGACGGAGATGGTGAGTAGGATCAGCTCAATGCTGCTGCAGCTCTAGAGGGGGAAATGGTAGAGGAAGATGTGTCGTTGCTTGCAGTCGGGAGAGAAGATGGAGAGAGAGTAGCAGCTAATGCTTTGTTTGTCATGGATAAATATTTAATTTTTCATGAATTATATATTCTTTAACTTTTATTTATATATTTTTTATTTTAAAATAAACGTGTAAAAATATAAACATATCACCCAAAACAAATAAAATTATTACAGATTATTGATATAAAAACAGCAATCCACTCATTTTAGAATCCAAACAACTATCAGTTTTTACGATAAAACAAACAAACCTAAGAATCTGATCGTGGTCTCGCTAACAGCAGGGGTTGGACGGCGCGTGCTCGATGCTCCCCCGGGATCATCAACGCACGTCAGGGCGTGCCGCCGAGGGCTCGTCTCCGGTTACCTAGCTACTAGTTCAATCGATTTTGTTTCCTGCATGCTGGATACGGGCCAGTGTTATAGTGGTGGAAAAGTACTCACACAAATTTCTTATTTACCATTAAAAAATTTCACTATTTCCTTTAACAAACTTTCTTATCTATCATCGGTATCAATTTTTCGCTCCTTACATGCCACTCTATTCCATCCAAATGCACTGTTGGCCTATCAGTTGTGCCGTCCAAATGCAATGATAAAAATACAGATAAATATAGTATTATAAAGGAACTCACTTTCATCATATAATTTAGGACTAGAGATCATTTTAAAAATTAACCTATCATATAAAAATAATATTAATGAATTTTTCAGTATTTTAGGATTTTGTTTGAGACTCTAACAATTGTTAGAAGTTGTAAAAGTATATTTTTAGAGAATTTTAATTTAAATTCTATATAGGATTTTTGGGTGAATTAAATTAAAATAGGTTGTACATATATTATGGAACATGTATAGTTCTAGGATTTTTAGAGAAACAGAAGATCGATATGTTCATAAACAATACTAGTGAACTTGGATGGCAGAATTGACCGAAACGTAATAGAGTGGCATAGAAGGAACAAAAAATTGAAACCGATGGCAGATAAGAAAGTTTGCTTTCTGAAGTGGCAAGGAGGGAAGAGTGAATTTTTTTTATAGTAAATAAGGAATTTCTCATATCAATTATTAGAGAACAAGCCCGTCCACAGGATCTCCGTCCAAAGTCTCTTATTATCTCGTTTTCCTTCCCCATGGGTACCGTGCTTCTTCCTCTTCATACCGGTGTCTCCTCGCTCCCCAGTGGCTCTTTACACCGGTGGTATTGTCAGTCATCATCCATTTTCAGTGGCTCTTCTGTCACCCCTCCCTTGCTAACCACTCGTTTTTGTGCTCCCCGCCATCGGTACCACCAGCTCGCCACCTACGCCGCCAATGTTGCCACCACCACTCTGTTACCCATCGCCAATCTGATCGTCTCCCCAAGCACCCTGTAAACCCAGCACCTGATGACCTCCCCCCACCTCTAAATCTCACCATCACCCATTTTTCTTTAGCGCGTGTTCACAACATCGACTGAAGCGTTTGAGATTTCAATCACCCGATCATTAGGAAGTGTGCAATTATTATACTCTGGCTACTAGCCATGCCTTTTGAATTTACCACTGCAATTTAGCCACACACTTTCGAATTTTACAGAAGATTTGCCACAGCTCACAACCAAGCCGAGGCCACAAAAGCCACACTAGTTGCAACTTGTACATAGCAGCTCAAGAACAACAACAAACGGACCCAGGACGTACACACGACCAGAACGCACACTAGTAGATTAACTAAGCAAACTGCTTAACTAGCACTAGATCCTGCAGGCTACCACAAGCTTGGGTCATGGATCAATCTTGAGCTGGACGTCAGGACGTCGCTACAGCTAGCTAGCCCAGCGCCAGCCCCTACACGACCCTGACGGCGATCTTCATGCCGGCCTGGCAATGTCCCCGCACGGTGCAGACGAAGTAGTGGGTGCCCTTGCCGAGCTTCACCTTGTCCCGGCCGCTCCGCAGCACCTTGGAGCCCCTGGGCACCACGCAGCTCCGGTACGCCGCCGCGTTCACGATCGCCACGTCGTGCACCGCCCGGTTGTAGTTGAACACTGCACACAAAATTGTCACGCCGCATGCACGACGGCACACCAAGCGATAAATGCGCAGACGAACAGCTTCTCTCTCTCTACTTACCCAGCAGGTCGCCGGCGCGGAAGGTCCTCCCCCTGGCCCACCCGGCGACGTTGAACTTCCACCCGCCGTAGTCGCCGACCATGTACGACGCCGCCGCCTCGGCGAGCGGGGCGCTCGTCACGAGGAAGCCGATCAGGAGCGCCGCGCCGAGGACGCCACCGCTGCTCGCACTGCCTCTTCCCCGAGCCATCCACCGGTACAGCTAGCTTGGCAGCAACGACCGAGTGATCAGCTTGATTGCACCTTGCACTTGCACAAGAGCTGCCTGCCACGGCGTGGCATCTTATAGCGCCGCGGCCGAGGCAGGTGGAGTCAGACGTGGCGAGAGTCGGAGAGTGGAGTGGGTGCGGGAACCGGCGCGCGCGCCGGCATTAACGCGCAGTGCTTGCTGGAGGCGCTTTGGCTACCGCGCTGAATCAGGCTGAGGAACAGAACAAAAGGCTGAGTTTTCCGACAAGTAAAATAGCCGAGGCATGTCGCATGTGGCTGTCGTACAGGTAGGCACTCGATGGCTTCGATTTGAGTTGGAAATGGAGTTTACACAATGATCTATGATTGCAGCTTTTGCTCAATCTGAACCAAAATATACTCATCATCTTCAGTCTATGCATCTGAATCGTGCACAAAGTTTTCTCTAGTGCAGGTGCAGCTTTGCAAACTAGGGACCTAAAATGACCGTGAAGTTCTCATTGCGTTGCTGGAAAACTTTGTCTTTTGAGTAAACTTTCCGTGGACGCGAAGTGTTATTATTGCTGCCTGCATGGTAACCTCGTGTCAATGAATCAGAGATGTGTCCACACTCGAGACGCACTACTCCATGAGTAACATACTCGTATCACGTAACTTATCCACGCAAATCCTCAAAAGATCGACACGACCCGTGTTTCTCGTAGTCGCCGCCGTTTCCGAGACAAATGTTTGTCTAGTTGCCAATGTCTGTACATCGTCAGCCATTGATGACACTTGTTAATCTCAATACCGGTTGTATGAGGATTGCTTGTCTTTCCATGCATGAGGAAGAAGGGGTCGGTCAGCCGTCCGACGTCAGGAGGTCAACTAAAATATGGCTGTGGAGTGCGACAAATTATTGGATGCTCGATCAGCTTGCTTTGAGATTTGGAGCAAAATACAGGAGCGCCGGCTGTCTGATTTGGATGTCGCCGATGGCTGCAGGATGCGAGTGACTTGGATGTCGCCGCCGGTACACGTAGCAGTGCTTCGTTCCTAGAGTATTTATACTAGGTGTCTGTTTGTTTGGGATGAGGTTTTTTGTTTTTCGCTGAAAGCTGAGTTTTTTGGAAGCCGTCTTCTGTCTTTTAGCGGTTAGTTGTTAGTTTTTATGAGAAATTTTTAGATTCTTAATGCATCAAAAATTTAAAAAATCACTTTTAATCAGTTTCTTAGCTTTAATTTTGTTTCATCAAAAACCAACTTTTTAGAATACTGTTTGTTTCAGATTTTGTCTTTTGAAAAACAAAAGCTAATCAAAAGCTAAAACAAACTGAGCCTAAGCTAACGATGATGCAAGCATGATAAGAGGAACACTTCGTTCCCGGAGCAAGGTTTTTTACCAGTAAATTTACCAGATATCACCGATAAACATAATTTATCAGATAAATTAAATAAATTTATACAAAATTTAAATAAAATATTGATAAATATGTTTTTTCTACCTAGGTCTACTGGTAGACCCTGTAAATTAGATATACAGGCCAAAGTTTTTTCTCTTGCACCGAGAATACTTTTATCAGAGGATAACATTTTCTTTTTTTAGAGGAACATTTTGACGCGCTAACAACAGGTAATGCACAAGTTCCACGGTGCGTAAACGAACGTGGGCTAAAGGAGATTGTACACAGTTCTACAGTAATGGGCCTTCAGCCCATATATGCGCAATAACGTCGCAGCCTTGTGTAAATTAGGATGGAAGGCTGCAAAGGTTAAGTGTGAGCCTAGTAATAATAGGCTTCTCGTCAAGTGAGAGCCCATTAGCCCACCAATAATCCCTCCCGTAAATTGAAAAACGAAAACGCTAGTTACCATCGTGGCCGTCCATTCGTTCATATGAACGGTGGATGGAGGTCCCGAAGCGGTTCGAGCCCTCGAAGGGAGGTTGGCAATATTTTGAAACGCCACTACTCCCCAGGCCGTCAAGGAATTTTTTTATTTACATATATTTTATTTTCGGTGTGCATCAATTTTAAAAATTGACAAAATTGTATGCATGTCACCAGTTCAGTGTGCGACACGTGCTTATCACCTATCGAACTTACATGTCATATTTTTGTCTTTTTTTATTTCTCATTCTAAAGGTCATATTTTTATCTAAATTTTTTTTAAGAGCTAAATGATAGTATCTTATACACCACAAATTCTAATTTTCTGCCTATTTTGGTAGTGTTTTACATTTTGAGACACATTTTAAACTTATGGTCCATCCACTGAGTGATAAGTTAAAAATATTACTTTCGATTACTCTTAAATTCAAAACACTATCGAAATAGTCATAAAAATTGTATTATAGAGAATGCTATCATTCAGCTCTTAAAAAAATTCAAACAAAAATATGATATATAAAATAAGAAAAAAAAAGAAAAATGTTGCTTGTTACTTGTAATATTTTTAGGGCAGCCATTCCAATTACAGAGACAACATATTCAATCATATTTGCCTAAATAGACAATATGTCATCATATTTATAAATTTAGCATCCGTATTCGGTACCTTATTTACCAAAAATGGTGAATAATGTCATATTCGACACCTCAGTTACCGAATATAGCCAACCCTCCATTCACGAACAGTAGCCACGTTAAGTTGATTAAATTTCATTTCCACTTTCCTTCAAAAGGGTGGTCTTCTGTTACTCCAAAAATTTTAAATTTTTTGTACATGTTCTATAATCCAAATAAATTCTCAAAAATCTGAAAAAATTCACTAATATTATTCTTATGTGATGGACTAATTTCTAAAACTATTTTCAGCCCTAGGTTATATAATGAAAAAATGAGTTCCTTTGTAATGCTCTATTTATATCATTTCATATGATATTCTTCTTTTAATTTAATTTAAATTTAAACAAAATTTAACTATCTCATTGTTTTTATCTCATTCACATGCTAACCTTTTAACTATATTTTTGAAGAACAGTGGGCGAGCTGTCGCGTCTCTTGAACGGTGCAAGCAGTAGTTGCTTGAAAAGAAGAATGGTAACAAGGACGGGGAGGAGGCGTGCAAAGAGTTTAGGAACTTGGAGCGTCTCTATAGACATTGCTGCAGAGGTAGTGCTCATGGTCGTGGTCACTACTCACTTGATGTTTGTCTAAGCGGCTAAGCAACACAGTCACGATATTTCTATAGACTATGTAAAGAGAAGAGTTATTTGTTTTGACTACTTCCAATATCATTTTAGATGTATATGTATGTAGTCAAACATTTAAAACTTACTATATATATTGTTATATTTATAAATATTCAAATGAAAACACAACAAATTATGCATAGATTCGCCATTAAATTTACTTTTGTAACTGTTATGATTATATTTTTATAAATATATTATACTAAAAATAGTAGTTAAAATGTATTTGGAAAACCATGTTATTATTTAAAGTATAATATAATCATACTATAAGTAACTATTGTTTGCACCGTTCAAAAGATGCGCCACCTCGCCTGTCGTTCTTCAGAAATGTAGTTAAGAAGTTAGTATGTGAATGGGATAAAAATAATGAGATAGTTAAATTTTATTTAAATTCAAATTGAATTAAAAAAATAATATCGCATGAAATGATAAAAATATATGTAAATGGAGCATTACAAATGAACTCACATTTTCATCATATAAACTAGGGCTGAAAATAATTTTAAAAATTAGTTCATCACATAAGTAGAATATTAGTGATTTTTTCTAGATTTTTGGGAATTTATTTGAGGCACTAACAATTGTTAGAAGTTATAAAAATAGCTTTTTTGCATAATTTTAGTTTAAAATATACAAATTATTTTTAGTTGAATTAATTAAAATGGGTTGCACATGGATTATAAAATACGTACAAATTTTTTTAAAATTTTTAGAGTAACAAAAGACAACCGTTTTAAAGGAGAGTGTAAACGAAATTTAATCAACGTAATATGGCTACTATTCATGAACGAAGGGTTGGCTATATTCGGTAACTAATATGTCGAATATGACAATGTTCACTATTTTTGGTAAATAAGGTACCAAATACGAATGTTAAATTTATAAATACGATAATATATTATCTATTTCGGTAAATATAATCGAGTATATTGTCTAATTTTAAATTTTTGCAGATAGAAAACCATTAAACGATGGTCCACGGACTCTATCTTGGAATGGTTCTTGGCCGAAAGTCTTTTGCGTGAAAAACGGCTTTGGTTATGCCCGGAGTTACACCGCATGCAAAATCCAACATAAAATAGTACTAGCGGGTTGGCACGTCTATATCACATCTATTTTTTTTACATAGAGTATGACAAAATTTTTTTTGAAAAAAATAGATTCACCACTTTTTGGACATCTCAGTATTTATTTATGAATTTATCAATATTTAACACATTCATTTAATATGGAAAAATAATAGTACTTTCATGTATGCACTTAATTTTAACATGTAAACGACAGTGATACTAACCTAATTAAATTTGTTTCATTTTTTTTAAGTTTAAGATATTTTTCTATGCATTTTAGATTATTTTAGCTGATTTATCAATATAATTATTATTCCTTTTGCTATTTTTCTAAGACCCATATGAACAATAGCTACAATAATTTTATTCTAGAATTGCTCTAATTCTTAGCCCTTTAATATATATAATAGATTCATGTCCTTAATAATATTTTCTTTTACCCAGGAGTTGTCGTCTCAAAATATATGTCGACCGAGGAAAAGAAAACATAGCTATCACAATAACTTTTTTCCCCTAACATATCAACGAGAAAGAGATTAAGTGATTGTATCACCTAAATGATCAGTAGCATCCATGATCATTTTCCATTAACTTTTTTCTTTTCTTTTCTTGTGAGGGGTAAAGAGAGATTTCATTGATTATATAGGGGTAGAGTTACAATCTTGTTGTACAAGCATCTCAATACAGCTAGGAATACCAGAAAGCCACGCCTGCATGTCCAGCTTGATATGCTTAGTTCTTTTGTGATGAACCGGATTAGCACTCATGTAGACTGCAGAGATATTATCACAGTAAATAATCGTGGCCGAGTTGAGCTTGTAGTCGAGTTCGCCCAGAAGCTAACGGAGCCAAACTTAGTGTTTATTTGTTTAGCCTTTTGTTTTTGGTTTCTCTGAAAAGCTATGTTTTTTATTTTTTTTAAAAGCTGCTTTTGAATTTTAGTTATTGAATTTTACAATAATTTTTTGACTTCTCAGCACACTACTTCTAAGAAAAGCTACTCTCAGCTAGCTTCTCAACTTCTAGTTTATTTTCTCAGAAGCAGTCTTCTAACTTCTTCAGAAATTACTTTTCAGCAAACACGTTTGTTTGTGCTTCTGGCTTATGGATTTCCGATAGAAATAGAAGCCAAAAGCAGCCTGAAACAAATAGACCCTCACTCAGCGGCTGCGTTGACTACGGCCATACTCGACTTCAACGCTAGAACGGGAGACCGTTGGCAGTCATTTTGATGACCAGGAGACCAAGTAGCCACCGAGGAAAATGCAGAACCCCGATGTCGAGCGCCGAGTGTTTGGGCAATCGGCCAATCAACATTGAAGTATGCGGTGATGTCCAAGTTGCAGTCACCGGAGATGGAAGCCCGAGTGTCGATGTTCTGCGTACGTAGCGTAGAATCCGTTTGACAATGGCGAGATGGTAGTCATGAGGATCATACATGTGAAGGCAAGCCTGTTGCATGGCGTGACTCAAGTCAGGTCGAGTCATGGTCACATATTGCATCGTGTAGGCGAGGCTCCGGTAGTGCGAAGGATCAGCGAGCTTGGCGCCATCAGTGCTCGAGACCTTCGGCTTTGTGTCGAGCATAGTGGTGACTAGTTTCTAGTTGCTCATTCCAGCTCGTTCAAGAGGATCATCAGCATAGCGTGACTGTGATAGGAAGAAGCCATTTGCTGATCGAGTGACTTGAACGTCGAGGAAGTAATGCAAGTCGCCTATGTTCTTGACGGTGAATTCATACTGGAGAGCGGTGACAAGGACTTGGAGAAACGCATCAGAGGATGCAAAGACGATCATGTCGTCGACGTAGAGGAGCAAGAATGTTGTGTGCGTCGGAGGATAAACAAGGAAGTATCAGACCAAGCGGATTTGAAACCAATGGATGAGAGAAATGTCGCAAATCTGATGTACCCGCTCCAGGGATTGAAGCTGGCCATCCATGGCGTAGATGGAGTGGAGGGAGGCCTAGGTGTCCCAGTGTTGGAAGAAGAACCACCATTGTTGGAACACCCAGACTTCTTCTTCTGGTGAGAGCGCTGGCTCCTGGCAGAGTTTGCCGGATCATGCATAGGAGACAGTGAGATCGAGCGGTCGGCAAATAGAGCTTGTGCGGCCACCTGTTTTTCAGATTGGACTGCCTGCAGTTCTTCAAGGAGGAGAGTGGAACGAACTGACAACAACGGAGGAAGTGGATCTTTCGCCGTGATAATAGAAACCACACGGCAAAATTTCAAATTTAAGCCACGAAGGAGATTGAGCACTTGGTTTTCCTTGCGTACAGGCTGTCTGACGTCCCATAGTGCATCAGCTAGAGTCTTGAGCTTGGGCAGTATTGTATGATTGATGTGAGAAACCGTCTAAATATTATTCTAATTAATTATTAAGTCAATCATTTCTATAATCACGACTGTAATGATTAACTAGAATACCATTTTGATAGTTCCAACATGTGTTTTGCTCCCCATCCAAATAGTATTCTAATTAATCATTAGATTGACCATTTTCATAATTACAACTACAATGATTAAACATAATATCATTCTGGCAGTCCCAGCATATGTTTTGTGTACAAGATCGAAACACGCGTCTTTCCAACATACATCATCACAATAAAGCTTAGTAAAGAGTGAGTAATTGAAAATATATTACAAGTATTTGAGTATTAACAATTTTTGATAATTTACAAAAAAAAAGAGAGCTAGGAAGACAATAAAACATATCATCAACTAGCCAAAAGAGAAACTACATAGCGGGAGAAAATATCTATCAATAACAAAAGATAAGTGGAGCCATATGCTCTTAGACTCCATCCCAAATTAACGTCATCCAAATAGATAGCACTACTCATCCCTGCCACCTACATCGACGGGTGTGAAGTAACCGAACACTACCTCCTTCACGCCGGTAGCACCTGAAAGAGCGACGTGAATACAAAGGTACTTAGGTACATATAAATAATTCAATTCCCAGAATCATGCATTTGGATGTTAGCAAAGAGACAACCACATGGTTAAGTAAATTCATAATCAAAAGTAAATTTGGACACAGCAATATGAGCATTTATACTTAACCATACCCATATACCCCTCCTATCCTGTAATAATCAACATCAAAAATATCTGTAATAGAACCATCATATATATATATATCTGTGAATAAAACTATCTCAACAACATCCCAACATACCGTACCACATCATTCCATATCCGTGACTCTACAACCGATGTGAATGGACAGAAGTATGCTCATAACTGAAAGTGTGGTAATTCGAAATATTTTTACACCCTGCATGGGAGTACTCTTTTACCCACACGACATGAGGACCATTCGGTTTGTACGACCCACTAAAATCCACATAAGGGGTACTCGTAACAACCTTTTCCAAATAAGCTTCAACCTTTTGATCAGGCACCTCTAGGTGCGGGGATCATCTAGAACTACTCTCAGATGTAGTGGGGTCACAACTACATAAGGTATTCAGCTCATCCTTCCCATAAATGGATATGTGGTTAATACAGAAAGTGCTAAAGCCAATGACACTGATGGACGGTACTTAATGGATGCAAGTGGTCTATGGCATCCAGACTCCTCTCCCAACCTACCCATAGCACCGTCCATATTTCGCATCATCCTCACCACTCATACATCCCAACATCATTACCAATTCCTTTGTGAACAAGTAATAAACCCTAAGCTCGCGAACAGTGGTTGAATCCACTGCTCAACTTCTACCGATAACCTATGCATTACTAAGCATTCGATTAACTTTTGAAGTTAGACTACATAGTTAAACCCATGTTATAAGGATAGAAAACATCAGATAACCAAGGTAAGATCAATGCAACAACATAGGTTCTACTCACAATTCTTAACATCGACTCGCTATTCATGCACAACATACATATAACATAACTTATCAAATTAGACACAACTGATCCAAGTAGTGGGTAGAATATGCTTAGATGTTTGTCTTGCTGCTACAGCGTCTGCTTGTTGCTACATGCACAATATTCACAGAATTCTAGAGGCTCGGGGTCGCCTTCAACCACTTGGACCGTCGGCGCGACGCTCTCTAAATAAATCACGAATGCGTTGCATAAACAAGTGAATGATAGAAAAATATGCATATAATGCATGCTTGAACAATAATGAAGCGCAATGTTTCGAAAACATTTGCAATGGAACGCTAAACGATTTGGGTTGGAAAAGTTTTGAACCTCGGATAAGACGTCCTAAGTCCATCTCCAGCAGAGGAGGCATTTTTGCAGCTTCGGGTGCTACAGTGATTCTGCGGTGTACTGTGTCACGTACTGTAGCAACTCCAGCAGAATCGGTATCCGGTGCTACAGTACTGCGGAGAGAGAAATTGGACCGCAAATTTGCGGAGCTACTGTAGCACCGTAACACTGTAGTGGCACTGCGGGGTCCGGAGAGAGAAAAAGAGGAGTAGAAGGTAGAAAATAGGGTAGCGGCTGGAGATGAAAAAAATAAGGGATGCTGTAATAGTGATAAGAGATGCTGTAATAGTATTTTTGAGGATAAAAATTTAAGGTAGCTGCTGGAGATGGCCTAAGGTCATATAGCTTTGCATGGCTAGCAGTCAGACCAAAGGTGTTGTGGCAGTTAGACCGCCAACGTGCAGAGAGATTTGGGGTCTGGTGGTCAGACCGAACCCCTGGGCGGTCAGACCGTTAGCACTGGCGGTCAGACTGGCCTGATCAGCGATCAGACCATGAGACCTTACCGGTAGCACCTTTGCGGGGGTGCCAGTGAAGGCTCCAGCGAGGCCTTCGACTACGAACAGTACTAAAGTGCTCTATAGAACTAGTGAAGTGCTTTTAAGGCTATTTAGACAAAATTTACCGAGCTAAACTCGGAATACCACATGGATAAACCCTAGGCTAGGGTTAAACTTAGGTGTTAATAGAATAAGGATTGATTAGAGCTTGAGAACAACAGGGAACAGTAGGGGAAGACTCATCTTGACTTAGGAAAGCTTTCTATCAGATCAACCCACTCTGGGGAAGTTACGATTTTGAGATCGAGCTCCGGGGTGGGGTACGAGCTTGAGATGGAGAGGTCCCAAGAAAAGTGCCTTCGGCGATGGAGAAGAGGGGGATGAGCTCGGGGAAACCTTAAAAAAACTCAGGAAGCCTTCTGGAACAGTCTTTTCCCTTTTCTCTTCCTTTTTCTATTCTTCTTCTTCTCCAAAGCATTTAGGGTTTCCTAAAGAGCTGTAAACCATCTTCAAAATATTTTTGAAACATGTTTAACTAGATTTAATAAATAAATATGCAAAAACATAATGCAATGATGATTATGCATGTTTAATTATGTGATTAAAATTTTTGGGATGTGACAATCGACAAATCACCCTGGTACAAGCTTCTGAACTCGGCTTCGATGTACACCGCCTGGGTAAGCCTGTTGTCGAGAAACAAACTTTCAATCAAGCGCTAGACATCGAAGGAGGTACTATTGGGCTTCATCACCAAATTGAGAATCTCTTTCGAGATGGTGGTGTAAAGCTAGTTGACAACGCCAGAACTGATCATGAACCAGTCAGGGTCAGAGGGGATTGCTATGGTGGAGTGTTCACGTGAGCACCCAATGCGAATTTGCCAAAAACGGTGTCCAAGAACAAACACCATTGAGTGTAATTGAATTCATGAAGTTCCAAGGTAATCGGGACATGAGTGCGGATGTGAACCATTTGGATGGTGGAAGGAGAAATGCGCAGGGAATCAATGGGCTGATGAACTGGAGAGGTGGGTTGTGAAGAACGCACAGAGGAAGCAGAAGAGGAAGGCATGACGACAGAAGAGGAAGGCAAGAGCAGGTGCTGAATTGTAGACTAAATCCGCTCTGACACCATGTAAGATAATAGAATGCAAACCCCTGCTGAATCTTGTGCAGGTGCGTTGCTTATATAGAAGTTTACACAATCGACACGCTAACAGAAAACATAACTGACACCTAAAGACTCTTTGGCCTAGTCTACTGACACATGGATAAGCCCAGAGAAATAGGACGCCAGGGCTGACTAAAAGTGCAATCTAGCCCCCAAGTGTGGTTTTAGTAATTAATGGCAATACCTATAGACTAACAATGGCGTTAAAAATTGTTAGTAGGTTATTTCATAGGTGGTGCATGGAGGAGAGATATGCATCAAGATAGATGAGCTCTAAGTGATATGTGGATAAGTTAATGATAATACCTACGAACTAACAATATTATTGAGAATTATTAATAGGTTATTCCATAGGAAGATGCATAAGTGATGAAGCATGGATTCGTTGAAAAATACCATGAGATCAAGAAATGGATCGATATCTTTGAGCTCTTAGTGATGCTCATAAGGAGAACGAGAAGCTCAAGAAGTTTGACAATAAGCGCAAAGACAAAGTTACTTGCGGAAGATCAATCAACTAAAGGTATGGTATTGTCAATATAGTTTTATGGACTAACCCATGCGTATTGTGCTTGAGAGTGAGTGGGGTTAGGTTCCTTATGAAGATTGACAATAAACGTAAAGGCTAAGTTACTTATAAAGATAAAGTAACTTAAGGTATAAAATTGTCAATTATATTTTATGGACTAACCCATATGCTTTGTGCTTTAAAGTAAGTTAGGGTTAGGTTTCATAAGAAGACATAAGTTTAATTGAGATATCTAATATGCCAAGAGTGAAGAACAAAGATTAGACTACATATATGATAAAATGAATTCATTGAAGATATCGGATACAAAGTGGTTTTTATGGCAAGACAGTGAAGGACAAATGATGCTCAGCTACGATAGACCATCTGGTGGTGAAGGGCAAGCAAATGGCTTGGCACCGAAAAACCAAAGCAGTGGTGAAAGGCGAGTGAAGGCTTTGCACCAATAGACTATGCAAGGTCATGGGAAGCTATGGGTAATTCGTATCAATCACATGAAGAATCAAGAAGAGATGGAGTGGAGTTTATATGAAAGTTGGCAACACTTAATGTTTGAAAGAAATAAGCGGTACTAGAAGTTATTCAAAGGCTTAAAGTAGTTAAAAACGAGTTTTTCATTTGAATTTGAGTATATGTATGCCACACTATTAAGAGGGATGCAACGTAGAATATTTTGATATGTCTCAGTGCTCAAGAGTATCTAACCAATTCAAAGTGAGAGACACAAAACACCCATGAACACCAGCTAGTGCTAACTTTTTTTTGTGTTGAGAGTTTACTTTAGGAGTCCGGTGCCAAATATGTGAAAGTGTCTGAATTGGGTTTGGAGTGTTCCTAGTTTGATCCAATGTGTTTGAGATCACGAATTCAGTAGGCATGAGTAGTCCTCTGAATAAGCTTTCCGTTGAGTCTAAAATCGTTGAAATCACACATCATGATTAAAAGTTATTATCTTTTTTAGAGGGTCTGCTGTTCTGAACTCGGAAGTTCCGAGTTAACCCGAAAGTTCCAGATGAAATCCAGGTTGGGGTTCTCGGTTTTGGTTTGAAGTTTTAATTTGGAAGTTCCGAATTGAACCCGGAAGTTTCAAATTCTGTGGTCAGTTAGGAGGTTTAGGACTTAATCTGGACAGGGGTCTCGGGTGGGTCTAACTCGAGTAATCTGGAAGTTCTAGATAAATCCGGAAGTTTTGGATTGTACTGACTGTTAGGCTTAATGGCTAGTTTTTAGGGGTTGGATATAAATATCCCCTCATCCTCTCTTTGTTGAGTTGTTGGTGCTCTAGAGTTCTCTCCACTGAATTTTATTGTGAGATTTGAGAAGAAAATTGAGTTGAGCTGAGAGATTGGAAGTTTGAGAGCAAGTGAGCATAATTTCCATCTTGAGCACTCGAGTTCATCAGCAAGAAATTTGTCGTCGCGTTTGTTACTCTTAGAGCTCAGAGCTTCTAGGCAGCTAGATATCGCCGACGAACACCTAAGGTTGTGATGTATCGTGGGTAATTTGTGAAGGCTTGGATTTCGCCTTCGTAAGGAAAGAAATCAAGAGTGAAAGCTCAAACTCAAGTGTGATCGAGTTTGATGAGAAAAATGATTGAAAGTGATCCGGCTCAAGTGTGACTGAGCCTCTTAACAGAGATGTAGGAACCTCAGATGGAGGTGTCCAAATTTTGGGAAATTAATCCCGTGTCTCCTCTTTTTATTTGTTTATTTTTGAGTTCCTGCTCTCTATTTGTCAAATTTGCTCGATTTACTTGTTCGTGTGAAATTGATTACATGTACTCTATAGATCTGATTGGACTTATTATTTGGAACACACGACTTAATTTGGTTTGATCTAGAACTCATTAGGTATAGTTTAATTTTAGTTTTAAGTTTTAACCCGGAAGTTCCGGTCAACAGTAATTTCAGAATTTCAATTAGAGTTTTTTATATCTTGTTAGATTTGAATAATCTTTGACTCTAGAATTGTAACCTTTATACTTATTTAGGATGATTGTACACTAGTTAAGTTTTGCATATTTAGATTTTTAATTGTGAAAAATCTGTTAGTTTATTTTCCATTACAAGTTTAGGCTAAATAGTAAAAGTAGTTTTAATTTTATAGTAACATCTATTTACCTCCTTTAAATGATATCATTATTCTTCTACTTAGGTCATCTCCAACGGAGTCCCCAAATCTGCAAATTCCAGTGCTACAATACTTTGTGGTCTACTGTAGCACTGGAAATTTATCTCCAACAGATCCTCTATCCAGTGATACAGTACTGCTACAGTGTTAGGGATAGGGGATGCTGTAATAGTATTTTGATGATGAACATTTGAGGTAGCTATTGGAGATGGTCTTAGTAGGAGTGTTGAGGAGGAGCCGGCTATGAGCATCAATAGGATTTTAGGAACTGTACCGATCGTGCTCACCCATGTGTTAGCGCATCATGGCCCCTCTACTTCTTCCAAAGTATTCTCAGACACCCAGACTGAAATTCTTCGACTCGAGAGAGTGAAGTTATGGATGAACAGTACCCATGACTTTACCCCTTACGAACCATCGGATTGGAAATAAACGAGTGAGATCGATCGCCACAGTTTTATACAGTACTGTGCTACAGTACAGTCGCTACTATGGTTTCATGCACTATATTTGCTACAGTATAATCACTACAGTAGTCATAGCACAGTCACCAAAAATACTGTTCACTGATGACTTTTCTTGTCAGAGGATCGCAAGTTACTAAATTAGGTAACTGGCACCAGACGTATCATTGTACATGGCACTTAGTGCACAAATTGAGAACTAAGTCTTATTTGAGTGATTAGCGTAGGTGACTGTATCTTCTATATATTATGAATTAAATCTTAAATTTGTTTAATTATATGTCTCATAAGAAAAAAAAATTAATAGCCGACGTATTCGTTGACAGCGAGTTGCTTATAGTAACTTTATTAATTTTTATGTTCTATATATCTGGGTCGTGGGGTAGCACGAGTGAATACGTAACTCCACGTGTTGGGTTAGCTTTTTTTACAAAAGCACAAATTCAAAAGCCACATACAAGTTCTAGAACTTTCGAGGTTCCCAGGCCACTTAATTCTTTAGCTGTAACGAGGAGCAGTGGGAACCTCCATATAAAAACCACAAACCTGATTGGACCATGCCCTACCCTCCCCACGCTCCACTCCCGACACATGTTCCGTTTAAAATCCGTGACGTCGACGTGGCCACGCGCTAAGCCACAATCCCTCCATCCCCGCCGCAATTAACAAACACTAATTAAATCCTCCCTCCCTTAGCCCAAAAGCCAATCCCGTCGCATCACCTCTCGTTTTTCCTACCTCCACTTGGAATTGGGGCACTGGTTCTAGACCCGTCGGTTCGATCCTTCTAGACCCTTCGCCGCCCCCGTTATAAAGCCGGCGCCGTCCGCACATCAACGCTCGCACACAGTCCGCTGCTCATTGGCTGGAGAGGGTGGGATTCGCGGAGGATTCGAGGTATGGGGAAGTTTCTAGAGACTGCCCTTCATCTCTTTTAGGAGCTCCTCGATAGATCTCGATGCCATTTTTCATTCCGTGCGTGTATGTGGTTCCGTGGCGTTTTGACTGTTTTCCTTGTTGATTTCACGAATAGGTTGGGGATTTTTGAACCTCAAGTGGAGGTGTCCAAATTTTGAGAAATAAATTACATGTCTCCTCTTTGTATTTGTTTATTTTTGAATTTCTGCTCTCTATTTGTCAATTTTCTCGATTTATTTGTTTGTATGAAATTGATTGCAGGTACTTATAGATCTGATTAGAATTATCATTTGGAACACATAACTTAATTTGGTTTGATTTATAACTCATTAGGCATAGTTTAATTTTAGTTTCAAATTTTGAACTGGAAGTTCCGATCAACAGTAATTTCAGAATTTCGATTAGATTTTTTTATATCTTGTTATATTTGAATAATCTTTGACTTAGGATTGTAACCTTCATATTTATTTAGGATGATTGTACACTAGTTAAGTTTTGCATATTTAGGTTTTTAACTGTGAAAAATCTGTTAGTTTATTTTCCATTATAAGTTTAGACTAAATAGTAAAAGTAGTTTTAATTTTATAGTAACACCTATTTATCTCTTTTAAATAATATTATTATTCTTCTACTTAGTAGGAGTGTTGAGGAAAAGGAGGCTATGAGCAGCAATAGGATTTTAGGAACTATACCGACCTGCTCGCCCATGTGTTGGTGAAATTTTTTGACTTGAGGGAGTGAAGTCATGAGTGAACAGTATCCGTGACTTTACTCCCTCCAACCTGTCGGATTGGAAATAAACTAGCTAGATTGATCCCACGGTTTTTGATACAGTACTGTTCTACAGGACAGTCCCTAAAGTATTTCCATGCGCAATATTATTTGCTACAGTATAATCACTACAGTAAGGTACGGTTCAGTCACCGCAAAAAATACTGTTCACAGATGATTTTCCTTCCTCATGTCAGAGGATCGTAAGTTACTAAATTAGGTAACTGGCACCAGACGTATCATTGTACATGGCACTTAGTGCACAAATTGAGAACTAAGTTACGTGATTGTATCTTCTATTTATTATGAATTAAATCTTAAATTTGTTTAATTATATGTCTCATAAGACAAAAAAAATTTAATAACTGATATATTCGTTGACAGCGAGATGTTTATATTGATTTTATTAATTTTTATGTTCTATACATCTGATCTTCCATAAACATGAATGTGTACGTGGGTCGTGGGGTAGTACGAGTGAATACGTAACTCCACGTGTTGGGTTAGGTTTTTTAAAAAAAGCACAAATTCAAAAGCCACATACAAGTTCTAGAACTTTCGAGGTTCCCAGGCCACTTAGCTCTTTAGCCGTAACGAGGAGCGGAGGGGACCACCATATAAAAAGCACAAACCTGATTGGACCATGCCCTACCCTCCCCACGCTCCACTCCCGACACATGTTCCGTTTAAAATCCGTGACGTCGACGTGGCCGTGCGCTGAGCCGCAACCCCTCCTCCCCGCCGCAATTAACAACCAGTAATTAAATCCTCCCTCCCTTAGCCCAAAAGCCAATCCCGTCGCATCACCTCTCGTTTTTCCTACCTCCACTTGGAATTGGGGCTCTGGTTCTAGACCCGTCGGTCCGATCCTTCTAGACCCTTCGCCGCCCCCGTTATAAAGCTGGCGCCGCCCGCACATCAGCGCTCGCACACAGTCCGCTTTTCATTGGCTGGAGAGGGTGGGATTCGCGGAGGATTCGAGGTATGGGGAAGTTTCTAGAGACTGCCCTTCATCTTCTCCTCTTTTAGGAGCTCCTCGATAGATCTTGATGCCATTTTTCGCTCCGATTCCGTGCGTGATGTGCGAGGGTGATAGATCCGGGGTATGTGGTTCCGTGGCGTTTTGACTGTTTTCCTTGTTGATTTCACGAATAGGTTGGGGATTTTTGAGAGGGATGGTCTTATCCATGAGTTGTTGGAAGGACATTTGTAACAGATTTACCAGGTTTTTTCAGTTGATTAATTAGATGGAAACCAGGACGCCAAGTTTTCTATCTGGAATCCCAAAAAGTGACTAGTTTCTGATGTTGTGCTTGCTTGCAGTTTTTACTCTTGGAAAGCTAAGTTAACTGCTCTCCTAGCCCGTTGCCCGATTTCAACTCTGGTCATCTGACAATATGAGTAGCCAGATAGCCAGATGCAGTAACGGACCCAGAACTTGCATGATGGGCACTCGAATTTTGAACGTAATGAATAATTAGGCAAAGTTGATTATGTCACACTATTTTCGAACCGTTGTGCAAACATACCACTAGAATTCATCCTCTGCTAAAATGAAATATTTTGTTCTCACGTTTTTTATGCAATTAATATGTACCGTTTCGTCCATTTTTTCATGACATATGCATGATATATTGATATGTAAACTATATAATTGATTTTTTTCTCAAAAATTTGGGCATTCATTTGAATGCCCTTGAATTGAATGGGGTCCGCCCCTGGCCAGATGCCTCAAGGCAGATGATACAGTAGCTTATTTTAATACGTAGCCAATTTGAACCTGCGGCATTCTCTACGAGTGTAGCGATTTACCTCCTGTTTATTCCAAATAGCACTGATGCTGTGTTCTGTGTTTGTTTTGTTGTCAGTATATATTTCTCATAATAGTTTACATTTCTCAAACAGTTAGCATGGCTTGCTGAGTGTTCTGACATTTGTTGTCCTCTTGCTCGACTAGTCATGGGATTATTGCATGCGGCGGCACCAAGCATGAGGCAGGAACTGCATTACTTGCAAGAAGTCACAAGTAAGACACCGACGCACATAGTTCATCTGAATTTGTATTAATATTGTTACAGAAACGGCTCTTTATAGCTTATACTACCAAGAGCGCTGGCAAAAAAATTGCTGGATTTATTTCTTTGTGGCAGTTTTGGTTCTGGAATTCGCTTTTATGGGCTTTTCTCCCTTGTAACTTTCTGAGCAGCTGAGGATGTACATTTTCTGATCATATATCATGCCATGTTTGCCAAATTATAATCAATGAAAAACATTGTAATTTCTGTATTCGCTTGAACACGGGATTTTTTAACTGAATTTATTAAGCCTAAATTTGAAGGCATACCCACATAACTACTGTTTCTTACCAAGAACTAGATATTGAATGATGATTGTCTACTGCTCCCTCCATTCCTTATTTGATACTTTATAATCCATGTAGTCAAACTTTCTAAACTGCGAGCATTGATGTTCCAGAACAGGTGTCGTTAAACCTTTTTTGGAGACTAATTTTCTAAAATTTACTAGTAGTATTTTTGAAAACAATCTGGATTGGCCATGCGAAAGCTATATCACCATACTTTTTTAGTTAAATGTATATTTAAAATTAATGGCCACAGCCATATCTTGGCATCAATAAATAGTAAATAGCACAAATTAAGAAGAATGGAGAAAGTATTATTAAAGGTCACAACCACTTTAATGTGATATTGGCATAACCATTAGAGAGTATCAACGAACTGCAACTTTACTTTCGGCAAGAAGTACGGTACTTTGTATTAAAAGTTCAGTTACTTCAACACTGTTGACATTCATGTTAAAAGAACACAGTAAATTCTTGATTGGCAGATTCAATTCTTGCTTGCCATACTGGCCAATCGATAGTAAGCCAATAGGGTAGAAATTGGTTTATTGCACTTTCTTTGCTTTTACTGGATTTATGGGATATGGATGATCTGGTATTTGCATGACCTATATGCATTCTGTTCTGCTGGTGTCGAAACTTTGCATCACGAAATATAAATTTCGTGGTTTGGGAATGGAGTTGGATGAGCATTCATTCCTAATGCTGGTTGAACTCCATGCGTAGCGGAGGGTTGGCAGGCTGGGTCAGATATCATCCCAGCAGCCAGCACTACGGTGGACTAATTAATTATTTGTGAAACATCCTACTGTCTTTTTTCTTTTTTTGAAAGAGCTCTACCTGCTTTTATTGAAAGCAACAGTAAAATCTTACATCAACTGTTAGAATTAAGTACCATTTTATAATCGAAAGATTTTAAACTTAGTAGGACCAAAATCGAGTATATGAAGTCTCGGTGGAGAGGTGATTCCTAAGAAAGATAGATACCTTTCGATATTTACGATCGATGCTACAGAGTATATGAAGTGCATTTCAGTGATACTAGGTATGAGGGAGAATGTGTTAATCTCGGTGGAGAAGTGGTTCCCAAGAAGGATACATTTTGATATTTGAGTTCGATGCTACAGAGGGACGATGATATTGGTGGAGATGTTAGTCATTGAATCAAAGCCGGATGGATGAAATAGCCAAGCTTTTGCTATTCTCTGTGATAAGAGATGTCACAAAAGTTGAAAGGTAAGATTTTTTTTTTTTTGGAAAATAGAGTTTTATTAACTCCCATTGTTACATCAAGTTGATACAATTGCACAAGAGTTCACTTGCATTATTGAGATGCACATAGCCTCTAAGAAAGAATCAGAAAGTTACTTGAATCTCAAAAATAAAAATGGCTAACAAGAAGGAAACACATCTCCTCGACTGAAGTTATTTCGCTCAGGCTTGGATACAGAGTCTATACTTCATCTAAATTGGGCAAAGAGCTCCCTAGCCGTCCGCTTCAGGCATGTACATGCAACAGTAACCATATGTTGATGATCCTGTTGATGTCGTACAGATTATGAACGAAACTAGTGTGTACATGTAACAATAACCTGCAAAGGAGAAACATAGTTCCTCATGTTAAAGATAATATCGTTCCTGCATAGTTATAGAGATCAACAAAAAGTGGCCGTCGCCACCGCCAATATATAGCCTTTTAAGTTATTACTAAGACCTTGAAACTAATTTCCAAGCATGTTTTGAACATTCGAAACATTAGCCATGTAGAACATTCGAAACGGTAATAAAAAAAGAGATGCTTAATTGTCCCACATTTGTGACAAAAATAACACTTTCGATCTTCTAGCCATTGCCTTTTTCTTAGATTGTCTTTTATTAATAGAACTCCTTTTTTAGATACCAATGATTTTTTTATTGTTAGCGATATCTTTAATTTCCAAATTTTACTATTTTGGATTGGTTCATCTTGCACCAGAGCCATGTACAGAGAGCTGACTGCAAATTTTCCATATTTGTTTAAAGACCATTTAAACTGATCTCAGTCCCAAAAAAAAGTGACATTGGTGAGGCCAAGCTGTCAAAACATTCCATTCGACTGAAATATTTGTGGGGAATGCACTACAACACATGCGGTGTGTAGAGACACTATTTTTGTCTTCTAGAGACATTCTATGTCGTCTCTACCGTAGTTGTAGATATAATGTCTAAAGTGTTATAGAGGTTAAATCTCTTTGAACGAAGAGACAATTTGATAAATGTAAATATGTTTCATAAGACATTTGGTAGAGACACATATTGTCTCTATATGCTAGAAATATATTGTAAAAATATGATACTTTTGTAGTGACCAATCCTCAAACTCAAGACCTCATGCAATCACAAGTTTATGCATAATCTCTATTAGCTAGCCAACTCAACCTCATATCATTTCTTGCTTAAATGTATGGTATAATTGTTATGAGTAGTTCACTACATGTCTCAAACATCAAAACAATATCTCTTGAATATTAAATGGAGTGTCTCAAATTATGTCTATACGAGGTAACATCACATTAAAAATGCCTCAAAAATGTCTCTACGTAATTTTGTATTGATATTTTAGAAAATGTCTTAAAAGATACTTTTATAGTTTTAATGTCTCATGTACTGTCTCTATACTTGAGACATCTTTTAAAGAAATGTCTTTACAGGACCTTATGTCATATTTGTAAGGACAAATCATATAGTGTCTTTACAAAAGTCTCTGCACGAGGTTTTTGTTGAAATGATGACTCCATCGCCTTAGCTATTTTGTCATGTTTATTTCGCACTATGTTGTATAATGAAAGAAATTGGAGTCTCAGTGATGAGTTACCTAACCAGGTGTCCTCCTAAAATCTAATTTCGGATCCGTCCTTTATGTTAAAAGTATCATATCATGATACTTTTTATTTTCATTAGTTCGGCCCATAAGTGCGAGTCACTTAGCTTTCCTTCAACTTGCGAAAGAGGTTTTGTCCCCATGTATTTTTTTCAAAGTAATTCTTGCCATGTCCCATCTTCAATTAGTAACTTGTACAACCACTTACTAACTTACATGGGAGAGTGACATTTTTGGTTGTCGAGGTCTTTTATCCCTAAACCACCCATGTCTATGGGTTTACAAAGGGCTTTCCATTTCGCCAGGTGGTATTTCTTTTTTTTACTATTGTTTTGCCAATAGAATATTGATCGAAAAAAATTGATCTTTTTTAGCACTCTGCGTGGGATTTGGAAGAAGGACATCACATATGTGGGATTTAAAAGTATCAATCTGCCACTTGTAGATAAGTACTTGGTCTCCAACTACTTAGTCTTTTTCCTATTCGTTCCTCAACTCCTTTCCAGTCTAAGTTTCTGAGTTTTTGAAAGTGAATTGGAATTCATAGGTATCACATGGTTAACTCACCATTTCACATCCGAATATATTAGCATATTGGTCAACCTTGTCTTGAGCCGTCCAAAAGCAAAACAATTTCACTATTATGGAAAATTATTTTTAATCCTAAAAGCTGCTCAAATGCACAAAGCAGAAGCTTCATGTTCTTGGCCTTTTCCAGGTCGTCTTCCATGAATAAGATTGTATCGTCGACATATTGAAGGATCAATAGTCTACTTTCTACCAAATGGGTTACAACTCTTTCAACTTGGCTTGCATTTTTGGCTCTCTCGATCAATATTGCTAGCATATCTGCGACAATATTAAACAGAATCGGAGAGAGCGGGTCACCTTGACGTAGACTTTTTGTTTGGAAGTAATTGCCAGTTTCTTCATTAACTTTTACTTGCTACGCTACCCCAGAAATGGGGCTTTCTACTCTTGTGCACCATTTAGGCGAGAATCCTTTCATCCGAAGGGACTGTAGCAGGAAATGCCATTTAACTTTATCATAAGCGTTCTCAAAGTCAATTTTGGTGATTATACTGTTATCTTTTTTCGATGGAGTTCATGTAATGTCTCATAGAATGACCACTCTTTCGATGATGACCATTTAGGCAAGCAGTGATGTTCCAGAATTGGTGTAGTTAAACCTTTTTTGGAGACTAATTTTCTAAAATTTATAGTAGTATGTTTGAAAACAATCTAGGTTGATCATACGAAAGTTATATCACCATCTTTTTAGACCTCGTTTGTTTCGCGGAGTTGAGCTCAGAATAAGGGAATTGGATTTAGGTTTTTTTCATTTCAGTTGTTTGGATGTCCTCTAGAATCAGAAATGGAATTGGATGTCGATTTTCGTGGAATTGGACCTATTGGGGTCTGAATCGATCTCAATCGAAGCAACTCCCCCACCCATGCTTTAAGTCAGGCTTTGGTGCGGAGGCTGCGGCGGGAGAGTGTATGGCTGATGGACGAGGTCTTCGGCGATGGCATCGGCGTGTTCCTGTGGCACCCCGCTGGGGTGAAGTCCCTCTTCCCTCCTCAACACCAGCGTGCTGTAGAGCTTCGCGTCAACAGGGTCCGGCTTCGAGGCTTAGTGTCTCCTCCGAGGTAGGGCTTCGAGGCTTCATGCCTCCTCCGAGGTTGGGCTCCTGGAATTCGAGGTCACACCGGTGCTCAACCTTCACGTCAACTCGACTGGCATGCGACGGTAGAGCAGGCGAATGCAGTGAGGAGGAGGCCGGCGAGGATGGGGTGTCCAAGGAGGAGGCCGAGGTGGTGGAGGAAGGTGTGGGAGTGGAGGACGGCTGTGTGGGTGCAGAGGCCGCAGTGGAGGAAGCTGTGGAGGTCGTTGGGGGGGGGGTGTGGCGGCAGTGGATTTGACGGAGGCGACTGTCATCACAGGAAACGACAGGGCGATGACCCTCCTTGTTTCCATTTCAACAATTTTCTTACTAACCAAACAAAAGAATTGAATTGTAGTCTCATTTCTATTTCCATCTAGATTTGGATTTGAGGTCCAATTCAATTCATCCATGGCAATTCTGAGATCCAAATAGAGCCTTAGTGAAATGTATATTTATAAGTAATGGCCACAGCCACATCTTGGCATCAGTAAAAACTAAATAGCACAAATTAAGAAGAATGGAGGAAGTATTACTAAAGGACACAACCACTTTAATGTGATATTGGCATAACCATTAGAGAGCATCGATGAACTACAACTTTAGTTTCAGCAAGAAAGTACTATGGTACTTTGTATTAAAAGTTCAGTTACTTTAACACTGTTGATATTCGTTTTAAAAGAATGAAGTAAATTCTTGATTGGCAGATTCAATTCTTGCTTACCATACTGGCCATTTGATAGTAAGCCAGTAGGATAGAAATTGGTTTATTGCACTCTCTTTGTTTTTACTGGATGTGCGGGATATGGATGATTTGGTATTTGCATGACCTATATGCATTCTGTTTTGCTGGTATTTGCATGACCTATATGCATTCTGTTTTGCTGGTTGCAGGTTTGTGAATTGAGGGTTTGTTTGGTAGAGCTCTTCTTAATCTAAATTCTTTGAAGGGAGTGATTCTCTGAAGAAAATAATTATGTGGTTGAAAGTAATTTTCTAGTAATTCTTTAGGGTAAACTTTATGTAGAAAATGATTCTGTGTGGAAAGTAAATCAGAGGAAGCTACTTTTTTCAGCTTCTAACATCTAGTTCATTTTAGATAAATCACTCCTACGGATTCCATTCGGGAAGCGAAAAACTAAAAACTATTATTTAGCAAAACTGTCGTGATTCCACTCAGAAAGCTGCTCTGAGAGCTTTGCCAAACAAATCCTGAGTTGGATGAGCATCATTCCTAATGCTAGTTGAACTCCTATGGGTAGGGAGGGTTGGCAGGCTGGGTCAGACATCATCCCCAGCAGTCAGCACTACGGTGGACTAATTAATTCTTTGTGAAAAATCCTACTAGTTTTTCTTCTTCTTTGGAAAGAGTTCTGCCTGTTTTTGTTGAAAGCAACAGTATAGTCTTACATCACTTGCTGGGGACTCCAGCTAACCAAAAACGCACAACCGTCAGAATTATACTGTTTTTATCTTCTATAAACATTGAACAACCATTCCAACCACGAACCACCTAACAACCACAACTAACCAAAAGGCTACAAAAAAATCTGAATAAGACGCATCTGGCCAAGCTTGATAGGCATTCTGGTAACCAGCAACAAAAAAAGGTTGCTTCAATATTGGTAAGTCGATAATATACCTTTTCATTGCAGAACTATCTCCAAGATCAACAGTACGACAGTCAGGGTATCATATTAGTCATTACAATAACAAATATGTTGCATTTTCAATACAGCAGAGCCTCTGCCCTCAGATAACATAACTGGTCCTATCGTAGTTTGTACACAAACCATTTGTTCACTCAGCTAGTATATGGCACAAAATACTCATTACAACCAAAAGGCACATTGCGTGTTGGAATCTGTGGAACATCATGATATTGTCCAGCTTGTACTGCATCTTCTTAGTGCAGCTGAAGTGTGCTACATATTAAAGCATAGGCTCCTCATTAATCATATTCATACCTCTTGGACTACTACATTTTTTGGATTCTAGAAAAGAATATTTACCCCAGTTCTGGAGCCCCTATTTTGCATTGCTCTCCCTCTTTTTGTTGTGATTGGCTCAGTTCAATATTAGCAGGGACATCTGCATCTTGTGCTATAGCAAAACTGTAGGTAGTGCCAGAGCTTTTATTTGCATTAGCAACACCTCTTGTTTCACTGGCCTGAAGCAGAAATTAAGTTGTTTAGCTTTCTGCTGACAATGCATCTTCATTTGGTTAAAGTTCCTGCAAACAATTGTTCATCAAACCTTTCTATGTAGTTCCATTTTTTGTTGTGACATGAGATTCTCTCTTCTGCAGAGTTCCATGTTTTCCTGGTGAATTAGGCTACCCTGTTTTATCGTCAGTATAAATTATAGATGTCAGCAACTTCCATGCATGATTATTTGCTTGGCATAATAAAAAGGCATCGATTGTAGGGATTAACCTTCCTTTGTAACTCTTCAATTTCACTTTTCAAAAGATGGTCCTGTTTGATAGATATTTACTGCATATTAGATTGAAGTGAACAGAAAAACAAAATGTGGAAACAAAATGAATACGACCTTCCTCATTCTGGCACTACGTAGGCTCATTTCAAGACAATTCTCTAAACTTTGGAGGTCCGTCACACTTAGGCCTGACAGCTCCTCTCCCATTAGTTGCCTACAACAAATCAAAAGAGTTTTCTCACATTATCTTGAACGGCATTGAAACTAATCCAATATCAATTTGCGTGGGTACACAGGTCAGAGCAAAACCGAGAGTCACTATCAATTTCCTTTCTTGAATAGTGAAAACCGTGAATGTCTTTCAATGACTAGATATTTTTCCTCATCTTCTCGGAGTGAAACATTTAAAATTGGTTTTGACAATTCTTATAAAATTCCCATGTGGAATCTGAACTTTGTATTGATGAGTGATTGTCTTTTTATTGCAGAATCAATTGGAAGATCATACTTGTGGCTTTCTTGCAAGTTGTGCAGTTGTTGCCTCAAGCTTGCTGCCTCCCTTTGCCAGAGCTATCAGTAAAACAAGAAGTATTGTCAGTTTCTGAGCTACAAAAATTAATTTTAGAAAAATAATCTCAAAATGTATGCCGTAGTATACTAATACATTGCGTAAAATGAATCAATACTCAACAACAGCACATGCTTCAGATTTGGGGATAACATACCTATTTCATTTACATGCAAATATTTGGACCTATAATGCTCTGATTTAGTATAATTACCGTAACAACATATGCATTTCCATGTAATCTTAGTTGACTAAATGGGTTTGTAGTTGATCAATATGTTGGAACAATATCAGTAGGGTAATATTATATTATTACATTTACAGTCTCCAATGTGATTTCAGGGCAAATTCAGTTTGATCTTTCTGTTTTTCCAAATAACATTTTTTTTAGATGCATTCTCAATGCGCTTATGTAATAGTGAGTTCTGTGCCTATTGCGATATTTTCTTTTACATTTGGTATCCTGTTAGTGTATGGTTTCATCATCTTTGAAGCACAATATTGCCAGACAAAAATATTCTTCTGTGGAGCATGACTAAATCCAAGAGCAGTATATGTACCATACTTCATAGCCTTCACGACCATGTAACCTGTAGATGATGATTTGGCCTTTCTTGATATTTACAGAAGAAAAATTGTCATTAAACGGTCCTGAATGGAAGGACTAAACATGACATCAGTATCATACTTATTAATGTCAGTTACATTTTTTATGGTCCTGAGTATTCCAGCTTTTAATATTTTACTGCCCTTTTTCTTGTGCTAGTGACAGTGTCAGTTGAATTCCATACAAATCTTTTACTGTATAACTTAAAGGGACACCTTGCCTTCTGCTTTTAACTTGCCAGCTGCCACAGCAGGTGTGAATACTATGCCGAGCTCTAAAGTACAGATGTTAATGTTGAGGGAATTATTACTATGACGAGCTCTATGGTACAGATGTTAATGTTAAGGTAGTCAACAGATTCAGTAATATTCGGCATGTAATCTTTGGTTTGTGCTATGGTATCTATTTCAGAGTAAAAGGGTGCAGTGCAACTGCACGGTAAGAGGCTAGAACCGATTTATAGGCTTGTTCTTACTAAAGTAAAACACCTTGTACCTGGATTTTGCTTCAGTGCACTCATTTTATCTAACTTCGTACTGTATAATATGCCTCCTCAGGATGAACTTTGGATGAGTTGGAATGACTTTGGCCTCGTCTTCAAACTAAGGTGATGGTTAAGCTTCATGAGAAATTGTGCTGCCATAGAGAATTTAAGATTGGTTTTCCAACTGCTGTACTTACTAGCTGACTGCTCGGAGCCTTGGAGGCTTGGACAGAGCTCTCCTTTTACAGGGCACATGGTCAATCAGAAAGGCATAAGTTTATCTGGAGTTTTAAACTTCGCTTGCCTGGTATTCAGAAGCTTTATGTAATTAAGATGAGCCGGAATTTTCCATGGTCAAGCTTCTTGTTTTGAGGACATTTGTATTGAATTGCCATACACATTATGGACAGATGATTTGCCAAGACTGTTGTGGACGAATTGTTCCTCTTGTTTCATGTATGTGTTCGAGCATAGTCTCTTTTGTAGTCTGGGATCAATGCTACTTCAGAACACCGTCTGATAATTGTCAAGTTTGCAGGGCTTACAAATTACATTGCCCAACTGTAAGTATCACTCTAACAAGTCCATACCCATTCCATTTAGACATGCAGGTATGTGACCACATCCTCCTAGGTTAATAGGGAAATTAGTTCACTTTTTTCTCTTTATTCTAAAATGGTTGGCTCTATTCCCTGCCTATCCAAACATGGTCTTCCAGGGATACAGCTGGCGCCCTATTAAACTGCAAACTGGTTGATGATGTGGATAGCAGACTGCTAGATGGAGATAATATCCCTCTATATTCGCGTATATTGTAGTAGTTTTCAGTCTCAAGAAGGCTAGTATATCAAATGAAGGCACACAAATTTCGATATACAGATTATGAAGGCACTGCTGACTGGCTGGTAGGTGAAGACTCGGGACAAACTAAGAATATATCCTTGCGGCTATACAAGTGTGTCTATGTGTCCTTGGTGTGTACTAGGAGGCGCATAAGCTTATGGTATGTTGTATGTGTGCATGGTGCACGTATTTATCGAAATCTCAATCTTAGGAAGGCTAGTAAATCAAATGAGCTGAAGCTAGAACACGAATTTCGGCATACAAATTATGAAAAGACACCGGTGACTGGCTGCCTGATTGGTGAAGATTTGGGAGAAACTAAGGGTGCATTTCGTTATACAGCAACAAATTGTTAGATCATAAAGCTTTGCGTAAACATCATGGATTCACTTACTCTAGAATCAAGCACCTCGTAACAACGGAAGCGTGAGATGTACCTATGTTGGATGAGACCATCTTGATGATTGGTGAGATGTAGTCGTTGCCGTGCGTGATCGTGGGTGTGAGACATTTGACGTAGGTGTGGCTGGCATGATATCTTCGGAACAAAACTACAGTGCACCCTTTAAATCGGTCTAGGGTTTTTGGCATATGAGGGTGTGCATTAGCTATGTGAGATCGATTAAACCCATGAGCCTCGACGTTCCCCTTTTATTATTGCGCTACGTGGAACGGGACCGCAACCAACGTTGATCCTGCCTCCGATCAGGAGGCTGAGGTGGGGATGGCTCCCCCTTACCTCTTGGTCTGTTCTGTTAGAGAACGTTAGCACGAGCTGAGATTAATTCTAACATTCTCCTCCTTGATCGTAAACCTAACATCATAAGATCACTCTCATGAAATAGCATACCAATACAAAACATTACAACGGCTAATGAAATGTCACTAAAACTCAAATACCTATAGTGTACCATTCCATCTTGAAATGGAAATCT
Source organism: Phragmites australis (assembly GCF_958298935.1). Taxonomy (NCBI): domain Eukaryota; kingdom Viridiplantae; phylum Streptophyta; class Magnoliopsida; order Poales; family Poaceae; genus Phragmites; species Phragmites australis. The sequence continues at coordinate 41,259,020 of NC_084925.1, read as the reverse complement.
GTTATTTTTAATGGGAGTTGGTTTGCATTATGATCCTCTTATCTAAAATCATAGGTTTTCCGATAACCCCAAGCCGCTAACATGATCACGAAAATATGGGATGATAAGCATTTTTAGTAAGCGAATCCGCGAGCATTGACTTGGTGTTTATATGCTCAACATTAATTGTTTGATCTTGAATTCTATCTTTCACAACATGATATTTAATGTTAATGTATTTGGCAGCACCACTTGATTTGTTGTTACTCGTATAGAAAATCATATGTTGATTATTACAGTATAATGTAAGTGGTTTTGAAATATTGTCGACCACTCTTAATCCCAAGATAAAGTTCTTTAGCTATACAGCTTGCTCGACAGCCTCATAACATGTTACAAACTTAGCTTATATCGTTGACGATGCCATAAGTGTCTGTTTGAAACTTTTTCACGAGATAGCTCCTCCAGCGATTGTGAAGATGTAGCCTGACGTGAATTTCTTAGTATTCAGACATCCCGCAAAGCTTGCATCTGAATAACCAACAACTTCGAGGTTATCGGATTTTCTAAATATGAGCATTTAGATCTTAGTGCTTTGCAAATAGCGAATAACTTTTTTAACGGCTTTTCAGTGGTTTGGTCATGACTTTGACTGATATCTGCCAAGCATCCTGGTCACAAAAGCTAAATCGGTGCGAGTATATACTTGAGCATATATAATGCTTTCGACAGCTGAAGCATAAGGAATCGACTTCATTTGATCAGCTTCGTATTGGTTCCTTGAATACTAAAACGTCCCAAATTTATCACCCTTAACAACAGGAATAGATGTAGCAGAGCACTTATGCATATTGTATTTCTGCAGTACTCTGTTAATGTATGCCTTTTGAGATAATCCTAATACTCATTTGGACCGATCTCGGTGAATCTCAATACCAAGAACATAGGAAGCTTCACCGAGATCCTTAATATTGAAATTAGAGGAAAAAAAATCTCTTGATCTCAAACAACATATCCTCATCGCTGCTGGCCAATAGGATATCATCCATATAAAAAACTAAGATGGTAAATTTCCTCCCTTTAAACTTTACATAAATGAAGTTATCAACTTTATTTTTCTTAAAGCCAAAATTTCTAATAACTTTATCAAACTTGAGATACCACTGCCTAGAAGCTTGTTTTAGACCATAAATTGATTTCTTAAAGTGACATCCCAAATGTTCCTTGTCTTTCATGACAAAACCTTCTGGTTAAACCATGTAAATATTTTTTTTCAAGTTACCATTAAGGAATATTGTTTTTACATCCATTTGATACAACTCTAAATCATAATGCGCTATAAACGTCATAATTATTCTGAAGAAATCTTTAATTACTTGATATAGGAGAGTTTCATTATAATCAATCCATTCTCTATGCGAGAAGCCTTTTGCTACGAGTCTTACTTTGAACCTTTCGATGTTCCACTTAGAGTCATGGTTTGTTATGTAAACTCATTTACAACCTACTATTTTGGTCTCATACATCATTATCACTCATATAATTTAATTTGTCATTCATTAAGTCACTTAGGCGAATGCTCACTTATCATGGTCTCTTTATATGAGATGAGATCTTCTGTCTTTTTTATATCATTAACATCTTCATTCATGTAGATAATGTAATCATTCGAGATGGCAGGTCTCCTGTCATGCTGTGATCTTCTGATCGGTTCGTTAGGTACTGCAAGACTAGGACTGAGTACTGCAGGGGACTACTGAGGCTTATTGTTAGGTGCAACATTAAAAATTTTAAAGACCTTAGCAGGGGGTGCACTGACGTTAGTTTCTACTGAAGGTGTAACCACCTAGGGCACAGGTATGTAGGGCTCTTGGATCAGCGGTGTAGGAATATAAACCCGTTTTTCTTTGAGATCAACTTTCCTGGGATCCAGATCCGCGTTCTCAAGAAATACAATGTGTCTTGTTTCAACAAACTTAGTGATCCTATCTGGATAGTAAAAATGATACCCCTTTAATCTATGAGAATACACAATAAAGTGACAACTAACTGTCTTAGGATCTAATTTTTCAATATGTGGATTACAAACTTTAGCTTCAGTTGCACAGCCCTACACACGTAAATAGTTCAAAGAAGGCTTCCTCTCAATTCATAATTCATAAGGTGTTTTTGAATCTGATTTACTGGGAACCCAATTAAAAATGTGTGCGACTGTCTTAAGTGCCTCCATCCACAGTCCAACAGCTAAACTAGAATAGCTGAGCCTATTTTGCACCATGTCCATAAGTGTGAGGTTGCGTCACTCAACTACCCCGTTCTGCTGAGATTCAACAAGTGTGGAATATTGGGCTACTATGCCATTTTCCTGAAGGATTCTGGCAAAGGGACCAGAGATTTGCCCGTAAGGGGCATGTCTCCCATAATACTCTCCCTCATGATCCGATCACACTACTTTAATCTTTAGGTTATGTTGATTTTCTACCTCAGCCTTGATATCTTGAATATCAAGAGACTCAGATCAATCTTTGATGGGGTAGATATAGCCGTAACGGGAGAAATCATCAGTGAAAGTAATGAATGAATCAAAACTATCCACCGATATCACAAGAAAAGGATCGTAGATATCCATATGAATTAATTCTAATAATCATGTGCTTCGAGTGGCCCCCTTCTTTATTTGTTTAACATATTTTCCTTTAATGCAATCTATGCAGTGGTCAGAGTAGAAGAAGTCTAAAGGTTGGAGAATCTCTTCCTTAATGAGATGCTCCATTCTCACCTTCAAAATGTGGCCTAAATGATAATACCACAGTTTCGAACAAGTCTCATTAGTTTTACTTCTCTTTCTCTTATAGCTTATGTCACAAACATTCATAGACACAGAAGATTCATTAAGAGAAAGTATATAAAATTTGTCTTGTCGGATGGCAATACCTATAACATCTTAATTAAACTTAAGAATGCACTTATTATCTTCAAAATTACAATGAAAACCATCATCGTTTAGCATCGAAACTGAAATAAAATTCTTCCTCATAGAAAGAATATAAACTACATTATTCAGCCTAAGTGTGAGGCCACTATCAAGAATTAATAGAAGGGATCCCACAGCCTCAACTTCAGCTTCCTTCCTATTGGTCACTCTAAGACTTTGCTCCCCCTTTTCTAATGTTCTCATGGTAAGGAATCCCTATAAGGAGTTGGTAACGTACACAGTGACACCTGAGTCAATCCACCATGAATTAAGGAAAAAATTAGCATAAAGAGATTCATCAATAAATGTTATTAAATTATTACCCTTCTTTGCGAGCCACATTAGGAAACCAACACAGTCTTTCTGGTAGTGGTCCTTCTTGTGGTAGAAGTAACATTCGTCATCCTTAGGTTCTTAAGAGGCAGGAGTAGGTGCCTTGGGCGCCCTCTGCGCTGCCTTGTCGCACTTAACGATGAAATGCAACTTCTTATTAGACTTAAAATCCCCTTGAAATTTCCTTTTGTTGTTGGGGTTGCTAACTTGATTCATAAGATCTTTCCTTTCAGCCCTCACCCTCTCTATCTTGGACGCACATCGCAACTAAGTCACTCATGCTCCACTTCTCATTTTAAGTGTTGTAGTTTATCTTAAAAGGAGTAAACTTAAGAGGAAGAGATGTCATAATGAAGTGGACAAGAAAACCCTCAGAGATTTTCATATCCATGCCCTTGAGTTTGGCAGCCATGTTTGTCATCATCATGATGTGTTCTCTTATGCCGCCGGACCTAAAATTGTACTTAGTGTTGAGGAGCTTCTGAATCAATATAGTAGTATAAACCTTGAAGGTGCCTTTAAATTGCTCCTACATGAATGCCAAGTACATCTTAGCTTTTTCTGATGTTAGGATTGCTCCCCTTATAGCTTCTGAGATTGAGTTCCATATAATCATTAATAACATACGATTGAACTGTTCCCACTTCTCAGAAAGTGCATCATAGGTTTTATTTAGTTCATCATAATTCTCCACGCCAATAACGGGAGTAGTGAGAGCATCAACCCTAAGTACATAGTCAAGGTCCAAAACTCTAAGGACAATAGTCACCTTAGTTTCCAAGCAGAAAAGTTGTTCCCCGTAAGTTACTCTATGTCGTCAATTATGGCGGCAACAGAGGAAGCGTTAAGAGATGGAGAGGAAAAATTAGGCCAGATTAGAAATTTATCATAAACTCTAATCCACATTACCGTTGGGCAGAAAAAAAGAAAAGAATTTAAATTAACACATAAATGGCGCATAATTACAATCAACTTTGGTCAGAAAGTAATTATAAACCTACATAAATTGATCGTAAAATTCTCCGAAAAAATATTTCCGTTGGTTCCAATTCATCTAGAGAATTAATCATAACTTTTGTGTATTAATCATCATTAATTTTGGGCCATAATCCACTGCATAAATGGTTAATCATTAAAAATTCACTAGATAAAACATAAGGAAAATTAAATGCCCAATACTTAAATAAAATGGCCCAAAAGGGACTCTTGGCCTAGCCCGGCCCGAGCCACACGCGCACCGGCCCAATAGCCTTGACGCTTCTCGGCCGTCCATCGCGATCGACGGTTGTCGCTGTTTTCACCGGACCAAAATGACGGAGCGACGTCGGTCACCCTAACCCTAGCCCCATTCCTCCTCCCCCCTCCAAAAAACACGGCCGCAACGAGAGAGAGGCAGCCGCCATGAGAGATGAGAGGTCACCGGAGGTAGATCCGGCAAGAGAGGAGGAGGAAGACAAGAAGATGCCACCATTGGTCGGCTCACAGTTGCACACAGCTCTGTCGAGCCGGTCTGTGGAGGTGTCGTGAAGGTGACGTGCGCATACGGCGAAAGAGAGACATACTCTGGCGCGAAAAAACGGCAACGAGGCGAGGAGGTCCGGATGATCCACATGCATAGCCAAGGGATATGAGGGGAGATCCCGCCAGAGAAGAAGAGCTCGAGGCTCTAACAGGCGTGCACGTCACATGACAACGACGAAGAGCGCCAAAAACCGTAAGACCTCCACCTTTTCTTGCTTCCTCTGGGGTTCCAAAGTGGGGATTTGTGGGTTGAGGTCTTCGAAAATGAGGGAAAGGGCTCAAGTTTAGGGAATTGGGGAATTTTCTTAGGTTTTTCGTTAGGGTTCTTTCGAATTCCCTAAAATCCCCTCCTTCTATGTGCCACCCGAGGCTTATACATGCTCTAAGTCATCAAATCGATCCGAATGGCACACAAGAACACACATATATCCGAGGCTTATACATGCTCTAAGTCATCAAATCGATCCGAATGGCACACAAGAACACACATATATGCATAAATTAGATCTAATCCGAGCCTAAAAACCCCTAATTCATGAACATGTTATCTAATTCGACACTAATTGGGACTAATTATCACTTAAACATGCTCAATTAACATGAATCAAAGATATAAATAGCCTAAAACATGAATATGAGCATTGATACGAACCTAATTCATCTTAAAGATTCATAATTGATAGCTAATTGGTGTAAACCGAAACTAGCTAGGCCCGTTTGATCATAAAACAACATCAACCGAACACAATCTAACACAATTAAGGTCTAAAGGGCTTGATTAGAGACAAGTTAGGCTCTTATACCAATTATTAGATCACAAAGTTTTACCTAAACATCATGAATTCATTAGCTCTAGGATCAAGCACCTCGTAACAGTAGAAGCGTAAGATGTACCTATGTTGGGTTAGGCCATCTTGATGATCGGTGAGATGTAGTCGTGGTCGTGCATGATCGCCGGCGTGAGACAGTTGACGTAGGTGTGGCTGGAGTGAGGGAGAGCTTGGCGGAGATCTTCGGAGCAGTTCAGTAGCGGCCTTCTCTCCATTGCAGCGCACCTTTTAGATCGGTTTAGGATTTTTGGTATGTGGGGGTGTGCGTTAGCCACGTGAGATCGATTAAACCCATGAGCCCTGGCTTTCCTCTTTTATTATTGTACTGCGTGAAATAAAACCACAACCAATGTTGGTTGTGCCCCTGATCAGGGCGTTGAAGTAGGTACGACTCTCCCTTATCTCTAGAAACATTAGCACGAGTCAAGATCAATTCCAACAAAAAAAAAAATGTGCATGAATAGCTATTTGGCAACCCTATAAAAATCTAGCTATGGAGCAAGCTAGCTTGCAGCGGCAGGTTGCACCTAACCAAACATGATTAGGACCATATGGATGGTGGCTAGGTGGCCAATTAGACGATTGCAATGAGGACAAGTCGACTGCATCGACAGCCAAATCTCGCACTTCGCTGTCGATTCTGCCTCCACCCCGCATCATCCCGCCATTGAGGGCTCTTTCGCACCTCCGTTATCTCCCCCTCCTCCCACAGTCCCACTGTCTGACTAGTTCCTAACGATTTTTGCTGCACGCTCGTGATAATAGCTTTATTTAGATAACACTTTCTATATTTTCTTCCCCAAAAAATATCATAGAGCCACGTTCACTACTATATAAAATACTTTCACTGTTAGCTCTAAAATCATCTTCACTATTAATTTTAGAGCCATCAACGAATAATATACAGTAATAATTTTTTACTATAACTGACAACTTAGGGACTGACAGTGAATGGAGTTATCACTGCCTTGACAGTGATAGTCTGTGGGCCAAAAAAAATTTAAAAAAAAATTGCACCCGAGGAACCTCCGTGGCCGCATTGTCGCGGATCACGTGATTTTTTGCGTGTGTGCGATTCATGGCACTCACACGAAACCTCTCAACTCGCGCGATATGTTCTTATCATCCCACCACAGATATACCAATGATAATAATAGCATATATAATCATTTTGATATCTTCTGTCTAAAACTTCAAATGATTATTTGGATATCTAAATAACTTCAAATAAAAAAGTTTTTAACTACAAAATTGTAGATCTCGTTGAGGATTATAATTTTCATATAAAGTTTATTCTCATCCAATTTCGTATGAAAAAATTATGAATTTTTAAGATAAATTATCATTTATTATCACTTTCGATTCGTGACTAGAGCCGACAGTGATTGTTAAGTTTCACTGCCAGTTTAATAAGGATCAACAGTGATAGTATTACTATCAGTTTTTTTCAAATAAAATTTTAGTGCTAATTCTTAATACGAATTGATCGATGGATCGGCATATAAGGGTTATTCGGTAGTAGTGCTTCAGCATTGGTGCATCATACACACATGAAGAAACCAGCAGGCAAAACCATACTAATTAGAAAAGAAACATTAATTAAAGAGTAAAATCTGACCTTGGTCACACCAACATCACATGTGTTCTCTCACCAAAGCACAATGGTAAGTACTACTTAACTAGATTACTATATAGTAGTAATATATGGGGACTTTTTTCTCACCGTACCATAATTTCTGAAGTTGCATTGTTCACGTCAAGCTGCTCCTCTTTTGCCTGGGTGTACCGGTCTATCACAGCTTTCATGCTAGAATGAAAAGTGAAACAAAATAAATCAGTTAGTGTTTTTCTTTGTTTGAATTTGCAGGTACTTTGATCTCTTGAAGCTATACTACAATATAATATATACCTAAACTATTGTATTAAATTTGTTTTTCTTTGTTTGAATTTGCAGCTAGCCTTGATCTTGATGTTATTCTACAATATAGTACTATATACCTAAACTATTAAATTAAATTAATTGTTATAATGTTTCCTAGCACACTCTTTGTAGTAATCATTATTCTTCCTAAATATTTACTATCAAGACTCAAGATTGCATGGTGCATTAGAAGCTCTCTGGATTTTTTTTTATCAACGTTGATATAATGGTAGTTCTATCTGTGTATGCAAAGATCGAACAAGAAATTATATTTGTCTGTTCCTATAAAACTCTCCACATTAAAACTTTTTTCGACTGACCGGCTCGTATTTCTCTAATGAAAAAAATCGGAATATGCATGCTGGGAGGAAACACCATAATTAATATAAACGAAAATCAAAATCTTTGATTAGGGTATCAGACTCCCTAGGGTAATTGTACTTTTCCATTAGTTTCATGTATGAAGCGATCGAAATTTTGATCTCTGTAGCTTTATAATAAAAGAACAAATTAAAAGACCTACAAATTTGTGACCATAAAGATCTTGTTATCAATTGGAACTACTTGAAGGATCAAGTATTAAGAGTATTACTTTTCACAGAAAGTAGTAAATCCTTCAGATGTTATTCATCTAAATATCTAGACCAACCTAGCAACGGTGACCAAATTAAAGAGGGAGATCGATCAGAAATCAAAACAGACAAGTGGAAGCTAACTCAAATTAATTGGAAATTATTCTATAACATATAGGCACATATATGTGTGAAATGAATCGTACTTGGTGCTGGAGAACTCGTGGAGTCTGCCGGTGCTGGAGAAGACGATGAGTCCAACCTCCGCATCGCAGAGGATGGAGAGCTCCTTGGCCTTCTTGAGCAGCCCGTTCCGCCTCTTGGAGAACGTCACCTGCCTGCTCGTCGAGTTGTCTATCCTCCTAATCTCTATCTTCCCCCTTCCCATCTCTCTCTCTCTCTCTCTCTCTCTCTCTCTCTCTCTCTCTCTCTCTCTAGATCTCTCAGATCTAACAAGAAGGGAGGAAGCTAAAGTTTAAAGGTGGTGGGTTCCTAGCTTGATTGCTTGCTAGCATCCAATACTCGTTCGACTAATATACACCTAAGAGAGGAAGGAAAAGGCGAAGTGCTGTTTAGGTTTATGCACGAATTTGATGCAAATGGTCAAGTGGCTGGACTAGTAATCCTTCTCTATGTTTAGCTTCTCATTGAGGCTAGCTGCTTAGCGATGTTCTGTACATAAACCATGTTGTTATTATTTTGGGATTGTTAGCACAAATGGAAAGCCTCCAGGTGATCCATGAGACCATGTCCTATATAACTCTGCGTATTTGGAGATATATAACTCGACACAATGTGAATATAAACTATACACTTTCCAATGTGAATATCTCGACGCAATGTGAATATCCATGAGACATATAAACTATACACTTTCCTTAGCTCTGTCACGGTCGCATGTGAATATTGTTAAGTACTCCAGCAAATAAGAAATTTCGCGAACGTTTGAAAACTAGCAAACCGATTTTTAATTAAAAATATAGATGACAAAGATGGCATATATAGTTTAGTACAGACAGCACCGTTTTGCCTCTCAAATTTATGTTTGCTGCTCTGCATGTAACGTGAGAGACATGTCCTTTGGAGTTCTGAGAGGGCTTTGGGATTTTAATTAACATTGGACGATGTCGACATCCTATCAGCTTACCTCGTACTATGACCTCGCCATTCACTTCCATTTCTCTTGAAAGGTAGCCGTGCTTCCTTTGTAAGTTTGTACTACTACACATGCAGGTCACCAGGTACACGGCTATCTTATAATAGTATAGTACGCTAGTTGCTAACTCGACGCAATGTCATCTTGTTTTCTCAACTAAGTACTAATCATATTTCCATTATCATATTGCGTACCATGTTCTATATCCTCTATGTTTTTAGGGGGGGGAAAATTTCGCACCCTGGCTAAGTCCAGTTCACCCAAAGAGCACCGAATCATTTTTTTACTTCTTCTTTTGGTTTTGATGGGGACTAGTTCTCCTGGTATTGCATAAAGGTATCAAACCCATGGGCGGATCTGGGAATTGAACCTAGGTCGACTACATGTGATTCGCATCTCTGAAACACCGACAAGCAATATTGCTGGTTCATGTTCTTTATCATATTACGTACAATCACAGCTCTTAACCGGTGTAGCTCAAAAAGAATGTCTTTAGAGAGATTCCAATTCAATTTCTATTTCTGGTTCTCTATTCTTCTAAATAGGATTCAGATTTCCTTTCCTACTTTCTAACTTGTTTCAACCAGTTTTTTAAATTTGCCTTCATATAATCCATCCACCTCTATTTTATTAATATCTTGTAACTACAAATAATCGTTTCATATTTAAATAGTATTATTTTCAACGATTATATTTCTAACTGCTCTTACAACGCGTGCGTTTATGTGGTAATTACTCTTACAAATTCTTACAAGTGTGTGCTTATATAGTAATTACTTTTACAACGCGTGTGTTTGTATGTAACTTATCTTGCAATATGTGTGTTTGTATGGTAACTGCTCTTACAAATTCTTACAACGTGTGTGTTTGTGTTGTAACTGTCTTATAACGTGTGTGCTTGTGTGACAATTACTCTTATAAATTCTTATAACGCGTGTGCTTGTGAGGTATCTACTCTTACAGCGTGTGTTTTTTAATGATAACTGCTCTTACAACACGTGTGCTTGTGTGATAAATGCTCTTATAAATTCTTACAATGCGTGTGCTTGTGAGGTAACTACTCTTACAACGTGTGTTCTTATATGATAACTACTCTTACAACGCATGTTCACCTGTCAATTCTCACCTGCTCTCTCTCTCCTCCTCTCATCTCCTTACTTGCGCAAGAGCAGCAATAGCTAGATAGGGAATCTCTTCCATTTGCTAAATGTGAGGAGCAAGAGAGGATAAATAGGAAGTCTAAAAATAGAGAGTTAGATAGAAAATCGGTTAGAGAGATATTTTTAGCCGTTTTTGCTAAAATTTAAGATAAGAAGGGAAGTAGAGAGCCGTTTAGAGTCGCTCTTATGTTCCTTTCCAGCAAGAATGACCTAGGCTTTCATTTAAGAGACAAAACATATATAAAGAAAGTTACACTATGTTCATCTTTAGATTACAATCTGAAATAACCCGCCATCGACAACGTTTCATTAGAGGACAACTTGGCGGAAGAAAGAGAGAATAGGGACTAACGACATACTAACGTTATATTATATGAGAAATAGTGTGTGGAACACCTTCAGTAAAATATCTTATTTTTCGAATACACGTCTGTCATAGGGTCAAACTCAATGCCGAACCATGGCTTGATACGTGTACAATCTAATACTTCATCTAAAGATACAGATGAGTCTATTTCCTCGACGAGAACGAGCCGAAAGTCGTTTGGCAAATTCGCCAGGTGAGCGATCGAATCTGTTCGTGTTCGAAGTCTAACTTCGGTGCGGGTACTCATTAGGGTTTTAATTCTTAGTTACTTCTGAGATAGGTCCGAGCTAGGATATCTTTAGTAAGATGTGTATATTCGCACTCTATAAGTTTAGTATGTATTTAGAATGTATATGCGTTTGTAAGGGCGTAAATATGGTGCTTATAGATTATGCGTGTCATCGGTTATTTCTAATAAAAAGGAGTCCATTTCCTCAACTGTTTATATGATCTTCTCAACATGCCATTGTGCTTTAGAAAATATTTTTTCTTCTGAATAAAACTACATAATTTATATTCATGTGGGTCCACCATATAAAATTTTCTAGATATTATATGACTAAGAAGCGATGACTTCTCCTCATATACTTATAGTTCAGTCTTTCAGCAAAGGCCAAATAGTACCCTAGTTTTGTACTGTTGTTACTATTATATAAAGAGCCACCCGCGTTTCCTCTTCCCTTCAATTCAGAAATAACTGGCATTTATATCGGTTTGGAAGCTACATACGTATATAAAATGTCGAGCCAACTAGAACCGATAGTAATAATGATTAACACTATCGATTGTAGCTAAAAACCGACAATGATATTAGATCATCAAAAGACATGCCTTTAATAACCGGTAGTGATATACAAAATCCGTATATCTTCACATGCGTGAATGCTCGGCTTCACGATGAGGACACCGACAGCGATGATGACTTCTTATAGTGGATTGAGTATCGTCACGATCAGTAGCTTAGTCACACGCGTTTAGGATTTTTGCGCGCACATGTTTAGAGTTTTGTGTGTGGCCGTATTGTAACACCCTATTTTACAACTAAACATATTTTATTCGAATATAAACAAATTTAGCAGTATTTCTGTCGGTGTATCAGGAACTGGGGGTCCCCGAATCCCGAGGCCAGGCCAGCAATCAGCCACATGGCGTCATCCCGCGGAGTCTCCACCGTAAGGTGAAAAAGATCAAGTCCCAGGAGAGGGCGCTCGGGGCCACAGTCGGTGGTCCCCGAGTACCCCAGTTCCCCGATGATCCACGAAGTCTAAGTACCGGGAAGAAAGTGCTCGGGAAGGTATACGGTGACCTCCGAGCACCCGAGTCCCCCGACGACCAGCAAGGCTAAGTACCGGAAGAAGTGTGCTCGGGGCCGCGAGCGGTGGCTCCCTGGGCGCCCAAGTACCCCGAGGACCCACGAAGGAAGTTCCGGGAGAGAGTGCTCGGGGCTGTGTGCAGCAGCCCCCGAGCACTCGGCCCCCCGAGGATCCGTACAAGTGTGCCCGGGAGAGAGTGCTCGGGGAGGTGAACAATACCTCCGAGCACTCGGTTTTCCGAGGATCAAGAAAGGGCATTCTCGGGAGAGAGTGTCCGGGGAGGTGTACAGTGACCCCCCGAGCACTCGGTTCCCCGACGACCCAGAAAGCCCCCTGACAGTGGTCCCCGAGGGACCCACCGATGAGGTGCAAAGGCCCAAGGCCGCATTTAAAGAGCGCGCGTGGTCTGTCACCTCCGACTGCTCCCGCCGCGCTCGGTGTCAGTTCCTGCCACGTTCTGGCAGAAGGGCGTGCGGTCATTGAATGCACGGGTCCCATCCCGTGCCATCCGGCCCGTCTCGGGATAACGTCGTAAGGGCCGAGGCGTTCCGTCTACCACGCTGCTGTGGCAGGGGAACAAGACAGGGCGGGCACGCCGGACCGCTCTGCGGCTGCCCGGTGGGCCCTCTCCACGGCGCCCGTTGCCAGTGCATTTATGGTGACGGACGACCGGGCGTGGGACACATTTTCCACCCCCGGTCACTTCACCTAGAGGAAATGATGACGCCCTTTCCATTTATGGTATCTCGAAACTCGTTCCCCCCCTCCCGTTCGAGGCACGCTGCTGCCGGCGGGTATTTAAAGCAGCCGGCGGCACAGAAGAAAGCAAGGGTAAAAAAAGACAAGCTTCGGAAGAGGAAACAATTGCTCATAAACAGAGAAGAGAAGATCACAGGCCGAAGAACAAAGAGCCCCAGGCTCTAAGATAGATAAACATTCTTGTAACCAGCAACATCCTTGATGGACTTTCTCAGGGCATTTATAGTATCCATACAGGAGTAGGGTGTTACGCCCCCGTGCGGCCCGAACCTGTCTAACCGCTGGTGCATTTACTCCGTTCCGCATTAGATCATTCCACCCCCACCGACCATCGCATTCATACCCATTTATTTCTCCGGCGAACATATTCAGGATCATCCCCCGGTCGAATCTCTAAAAAGGGGTCCCCAGGATCCCTGCGACAGAAGTTCACCCTCCGACAATTTCCTCTATAGTTACGATATAACTGACCACACAATTCACAGACAAACAAAATATGATATAAATAACGTAACCACAACATATATCTATCTACACCATATACAGGATTACTTATTCAAATACAAAGTTTATTACAGTACGAACAACATACTTCCAAAAATATGGTTTTCAAACATAAGTTTACATTATCGGTATTGTGATAAGGTAGTGCGTGCAAACCAAGTTCATCAAAAAAATGCACGTCAACAAACTAAGTGTACTGAAAAAAATGAGTTAACAGGGTGAGACAAGCTCAGCAAGTAACGGCTATGAATATAAACATATCTCACTAGATTAAAGAGTATTTCAGATACAATCATTTTTCTCACCACGAAAAACCAAAACATATGAGTTTTAAGCCATAACAATCTTGATTCACCTGTCAACGGAATCACAACAACAATCTCCAATACGGTCTCCTATATATCATGACACTAATCCCTTTCGGATTCTGGTATAAATGTATGAATGTCATGATGCAACTCCATTTGAGAGTTTTGCGCTGGACGATGCCAACCTCTCATGCAATTCTATGTACCGGTACGAATTATGCACGATGGCAGTGATCGGTTTTTATCACCATATGAAATGCATAAATGCAAATATACGTATGTGAATTGACGTCAATTCTTATTTTTCTTTTGATGATTCTTTTTCATGAGTATCACCACTACTTATTCATGACATCAACGATATAATCAAAATCAATGAAATGACATTGATTTAATTCGTCAAATGCGAGATCATTCATCATATGAATAAATTAGAAAATATCATATATTTCAATTTTATCTGTGAAAGAAGTAAGACATGAATATAAACATAGCATTGAATTACACCCCCACGTTACTTGCCTTTTACCGAAGGCGACGAAAGAATTCAATTAGATACGCCTGGAAGCATTACCACCTGCACAAACATATTTTAGTACTAAAGCACATCTAAAACACATATATAATGAGAAGCGTCAATCCTACGCCTGAAAACGTCGCATACATGATATTATTTCAAAACACGTCGAACAGAAATTCAAATAGCATGATTCAAAGTGACATCTCCATTTCAGATCCAAATTAGATCTCTCTCTAATTAAACTTTGCTTAATTGAAGGAAATGGATATTCCAATTCAAATGTCACATCTATGCTCAAACGACGGTTATTGCAAACGAATTAGATTATCGATTACATGTTCAATGAGAATTGATTCGATTCAATCCAACCACAAACGTCTAGGAATTATTGAGGAATCACCTTAGATAGAATCGACGAGGAATCCAACAAAATTACGAAATTTTTAACTTTCTCATCTTTTCCCTTTTTCCCTTTTTCTCCTTTTTCTTTTCTTTTCCTTCTTTTCTTTTATTTTCTCCTTTTCTTTTCTCTTTCTTTTCTTTTCTTTCCTTCTTTCTTTTTTCCTTTCTTCCTTCCTGACTTCTTCTTTCTTGCTTCTTCTTTCTTTCTTATTTCTTGCTCTTCTAGCTTCTCTCTTTCTAGCTTGCTTCGGTTAGTGCACAGCGCGCGGCAGCCGGCACAAAGCACAGCGGCACAACGGGATGACGGCACGCAGCAACACGCGGCGCGCGCGCATGGCAAGCAGACAGCAGCGCGCGCGCGGTGGTAGCACGCGGCGCGGCGCGCAGGCGCTTGACGGCGAGCAGCAGTGGCGCGGCGGCAGCAGCGAGCAGGCCGGCGACGGCAGGTGGAGGGCGGCGCGCGGCGACAGCACGACGCGAGCTGGCTAGGAGAGAGAGAAAGAAAGAGATGAGCGAGAGGCTCTGGATGAACACCAGAGGCTGAATAGATCGGGTTAAGGGTCGATCCATTCGGTATTTATCTTTTTTTATTTTTTATTTTAAAACAACCAACGATCTAAATTTATTAGATTTGCTACAGGTCACAAAATACTCGGAACGGATATATAAATAGCAAAATAGATTCGTCTCAATGAGATGAACGCAATCACGATCTCCTATCTTCCATACGAGCAATGGATCAAAAAGTCAACTATTTGATCAAATCTTTTTTTTTCTCTCTCAATTATTCGGTATTACACATATGCATAACGTTAGCTTTTGGTGTACAGTAGGATTAGTGTGATATAAACTCAAATATTATGGTGATTATGTTTAGGGATTTTACGCACGAGGGTTTAGGGTTTTGCATGTGGCCATATGCATAACGTTAGCTTTTAGTGTACAGTAGAATTAGTGCGGTATAAACTTAAATATTATGGTGGTTAGTAATATAAATCTTGATTAAATTAATGTCTGAATGTTTAATTTTTTTTATCTTAACTGAGTATCACTGTCGGTTTCATACGAACCGGCAGTGATAAATATACAAATTCGGTATAATAAGTTGAAGAACCAACACTGATAATTTGTATAATCACTACCGTTTATTCACTATCGGTTCAAAAATCAGCAGTAATATAATTTTTAAATCGATAGTGATGATTTTTTTTTAGCAATGTGTATTTCTAGAAGATGACTACTCTAGTTTAATTCGCACGCGTAGTGATAAACCTCTCTTCAGCAACGGGAGCGTGTTACGTGCACACCACGCACCAGAGATCGCTTCGGAAACTGAAAGGAGACTATCCTCGGCTTCGTGCTCCGGAGCTGCCTCACGTTTGCCGCCGAACCCACATGGTACATCATTGGATGGACCAATCAGTTTTGTTCGCATCATCGACCCAAGGGCTTCCAAGTTCCGAGGCTCAAACCACTTTGAGGAAAGCAAAGGCAAAGTGGCCACGCATTTTTCCTGCACGAAACTAAAGTGGCCGTATGATGAAACTATACCTGTCGAGAAAAGGTTTCGGGATGCATAGCGACCAACGCACCGCCACATTATTTTTCATTCCCTTCCGTAATCTCGAAGCAGTATTTGCCGATCGAGGGGAAAAAAAATTAGTGTACCCATTAGCCACTGTACCATGTTCACTTTCCATTAAAACTTTCCTAGCTGGGTGCCATGCAGTTTGCGAATAAATATTATTGAGACGGAGTAGGTAGCATGTAAGCAACGCTTAAGATGGATTCCACCACTAATGATATACGTGCCTTGCACGTTCTCGAAAGAAGATGGATTCGACCGGATAAGGGAGCCCTGTTCTAAAAAAAAAAAATGAATTCGACCATATTTGCTTTCAGGAAAAAAATGTCGAAGTCCCTCAAGTGGCTAAGATAGCTCTCAACTGGAAACATCCTAAAGAAATGGTTTTTGAGAAAATTATCGAAAACCCACTATAATAGACAACCTTCTCTGTCAAAAAAACTCGTTTCCTCCGGTTCAAACACTTATCTTTAGAGATGAAGTCTCAAACTCCCATTCCGTTCCATATGAAATGGAATCCTCTTATATCCGTAGAGTAAAATTAGAGAGCTACAGTGTCTCTAACTTTGCTATATCTTAGTCGTACGTTTGAGCAGGAGCGGGTTAGATCTAGATCTACAGTAGATAATAAACAGTAAATATATACTTTTAGTGAACAGTACATACGTACAGTATTCATATGAACCGTGACGTCAGACGCACTGTAGCAGTAAACTTATTTTACTGTTTGCCTCTATCGTTGAGGCACAATGACAATGTCAGAAGATCCCGTTCCATTCCCCGCTGGCTTCATCGTCATTCCAGTTTTGACCCATCCTAGCTAGTGCCATCCTCCTCTTCCCAAACACAGATTGTTAGATAACCTAGCCTGACCTAGGACTCGATCTTCGTCAAGGTGCTGTTGTTGAAATGTCCTGCGATTTCTCTCTTTTCATACGTTCCAAGCGTCTGGGTGGCGCTGGCGCTTCAAGGAAGTCATGCAATATCTTGTCACAGTGGAGCATGCGCGGCCGGCTGCGGACTCTCGCGGACGGAGTCTGACGCTTGAGCAGGCAATCGCCGCTATGAGCGGAACCTATGGAGGCAGGCGCTTGGGAGCTAGCGTATAGGGATGGGCATGGATCTATCCGCAGGTATCCATAAATTTACTCAAGTTTAACTTAATTAACTAACTACTTAATTTGATTCTGTCAAAATGACCACAGATCGCTACAAGCCTATCCTTACTAGCGTAAACCTATTGCTGGACCATGTCGTGTGCATTGGGCAGATGGATGCTTGAATGGCGGGCGCTTACGTTTATCAAACTATTTAATCATCTATAAAATAACGGTTCCCATATTAGATTACGGCTCTTGTACATACGCTTAATGATGTAGCATCTATTCTCTCTCTTTAAGCATTTGTCTAAGCATCTTTACATTATACATGCCCTAAGTTGCTATGTGCTGTGTTACTGTAGTTATTGCGGTTGCGGACCACCATTCAGACAGAAAGGAGGATGCCGCTTGATCCAGAGCTGTCTGTAACCGGCCGGCACAAGAATCGCCACACTAGACAAGAGAAGGTGGAATGCAGATTACCGTAAGATGGACAGCAGTTTCATCTTAATTTGCTTCTGCACAGTTCGCAAATTGGGCATACCTCTTGGCACTTTCTTTTGTAGGAGCAGCCACTCGTGGAACTTGGGTTTGTTTTGTACCTAGAACCTCCACATTAGAATCCGATTAGAGTACGTGATGGTGATGGAGCCACAAAAACTGTGCATCATACGCTGACTTCCCCGTGTGTATTCACCGTGCGCTGTCCGTGTCCACGCTATCTTATGTTGTCCTCTTGGTCTGTCAGAAGAAATGCATTCTGAATGCAAGACCAAAGCTTTGGCATATTGTTCCGTATATCTGAACCAGGGGCAGACCCAGCTTGATTCAAGGGCATTCAGTTGAATGCTCGATTCTTTTTTTGGCAAAAAGTCGAATATATTATGGGTGTATTAGACATTTGTGTGGGCATACACTGTATTGGGTCAATACCTATCCTCTCCATCCCAAAACAGCATTCCAGCGGCCCATATTCTTCTCCCCACGCTACCGAACTTTTTAATTTATATATTTTTTAAATAAAAAATATCAAGTATATATATGTCTGTTTTAAAAATTTTGCAAATCTAGACTATTGTTGTCCCCGTTGTAAGGGCGATAGAGATCTGTCGAGTTTAAAAGTAAAAAATATTGAGTTTTAATGCTTTTAAAATTCAAAATATTATTGAACTAGTCATAAATTATTTTAAAAAAAAATCTGTGGTGCGAAAGATACTATCATCTATCTCAAAAAAATCAGCTCAAAACACCATGTTCGCCCACCGGCCAGGGGGCGCACCGCGGGAGCCGTGGACGAAGCACTAGCAAGCACATTGGAACACCGCACACAGCAGCAGGTAAGCACACAGCAGCCATCAGCCAAATCTACCGTCTCGACTCACCATAAGTCGTATACTCGTATGTGGATTCAGTATTTCAGTTCAACAAAAACTGAATGATTAATTCGGGTCCAAATTTCAGCGGTGTTTTTCTTTTTTTTTTTCCTTTTCTTTTGTTGAAATGTATACGGTAAAACAATCTGTATTGTATTATTGATTTTTCCGTGACGAAAATTTACATTTTTCATTTAACACTGCCGCTGATCTGAACCTGTGTCGAATTTTTTTCCTTCTATCCAGCCATCTGCCATGCCAAAAGCTGCAGTAACGGAGCATTAGACTTAGGCTTTGTTTATTTAGAGTGTGTTTGGTTGGGCTTCAGCTTCTGGAATTTTTGGAGCTAGTTAAGAATTTTTGGAGTTTTGAGGCAGGTATTTTCAGCATCAATTTCAGAAGAGAGCTGACACCCTTAGAGTTAGGGAGATATAAAGAGTTGAAGACGTTGATTATCCCCATTGGTTTGGATGACCTAGATGATGCAGTACACTGGGCTCTGAAGAAGTCTAGGAATTTTACCACTAAATCCTTATACTGCTTCATTTTGGATGGGGTGAAAAGCAGAATTAGTGAGGAAATTTGAAAATGTCAGGTGCCATAGAATATTAAAAATTTTCTCTGACAGATATTTAATGATCGACTCCAAACCACATCCACCTTAAAAAGGTAAGGTTGGAAGGGTAGTAAAGCTTACTGTCTCTGTGGGAGAAAAGAAAATGTAGATCATATTTTCTTTCAATACGTTTTTGCTAAATTCACATAGAGTGCTATTAAGAATTGCTTTAGCTGATCTGAGCAACCATGGACCCTTAACTTTACTCTTGGATGGTTGACTCAGAAACTGAATCTACCTACAAAACTAGGTCTTTTCTGTTTTGCAGGTCTTTGCTGGGCGATGTGAAATGTTCGAAACATGATGACGATTAAAAAGACTTCCGCAATAGGACAATTAATTTTTTTTTTAAAGGTCTTTCCTTCTTACAGAGTTAAAAAATATTACTCAAAGAGGATGACAAAGAGATGCTTGAACTACAATTTTCATCCTAACTCTATGGTACAGTCAAATGTTTGGAAGCTGTAATGTGTCTTTGTTGCCTGTATGCTTATCTTTGGTGCTAGTAACCTTGGTCTGGTCGATGTGTTTGCTATTTTTTTCCTTCGTTTGTTGTTTGAACCGATAGGTGTAATATGTTACTTGCTTTTAATAGAAATAGAGGTCACTCTCTGTTAAAAAAAGAATTTTTATGCTAAAACTATAGATAGACTAAAGAGTTTAATTGAGACATCTTATTTTTATTTGAATTAAAATAGATATTTAAATTATTTTATTTTATCTATTAAATTTCAAATCTCCATAGATTTTGAAGCTAAGCTCTGCCAATTAGGATCTTACGCTTTTTTCTCTCTACTTGCCCCTGTAACCCGGAAGCCCAAACAGACGCTGCTTTTGGAAGCTCCTTTCTTATAAGCCGGCCATTCGCAAATATGAACATTTTGGGTTGGACGATGATGCCCTCCTCCGGCGCCTCCTGTTTCCCGCCAAATCCACGGCCCTCCAGGCCCGCCTCCAATGCCACGCCAAGTCCCTCGGGCGACGCCGCGCTCCGCGCCTTCCGCGCGCACCACCGCGCCGGGCGCGCCCTCGACGCCAATCCGGCGCTGATGCCAGCGCTTGGGGCCTGCGCGCGGCTGCCGGCCGCCGGGGCCGAGGCCGAGCAGATCCACGCGCTCCTAGTCAAGTCTGGCGTCCCTCGGGCCGTCTCCGACGTCCACGCCTCCACCTCCCTGGTCCGTGTCTACGCGCGGCTTGGCCGCGCGGACGACGCGCGGAAGGTGTTCGACGGAATGCCGGAGAGGACAGTGGTCTCCTGGAACGTGCTTCTTGACGGGCTTGTCAGAGCCCGTGACTTGGATGCTGCATGGGAGCTGTTTGTGGAAATGCCCGAACGCAATGTGGTTTCCTGGAACACCGTAATCACTGGATTTGCGAGGCACGGGTGGGCGCAGGAGGCGGTGGACTTGTTTGTCGAGATGACGGCGGTTTATGGTTTGGCGCCAGATGAGACCACCATGGTCGGCTTCATATCGGCGGTTCGTGATATTGGCCTTCTTGGAGTTGGGAGGAGTGCGCATGGGTATGTTCTCCGTCGGGAGTTCTCACTCGACGGTGACCTTGGTGTTGCGCTGATCAAAATGTACACAAGGTGCGGGAGCATGGGTGCTGCACACAGTTGCTTCAAAACCGTCGCCAACAAGAATGTGGAGCACTGGACCTCTGTGATCGGGGGTTTCGCAGCACATGGTCACCCAGAGATGGCATTGAGATTGTTCGGCGAGATGAGGCAGTTGGGCATTGAGCCTAATGGTGTCACCTTTGTGGCCGTCTTGAACGCTTGCAGCCATGGCGGGCTTGTCGACGAAGGTTTCAAGTACTTCGGCCTACTGAGGAGCATGGGCATCAGGCCGACGATCCAACACTATGGCTGCTTGGTTGATCTCCTTGGCCGTGCTGGGTTCTTGAAGGAGGCCTTTAATCTTGCCAATAGTCTACCAAAAGATCCGGGCTTTGTAATCTGGAGCTCACTGCTGGCTGCCTGCCGTAGCCGTGGCAATGTCGAGATGGCAGAGTTCGCTGCTTCGAAGCTGGCAGACGCAAAACCAAGTCATGGCAGCTCGTATGTGTTGTTATCGAACATGTATGCCGGAGCTAAACAATGGGAGGACTTGAAGAGAACGAGGAGGAGGATGGAGGAGCATGGGGTAACGAAGAAACCTGGTCTCAGCTGGATCGAGGTGGATGGAAATGTACATTCCTTTGCCACTGCAGACAAGTTGCACACGGAGAGCGAGGGTATTTATCAGATGTTGGAAGTTTTGAAACCTAATTTGACATCAGTTGAATGTGAACCTGAAACATTCGCTCTTTCTGATTTTGATCATAGAATTTTTTGTTGCTTGTACAGTTGGAATAGTTGTTTTTGGAGGAACAGTGCATCATTTGTTAATAGAATTACATCATATAAAATATCTATTCGAACTCATATGAACAAGAACAATGCCGAGTATCAGAGAATAATTAAATTGATTTAGTAAGTTAGTACTTGTACACTTTAGCTGCATTTACATGTTTAGCTGCATTTACATGTTTTGCTGGGAGCATCCTCCAGCAATTAGCACAAGAGCAGGGCACTTAGGTACAATCGGACCAGGCAGCTCGACATGCCCGAACTAGTGGCCCCTTATCTCTACTCTACAGTTGTGATGTTCTGTACATTAAACAGTCATCTCGTATGATAGGGTGGTTGCAATGTTTGATTAGGTCGACTAAATTGACGGTCTTTCGGTCTGGTTTTAGCAACATCAACAACTATCATCCAGCCGTTTATTATCTGCAAATAAAAGCATAACCGTGAGTTTCAAGAGGTGTATGAATATCCTGCTACCGTAAAAACGCTAGCAGTGGCAAAAGGATTTCAATCACCTACCTGTCCATTCATTGCTTTTAGAGCAGCAGCTCCAGCTTCCTCGGTAGTGTATTCTATGAAGGCATACCCTTTCGATCTTTTTGATATCTTATCCATTATTATTTTTACTGTAATAAAGCAGTTCGATGAATCAGCATCTCAAAAGCAAAGAGATGAATGAATGGGTACACAACATTTCTGCAGTACAATCACAAACCTTCAACCAGCTCACCGAGAGGCTCAAAGGCTGCCCGTAAGGTTTTCTCAGATGTGTAAAACGAAAGCCCTGCCATAAATAGTAGACAAAAAAATATGAACAGCAAGATCAAAACAGATCTGATTTTCTACCATAGCGAATACTTGCTAATGCTGTTGGCCTTACAAGTGGGAGCAATATTAGTTTGCATCTCACATTCTCTTATGACCAGTAATCTGATGAAGACTCTTTGCATTTCATATTTTTGATGAAGACTTCCTTTCTACTCCTGTCTTGTGTATACCCAATAGTTCTAAGCAGGGCTACCCGTTCTCAAGTAGGCTTCAATTGTCTAATTTACGAAACTCAGCTATCCACAAGATAATAAAATTAAAAATTCAGCTTGACTCAATATACTAAGTTCGACTGAAAGGGCACAGAAATGTTACTTTCGGTAAAGCAGAGAAGACATCATCCACATGCAAATGATAGGTGAACAAACAAATGAGCTAAAATGCATGCTAGTTACTTTACCTGTAACAAAGAGCCTTTTAGTTTTGACATCACCTACGCGAGTCCCTTCTGACGATTTCAAGCTATCATCACCTGAAACCATGAACGGCATTTACATTCTGGTTATTTATCCACACTTGCTCAAAGGCACGAATACTCAAACTGTAAGGTGTACGTGTACCCTAGACCTACTAGGTATGTTTCCAGTGAGGGTACAAAGTGTAACAGAATCAACAGGTTCATACCAAATTAAGACCCAAGGATTAACAATAAAAATGGAATATAAATGGCATCCTTCTTATTGTTGATCAGGTCAGAGAATGAGGCCCAAAAAGATCACTCCATTTTTTAGCTGGTAGGGAGTAAGACTGGCTATAGAGCATGATGCTGCTTAGTAGGAAAAGACAGGGTTTCAGTTTTGGGGCAAAAAACCGGAACCTATTGATTCTAGAAACTGCCTGGTTTCAAAAACTAGTTCAAAGGGGTTGCTTGTGGTAGAGTAATCCAAAGTTCCAGACCATTAACTCTAAATATCTCGTTAGAATGGAAAGTTAAATCATGGCACAAGATTTGCCTAGCAGAGTTGATGTTTCCCCATGTTGAAATGCACCACAGCAGGTCTTGAACAGCGAGACAGGAATTTTGGTTATCAATGACATATAGAACTGGCAGGATGGAAAAACTATGACAGAGTTCAAGACAACAGTGTAAAAAATATATATGGGTGGGGATTCATCAGATGCAGAAGGGATGAGCAAGAACCTTTGTAATCTTTGTTGTCCGATCCAAAATTAGTATCTGGTCGAACAGGAACATCTGGTATGCAAAGTTAATTTGTCTCAGTGTATCCAACGACAGAAAAAAAAAATAGAATTCTCTGTAAAGGGTATCATTGCCCAAGTTGCTCACCAGCTAACTCCTTTGCGCACTCTTCATCAATATGACAGCAGAAACCATAATCCCTCTCCCATGAAATGTGATATATGCTAACTTGGGCATCCTTTTCACTGGGTAATCTTATCACTCACAGGGCAGACAGATAGCAAGGAAGTAGTAGTTAGGTTGCTGGTGAGACTACATACTTCCCCAACACTTTCATTAGGATTTGGGTATAGTGGTCCACCATTTGTGCCTTTGTCACGACTTCAACTCCGGGTTTCTCCATTCTGACAAGCCAAAACTCATTTTTCCCACTTGAAGATGAGTGATTAGGGGCACCATCACTGATGCTTACAAGGTTAGCTGTTGAGAGACTTGGGCTGTGACTATCCTTCTCTGATCCACCACCCGTATCCGGCCAGCAAAGACTGATGGGATCCTCGGACTTAGCAGTGCAGCGATAAGCCTTCCCAATCAGCTGGCTATGCACGGGATTATTTCCAATGTTTTCGGCCATTGTATCACTAGAGAGCAAGGTGGTGGAGGATATATGTTTCTAGGTGATAATTATGTACCTAGATGGGGAATGACATGGACTTCTATTCGAAGTGGTCCAGAGTAAGTATTGTCATTTTTATTTGCAAATTTAATTGCATGTATTGCCATCATCACCATTTCCCTTTTGGGTCATATATCTTTAGCAGAATTGCTTTGCTCTTTCTTTGCAACAATCCTAAAAATCTTAGACAAAGTCCTCCCATTCTCATTCATGACCTTTTTTTTTTCAAATTTCCAGTAACTTATATCACACAGAGGTCCAGAGTGTAAAATATGTAGATCAACAGCTCAGTATGCGTGAACAGGCAGGAAACTCGGTTCAAGTGATTTTTGACAGTGGAAGCTCGTATACATACCTCCCAGATGAAATATACGAAAACATTATTGCAGCTGCGAGTAATGCTAGCAATTGTTCATAAGGATGAATATTCAAAATCGTCTTACTAACTTTCTTTTAAATGCACAGAATAAATATGTCTCCCTGGGTTTTGTCCAAGATAGTTCAGACCATACATTACCTTTATGCTGGAAATCTGACTTTCCTGTGAGGTAAAATAACGGAACTATAATAGATTGTCCCTTCAGAGAGGAATTTGAGCAGGCAACTCTGCATCAGTGAAACTACCTGCCCTTAACGATATTTTGTTCTCCAGGTATCTGGAAGATGTCAAGCAGTTCTTCAAGCCCTTGAACCTTCATTTTGGGAAAAAATGGCTTGTCATGTCTAAAGCATTCACTATTTCTCCTGAGGATTACTTGGTCATCAGTGTAAGTTTCTTTACATTCATCCTAGGTTACTGTTAGATCTTCTGTCATCTATCGACATGTCTAACCTGAGTTCTATGCTAAAAGTTATGTATATATTCTTTTTCTTGGTGGACCATTTCCAGGATAAAGGAAATGTCTGTCTGGGGCTTCTTAATGGAACGGAGATTAATCACGGGTCAACCATTGTAGTCGGAGGTATAGATGAGCATCTTTCTTCTTTAACACTTGGATTTTATCGTTACCCATTCAATAAGTCATGCTATCTGGTGAAATAGTTGACATTGTCAACCTTGGAATGATCCCTTCCTGTTGTCTGATGTAGATGTTTCTCTACGCGGCAAATTACTTGTGTATGACAATCAACGGAGGCAGATTGGGTGGGCAAATTCAGACTGCACCAAGCCACAAACACAAAAGGGCTTTCCCTTCTTCCTCTGACGAGCATTGCTCACGATAAAAATATGCACATTTTAAATAGTGGATGCCATTAGAATTTGTTATTAAATAGCAACTCCATTTATGTAAACCCTATCTTCTCTACAGGGAGCTGTGCATAAATCCCATTGTATGTTGTACTTGTCTGTAATGTGTACTGTGTTGTACAGTATATACAGTCTCCTCTACAGGGATCTTTTTATAGATAAGTTACATTATGAACATTTTTCTACCTAGGATAGTGTACACATTTGGCTACCCATTTAGCTTACACAAAAGTGGTTAGGTTTCTTGTTATCTGCATCACTTCTTCAGCATAAAATAATTGCGTATTCTAACTAGAAAACCACAAGTCTCCCTGCTGATTGCAGAAGGTTCCTCCACAGGGTCCTTGAAGCTGGCCTTTTCACTCAACTCTTCAAACGCATGAACAAGGTTCTGGAGCCGGGCAACAAACTCAATGAGGAGCGAAGCGAATGTGGCCAGCGACAAGGCGCTTGCGCTCTCGTATGTTGATTCCCCGCCTTCAAATGGCAGGCTCGGACGGAATGATTGTCGAGCAGGCCAAGATGATTGCGGCTTGAACGAGCCGTCCACCATCGATCCCGAATCGAATCTGCCAAGGAATGGGTTCGAAGCGAAGCTGTTCGACTTGTGCACTGCGCCAAGATTGACAGCGGTATGCTCGGGCAATTCATCCTTGTTTTCTTTGTCAGCAGCATTGGCACCGTCATGGGTTTGCGCAGTTCCTTCATGCCGCTGGATGGCTTCCCATCTTTCTGTATTCACGAGAAGATGAGACTTCTCATCAATCTTCTTTTGCAGCTCTTCAGCTGCAAGGTGGACTTCTGAAAGAATGTTTGAAGAGCTCAGTTTCGTCATCGTCTTGACTTTCTGCCCAAGTTCGCGCAACACTTTAGCGCCTTCATTGCCCACTCTATGAAGCTCAGCGCTGAAAACCTTTCTGCTCTCCGGTGGCGCCTAAAGTTTCAACGAGAACTTAGCTGGGAGATCTAGAATTCAATAGATCATTTGTTGCTAACATGAGATGCACAAACCTGAATCTCTGAAAGTATGCAGCCATGCAATGCCATGACTGCGAACGAACAATGCCTCAATGCACCGCCAACTTTGGTGTAGCTCCTCCATGGATATTTCATCATCTTGTAAGGTCCATGTGGTGGCTCCCATATAGCAAATCCTAACTACAAGCACAAAGACATCACCTTTGTTAAAAATTCAAAAAAGCTCACAAGAGTTGCATTTGGAGAAACAACAGACCAGGGTTTCCTCTTGTGCTGATGCCTCAACAGCTGCCCTGTACCCACTATATAGAGGATCATCAGATGCTTGGTATGTGAGTATCTTTGAAGGAATCCTTTCGTATTCCATGCAGCTCAGATATCCATCAACACATCCTAGAATGGAGAACATAAGTGGATTTGACATATGAGGATATGAGAACACATCCTGACAGACATTTTAGCCAAAAATAATCAAGCCCATTTATTCATGCATGTTTGATGATCATACCTTCTAAGGATTTTGCAACACCAGAAAAATTCTTTGCAACCAACTTGTGCAAATCCTCTCCTGCCCAGATTGGGTGTATACCAATATTGACGACGAGACTGACAGCAGCACCGATAGCGATCAACACAAATCTACTTATAGCCGTAGCAGTGAATTTCCCCGTGCTGTATCCAGAGACCGTAATATAGCAGAAAGTCAGCAGGAATACACGAAGTCCATACTCATATGGTTTCATCTTCGGGTGCAGCTTTGTCAAGGTTGCGCAGAATGCTAGCAATCGAAATGTATAAGAAGAAATATTTTTTTTAATTAGCTATGTTCAAATGTGGAAATACATTATGTACAGAATGATTTCAGCAATTCTCAATACTCACCAACAAGAAAAGTGCTTATGATGAGGACCACCATGTCATATTTTCCCATCTGTGCCGCCAACTCGGCGACTGCTAGAGCAAGCCCACCTGCAGTAAGGGTTCCCAGTCCCCTGTTTAACCCTTTGCTCAAGGTTGCACCTGTGTAACAAGAAACAGAATTAGAGGTTGAATATGTGAAATACTTCATGACCAAGTCGGGTAAATAGCAGCAGTTGCTATTGATGTGAAATTTATACAGTTATGTGATATAAGAAGGACGCAAACAAAATATGTCTTAGCAGAATTTAGTTTTGCAAAACTTCCAAAGGTTATCTGAAAATTCTGACATCAATGTATGTATCTCCGTGATCTTTTTTTTAAGGTTTGTTGCTATAATCTTAATGCATGTCTACACGATCTTGGTCTTCTCCAATTATTCGTGACCATGCATGTTCTTCCATTAGCCAGAACATGAATCAACAAGACATCTTTCTTTCTTCATGGAGGTAATTCGATATGGCTCCGGCCCATCGTCATGTAACGAGATTTCAAAGTAACAGCGACGACGACGGTGGTTTGGGAAAAGAAAAAAAAAGGAACGTTGGTGATCCCAAGGCAAGGGAGCAGCATCGTACCGATGCTGAACTCGAAGACGACGACGACGGTGAGTATGGCCCAGACGGAGTGGCTGGCGATATCGCTGGGCTCGCGGAGGAACACGAGCAGCGTGATGAGCGCGAGCGCGGTGGCCACCTTCGCCGCGAAGACCGGCTTCCGCGGGTCCTTGCGCGCGAACGCCGACGTCTCCGCGGCCGCCGCGCGAACCGCCTCGGCCGCCCGCCGCAGCCACCCCCCGGCCCTCGCGGCCCCGCCGTTCTCCTCCCACCACGCGTTCTCTCCGCCGCCCGCGGTGGCGGGGGCGCCCCAACTGAACGCGAGCAGCGGCTCCCGCTCGTCCAGCGTCGACCGCAGCGACACCGGCGGCGCCGGAAGCGGCGGCAAGCCCGCCGGCAGCGACCCCATTTCTCCGAGAAGAGATCGCGCGCGCGGCGGTGGCGTTCTCTCTCTCTGCCCTTGTTGCCACGATACGACGCACGCGGTTAGGTTAGCTACGGTACGACGCGCGCGCGTAGGAGGAGGACTCCGGGAGCTCGGGGCCTCCTGTTTTCTCGGGGTCCAACTCAATTTGATTTATGGTCGGTTTCGAAACTTGCTGGAGGCCCGGATGCCTGGTTGGTTTCTTTTGCGCTTCCTTCTCCGAATCCTAGGCGTGCGGTGTCGTTCCCGTCCTCCGCCGCGCTCCACACCACAGACTTTTTTTATTTTTATATATTTTAAATCCGAAAATTATAAATATATATAGCCGTTTTGAAATTTTAAAACACTGTACTCATGTCGTCGTTTCAGAACGGATCTATATATTTACAATTTTTAGAATAAAAATATAAAAATAAAAAATCCCAGAGCATGGATGTGGCAGTGGCTCATAGATTTTTTTATATATTTTTTAAATATATAAAATTATAAAAATATATGTCTATTTTGAAAAATTGCACAACTAAACTCTTATCGTTCATTGAAAAGACAATAAGAGACTCTGTACAATAAAATTTTCTATTTCTTTTCTCATTGTATAAATAATTATTTGATTTGAAATTTTTTAGAGATTTAGATTATAACATCCTCTATACAATATTTTTTTTTAGAATTATTTCATGACTATTTCGATTGTGTATTGAATTTTGAGGATATTAAAATGCTGTATTTTATTTTTAATCTGGTTTAATTTTTTAAATATGTCATTATTCGAAGGATGATAATAGACTAATAGTAGTCATGTGCAATTTTTTGAAACAGCTGTATATTATTATAATTTTTAGATTTAAGAAATATAAAAATTCGGCCCACCTCATCACGGGCCATCAAGCTTTCCGGCCACAGAATATCCCACATGGAGGCCCATATCCACTAAAAATTTTAGGCTAAAAACATGACGGCTCAAGCTCATCCGCATCCGAGTAGCCCTATTACTCGCTCGCCCAATCGCAGCCTTCCTCCCACGGCTGCCGCGCCGCCTTGCCTCGCCGCTCTCCTCTCTCCCGTCGCAACTACGCCGCAGCGGCCTAATCCAGCACCGAGGTAGGAGACGCGATAGGTTTCTGAACTTGCGGCGAGAGGCCAGCGATGGCGGAGGCGGCGGCGCCGATCGGCTTGTCGTGGGCGCCCAAGCTGCCTTCCCTAGCGACGACTAGCGGCAGCAGCAAGAACGACCCCGCGCCGAACCCGAGCACCGCGCAGGGATCGCTCTGGAAGCCCGGGAGTGAGCTTGTGGACGGGCTGTTCGTGCCCCCGAGGGACCCCAGGAAGGCCAACAAGTTGGCCAGGAAGAACATCAAGGACACCGCCGGCAAAGGCTGGTGAGTTGCGTCGCTCTAGCCCCTGAGAATGTATACGGTGCTCGCTCGATTCTTAGCTCATGGGAGGGTTGGTTTGTGGGTGATCATGGTTTGTTGCTTCGTTTCTCAGGTTCGACATGCCGGCGCCGAGTATCACTCCTGAGTTGAAGAAAGACCTAGAGATTTTGCAGGTGTGATGTTACTTCTGACTCTGGTTAACCTTATTAGCAGTAGTATGTGCCTGTAAAACAGATAATTAGCCGTGGAAAAATTGAGAAGCAACATTAATATTGATAGAGCAAACAACATCATCTTTGTGCAGCTGCCATTGGAGAAGTGCATTGTAGAGTGAACATAAAGCATTTTACTGCAAGAAAGCAGAAGTTTCCTCCTTTTGCCTTGACTCAATACTCAGTAGAAGAGAAAATAACCACGATTTTAGCATCCATAGTTTATTGAGCTATGGGATACGCTATCTATATTTGTCTGACATCATGCACCATCTTTGGATGGTAATTTGACAGCATTACCATCTGATTGAAGCTGTTTTACTTTTACAAAAAAAAAAAAAAAAATTGGAATTGTTTTAATTTAGAGTCGAGGTACAATGTAAATTGTAACGCACAATGTTGGATAGAACTCTCTCAGCTCAGTTGGTATTGTGTGTTTTAGTGATTCTGTTTGGCCTTCGGGTGGCTTATGCGATAATATTTTTGCCTTCTGTTTTGCAGCTGAGGCATGTAATGGACCCGAAAAGGCACTTCAAGAGAGCAGGAAAGTCCAAGGCCCTTCCCAAGTACTTCCAAGTAAGTAACCTAATCAGCAGCCTTATTCAAAATCTTGACCTTCTGGTCTGTTGAAAACGTATGTATCCTCTTTGTAGCTGATGTATTGAATATTTGATGTTGGCTTTAGGTTGGTACAGTTATTGAGCCTGCATCTGAGTTCTTCTCAAGTAGGCTGACAAAGAGGGAGCGGAAGACAACGTTGGTTGATGAGCTGTTATCTGATCAATCTCTTAAGAGCTACAGGTACGCTCATCCTGCTTTTACATCTACATGAATTGACGCTGTAGATTCACTGGCTTATTGTTTTCTGGGCAAGTTTTGTTGTATTAATTGCATATGACCCTCCATATTCCTGGGAATTTATGAAATGTAGTTATCTAGTGTTATCTGAGATTTTTGTCTGTAGTTATGCAACAAGAGAAACTCATTTCAGTTATATACCATAAAGCCTTGTCATTATGATTTGGATTTTGGATTCTGAAGCAAGGCTCCAATGCACAGAAGTGCAGAATGACGTCCTGGTTTTGAGCATGTATCTTTGTTTCGGTGATAGACTCCATTGCATGTAGTAATACTACGTATCCCTTTTTCCATCTTTGATATGTCGAAAATGAAGTCCAGTCTGAGAAAAGAATAAAACAGATCTTGTACCGGATCTTTTCCATATAGCTAGAGTTTTTTTTTTCTGCAACTGAATGTGACATCGATCAATGCAGGATGCGCAAGGTACGGGAAATTCAGGAGAGCCGTACGCCAGGAGGCAACCAAAAGTGGAAGAACAGGGGCAAGAAAACATTTAAGAGGGCCAAGGATAGGCGAAAATGAGATCAGTCTGTCTACTTACGCATGATTTGCAAGAAATAAGAGAGCTGATGATTGGATCCAAACAGAAATGAACGAGGGAGTAACTTCAAGTTTCAGTAGTACTTTCCCTCAAATTTGCAGTATAGATTGTGATTCCAGTGTAATGTGATGAACTTACGATGAATGCATTTTGAGTTCTAAATATTAGCAGGTGTAGCTGAACATAAGAAATGTTGGTTGATGTATTTTCCCCCCACTTTGCGGTAATGAGCTTAGAGCTTCAGATATGCTGGGAAGATTACGGCCTCAATATATAGGTTATGCGCACTGTTTGCTCAGATGGTCGTATTTGCAGCTGTGCCTTTCTCTTGCTTTCTGAGAATGGAAACCTCCGACGCATGGAGGCTATATGGGAATGTGTCGTTTACTCCATTTTTTTGGATATGTGCATTCTCAGTAGTGTGTTGATGATTCTGGATCTTTGATTCCTGCTGCTCTGAGGTTTTCAACTCTTGGGCGCCTTCGTCCTGGAGACGAGCAATTCTATTGCTTGGGAGCGGCATTGCCACCAGTCACGGCACACATGATTGCAACCGGGCGAGGCGGGGGAACAAGCGCGCGGCGCGCGTGTGGTTGTAGTTGACTCAAAAGACCGCGTGGTAGGGGCCACGTGGGGCGGGCAGCATGTGGCCTGGCGTGCCGTGCCAGAGGACAAGCGCCGGGTCCGAGGCCATGCCTCCAATTTGGAGCTCATCGACGGAAGGGCATGGAATGGCTGGTGCGCGGGGATTGCAAGCTACAGCCCAGCCGTGAGAAGACTCGGACGGTGGGGCACGAGCGCAGTGTGCCGGACGTAGAAGTCTCGCTCGTTCCTCCGACCGTGCGTCCCTTTGTGGCATTGGCACACTATGCGCTGAACTGAGTTCACTGCCCACCTACCTCGGCTTGCTGGCTGCAACGGTGTGACCCATGGTAATGGATATAAAACACGCATTTCACAGTTCACGGATCGCTATGCTCAAGTGAAACGTCGCCTCAAACGCTACCTGCGGCGCATTCAAAAGGCGAAATCATCGCCATACATCATACATAGATGATCCACGTGACTGGTCGGAGTAAAAAAATGTCAAACGCTAGCAACTTAGCATCGGCCCACTGCATGAGCAAATCGCCCAGCGTCCCAGCCTGCCTGCCACCCACGAGTCACGACACAGCGCATGCGCTACTACAATGCCTCCAACTATTCGAAATCATCTCCGCAACGAATTCATGGCGACTCAGCCCGAGATCAGAACGCATTTCACTTACATACATATATATGTCACCGTCAGTAGAAGTCCAAGAACCAAGATCACGACGTTCTTCTACCAAAACCCAGCTTTTCCGTTGCACGAGTTAAACCAGGAGCGGCTGATACTACTTCCTCGATTTCTCTTTTCTTACAGCTAGTACAACGGAGGACGCCAAAAACACCTAGAACGGAAGCAATAAATCTTCTAGTCTTGTGACCGGAGAAAGAACAGCTACTCTTTCTCTACTGGTTGTTGCCGTTGTAGCTCATGTAATTGTTGCGGTACCGCAGTCCATTCTGCTCGTACAGCGCATCACCATAGTTCATTACCTTGATTTCCACGGCACGGCGGTTGCTGTCCCCCTCCTGCACAGCTCCAAAGACGATCTCGTTTGTGGCCTCGCAGCTCGGCTCGTAAAAAGTCTGGGGTCCTGCAGAGTACTGCCTGTGATGCTGCAGGTACTGCTGGTGATGCACTTGCTGCGGCTGAGGCTGTGGCTGCTGTTGCTGCTGCTGAGGTGCTTCTCCGCTCCAGCCATTGAACTGAGGTCGGCCATGCCGGATGTGGTGGATCTTCTCCGGCTCCTTTGACATGAAGGCGTAGTTCTTGCGAGGGGTTGGTGTTCTTGTATCCAATGGTGGAGGGGTCTCATCGCACGGGATGGCGTAGCTTTCTTGTACGGACCAAGAGTTTGGTCTACCCAGCTGCTGATGAATGTTCACGCGCTTCTTTCTGGAGAATGCTGCACCGACGATCTCCGCAATTGACGATTTTGCTCCGCTGATGAGTTTGCCAATGGAGGGGAAGAAACCCTCTTCATCTTCTTGTTTCCCAGATTCATCCTCATTTGGAATTAGTGGGGGGCGAAGGGAAGGCTTCAAAGTCTTCAGTCGCTTCTGGTATGGAGGTGGAATGCTTGATAATTTAGCTTTTACTGGACTTTGAGGTTCCTGCTCCTGCATGGTAAACTTTGCATTCAAAACAATGTGTAGCAGACCAACGTACTGAAAGAAGAATGCAGGTAAGATGGCAAGTCTGGCCCAGTACTATTTTTTTAACTAAACAATCAGAAGGATAAACTGAAACTGAACAATTGTGCTGTTTCTTCTGTTATCATTTTTGTTCTGATATTTGACGAACCTTCCATCATAGACAGCTAGATGTTTACATAACTTTCAAAATGCTCAATCCAATTAATAAGAAGCTGTCTTATATAATTCAAATTGAGCAATTCAAATAATATTAGTCTAGATATATAGAAGTTTCAATTCCAAGTTTTGGTGATTAGATCTATTAGTGCCAAGTACTACTTTCAAACTTCTAATATTTTCCAACCATTCCAATTTGAATGCTGCATGAAGTGCATGTGCGCATACTGGTAACTCTTGGCTAGGTGCAATCATAGTGAGGACTGAGGACCCAGGAGACAAAAGACTGATGGGAACGAATTCATGTGCTGGCCTGCTGGGTTGCAGCAGGCTTGTGGCCCACTCTAGCTTTATTTGCTAACTCTGTTAATCTGCCAGGGAAGGTAAATGATGTTTTTTCTCAAAAAATAGGGCAGTGTTAAGCACGTGGTACTTACATCTTCAGTTGATACCATCCCTAAAACACGTCGTTGGAGCAATGCAAGCATGTAGCCAAAGAAAGCGGCAGCAAGAAGTAGTGCAACTCCTGTGGGCATGGAAACTTGATGTAATCAGTTATATTATAGAGTAAATAGCTTAAACAACAAGTTTAGGTGGTAAGCTTCAGGAATAGGTTTTTCAGGTCCAGTAATAATTGCAGAAAATGGAACAAAGTATAATATACCTAGAGGAAAACCAGCTTCATACTGGTACACACAGTCATCAAAGTGGAGTTGAATCTCCCGAATTGCTTGGTTTCCTCTGTCAATCACCAAAAGGGAGCAGCTACTGCCAATGTAACGGACTTCAAAATCAGTAGAAAATTTTGCCTCGTCACTTGGTCCATCAACATGCCCTCTGCTTGATTTCCCCCCAGCAATAGTTGTAACCCCTTAAAATTAGAACACAATATGTCAAGCACTTGTTCCTTTACTAGAGATTAAACAAGGATAATGATGGCAGAGCATCTAACTTTGAATCTTACAAAAAATCAAACTCAGTTAAGATCAAGCGTCAAGCTCATTTGAAGGTAACAATATTATTATCCATGTTGCAATAATTTGGGAATATTATTATCCATGTTGCAATAATTTGGGGGCACGTAGTCACAACCCAAAACAACAGATCAACAATATATATTTATCTCAATTATATGGGTACAAATTAGGCAAGAAAAGAAGAAGAAAATTCAATTAATATTTTTCCTATGTAGCTTTAGAAGATCATAATATTCCACGAATAGCTGTGTCTGAATTTAAAAAGTGCAGTTGTGTTATTCTCTAGTGCCTTTTGAAAAATCCAAATCTGCTCTGTTCTGAACATTTTTTTAGCAGATGGGTTTTTCTCTTCCATTCCCACAAACCAAGTAACAAGATTTCCCACAAAAAGTTTGGAAAAGGGGGGATAACTTTTAGCAATTAGCACTCAAACTAACATTTCCTCTGTTCGTCACAATGCCTTGTGGAGATCAGACTAAGCATATTTACTCAAGCTCACTACATAATGTTCATATTGTCTAACAGGCGTTCTCTTTCCCAATGCAGTTTTGGATCCAGGTGCTAAATACATGATGGACAAGACCAGCAAAAACCAAAAGGCAAACATAGGATGCTCAGGGAATAGACAAAACCATGTGCATCTACCCCGCCACAGGACATTTTAGCTTACCTGTATCACTGATCTTTCTAATAGCCATGTTCATGGCATCAGCCACATAGATGTTACCCCTGTCGTCTACTGTAAATCCCTTCGGATGGTTCATCCTCGCCTCTCGCAGCTTCCCATCAACATGACCAGGAAATCCTTCTGGGGATCCAGCAACAAGCTTCGGCCTGCTATCTGCATTGTTAAATCCACTTTCAGAAGATAAAACGAAATTTAGTGTAGCTCAAAATCATCTATTGCTCAATGAGAGACGGACTGGTATTTCACTGCCTTACAGGAAAATGCAACAGAGATGTAGATCGCAGGTAATCAGTATAGCCGTATAGGGCAAGTGCTCATATCAAAGTCAGGATATCAACATGTGAAGACGTCCTTTTCAGTGCTAAACAATTATAGCATCACATTGACGAAATTTACTAGCGTGAGCTTTTAAAAATAGCAAGCAATGGACTGATATACTGATCATCTTTTAGACTCGATTCATCCATTGCCCCATCTCAACAAGTTTAAACTACTAATATTGACTCTGCACTAAAATGGAAGTAACCAAGTTGCAAAAATCAACTGAAAGCAACTTAAAAGCATTACAAACGCTGGATTGCAAGCCGCAAACTAACAAACCCATCGCAATCAAGAGATGGGAGTACGGCAGACCGGAATTCATGACACCAACCAACCCACACCATCAGCACCCACGCCACCAAACACCTCACAGCATAATATTAGCAGAGCCCAACTGGGAAGTTACACCAAAACATGTCCGATTCAGAGGGGAATAGGAACACGGCGGCAGGGCTCACTCACATCGGGACAGCGGTAGCGCCATCCTGTAGATGTTGCTGTTCATGGAGTCCATGACGAGCAGCTCGCCACCCTGGGTGACCTCCACGGCGTACGGCTCGATCCCCAGCTTGCTGCCGTCGAAGACCGTCTCCACGGTGTACCCGCCCTCGTACTTCACCATCGACTTCGCTCCGCTCGCTGCTCCGACACCCAAGAGCAAAATCATTTCAAGAGACCCGAATCAAGAACCGGAGAAGCAAAAACGCCAAAAAGATTTCAGCAGTCACCTGTCTTAGCGGTGGATTTGAGCGACCAGAGCCGCTTCACCACCGCCGACGCCGCATTGGAGAGGAATCCGCTCACCACCCCTGCGACGGCAACGAAACAACTTGTCAGAACGCAAGAAACCACCAAAAGCAAACCCACCCCGGAAGCCGAAAGACCGAGAACCCGAGCTCGCCCGCTGACTCACTTGCGGGGTACGAGGACGCGGAGGCGGGAGCGAAGGCGCCGAGGAGGAGCGCGGCCACCAGCAGCACCGCCACCGAGACGCTCCTCGCTCTCCCTCTCTTGGCCGCCATTGGCCACAGCGAGAGCAGGGCAACCAGCAAATGGGGAAGCTTGCGTTGCAGCAGCGGAAGATTTGGAGGAAACACAGGGAATGCTCAGATCGAGGACGAGGGATGGGGGAAACCACCAAGAATCCGAGTTTTTCTTGCGCTCCGGGGGGAAGAGAAGGGGGGAAAGAGATTGAACAAGTGGGGGGAAAGAGACAAGAGAGGTGGTGTCCGCTGCGGCCGCTGCTACTCGCCTTCTTGCCTTCGCGTATTTCGTGGGGTTTTAGAGGAGAGAGAGGCGTGACGGTGGTCGGGTGGTGATGAGAGAGAGAGAGACGGTGTACTGGAGTGGGTCACGTCACGTGCCGAGGGTGAATAGGTGATGCAGGGGGGTGTTCACTCGTCAAGTCGTCATCCCGTTTCGTCAAGTCGTCATCCCGTTTCGGTTTCCCGTTCCTTTTTCATTAGTAGTGGAATTCTAAAGGAGATGTTATTTTTCGGCTGCGTGTTTTTTTCGGTCGACGAATTTGGGCCGTTGGATTACGATTGGACCAACCGAGTTCTTCTTCAACCTACAGCGCTCCTCTTGTCTTTCGAACTCGCCCCACTCTGCCGGTCCACCTCCGTATCTGACGGCTTCTCATTGGATCCGTTGTCACCGTCCCACCACATTAACCTCTCTTGTCTTGACACCTGCCACCGACCCCGTCTATTAACGGTCCTCCACTGTCTTGGTCGGCAACGTCCTCACCATCTCATCATCTCCCCTCCATTAGTTCAGTTGCCGCCCACGACCTTCCCTCTAAGACTGTTAGCCACCACAACTCGAACCCTAACCATTCATCGGCGAATAGATGCAGCAGCTATCAATTGAAATCGCAGACAACTAAAGCATAGGAAGCGTGGAATTCTAAATAAAGCCTTTTTGGTTTAGGTATGTTTGTTTTAGTTTTAGATTATGAGAATCCAATCCAATATATGATTATGAGATTTAATATTATAACTTAATTTGTAAATTATGAGAATCAATTTTTATATTGTAATTGTTTGTTTTTACTTTTGCTTTTAGAACTAGAATTCATAATAAAAATAAAAAATAAATAGAGCCTTAGTAAATGTACTTGCTAAAAAATGTAAAAAGGAGCGTGTCTTAAAAAATTGAAATGTAGCTTAAGATTTAAGGGCTTTTCTTATTCCCAAATACGAACGTTGATGAAGTAATTTACTTTCACTCACATGTCGGACATGCATATTAAGGAATGTACGATGTTAGAGAGCTCCAGCACCCCCATTATAACCCATTTATATTCAGTAATTCGGCTAGCAGTGGTGGAATTCGATTTACATTTAATTGGCATTTTCTTCTTCTTCAACGGAAACTAATTTACCGTGTCTCTTCATCTCTTGTTTAGAGTTCCGGGTCGCCTATAATGAAAAACACAAGTCCAACCACTAGTACATTGAGACTTAAGTTACTACGCACAAGTATAAATCGAAAGATACTCCATATATCAGGCGGCAAACAGCCAAACATGCACAAGTACCGAAAGCAGGCAAAATCTACATGTCGCTCAGGGCTTGTTTGAAAGGGGGGGATCAACCATGATTCCAAAATGCTAAGGATTTGGATTAAAATCCCCTTAACACAAGTTCCACTGCTACTCCACCAATCAAAAATACGTTTTAGACATGACACGGTATCCAATGTGAATATTTGATTAATATTTTCTACTAAAATATATTTATAAAATTCAGTAAATTTATGATAATATGAAAGTATTTTTTAAGACAAAGCTACATAGATGATTTTTATATTTCCACACTATATATTTTAAAAATTATTAATAATCAAAGTTTCAAAGGTTTAATAAACCTAGTAAAAAACGTAAAGTATTCGTGACTGTGACCGGAGGGAGTAATATTTTCCAACGCTACAGCTTTACCGGCCAGTTTTCCTAGGTACGTTACAACAAGTAGCGGGAAATCTTGGACGTTTCAAGGCGCCCACAGGTGGCTTCTGCTTCCGGGCATGCATGTTCCTACGACTAATGTACAGAACCGGAAAAAAAAAGAGAGAATATCTTAGGTTAGGCTTTGTTTGTTTTATATTTTGGTTCTATTTTTTTTTTGATGTTACAAGTTAGAAGTCAAAATAAATGGTGTTTTGAAAAAATTATTTTAAAAGAAATCAGAAACTTGCTTATAAGGAAAAATAAACTAAATCTGAGAAGTTTGCTGAGGGATGTTTTTTTAAAAAACTAAGTACTGAAAAATAAAATTTTATTGTAAAAATCAACAACTAATTTCTAAAAATATTTTTTTTAAAACTAAAAACATAGCTTTTAAAAAAACCAAAAACAGAAACAAAGACCCTCAGTACTACTACGGACTACGGAGTAGAGTACAACTGAAACACAATATTCTTTGTCGAATGTTCCAGATGCACTGAGCGCAACGAGTAGCAGGCTAGCACTAGAACGAGTACACGAGTTGGAAGCCAGTACCGATGGGGTCATGGCAGGCAGACCACCGCTCGACCAGTACGGTAGTACCACCATGGTAATGCGAGCAGGATCTTTGCTTGCTTGCTTTACATGACAACTGACCGTCCTTTCAGGCCTTTCCTTTGCTCTCCTTTCTTTCGGATTTCGATCTTCCACAGTGGAAAAAGCAATGCATTTTACTGTACCAGCAATATATCGTTATACTGTAGCAAAGATTTCTACTGCCCATCGATTACTGTAGTACCTAATCTGATCCGTTGATTTTTATATGATAGTTAAGAAAACATCCTAATGCATTTTACTAGCAACTACAGAGGATACCGATCGCTTTCTTTCGGATGCAACACACAGGCGGTGCGATGCGGTGGCGCCCAGTGCTCCATGGGTGCCATGTGACGGCTCTTGTATGGGCGTGGCCCAAGATGTCTGTCTGATCCCGTGCTCCTTTTCTCCCCTGTCTTCGCCATCGCGACGAGATGCCCGGGCCTGGAAATGTTCCAAAGGGTTACTAAACTAAAGGTCAAAAGGGCACTCATTCTTTCCTGACCTCATGTACGTAGGCTGGCAAAAAAATCCGCAGAGCGAAATAGATTGTCAGGTAGTCATAGAAGTTCGATCAAGCGAGCATGGGGCAAGAAAAGGGGCAAATTACCATTTAGTTACCTTAACCCGGCAGCTCAGGAGTAAGTTTGCTGACATTTTCAGTTTCAGATGCAGGATCTAATCGGGAATAATAGATTTGGGTGGCAGATGCAGGAAGAGGATAGGAAGGTGCAGGGGACAGTTCGCGCTCGAGCTTTTCCAGTTCATCTGCACTGGAACAGGATGATCAAGCGCGCTAGGTATTTCGAAAATGGATTTTTTTTTTAGTCATTTCTACCGGAATTGAACTCTTCTCGTTAAATTTGTACATTCCAAATAGGCCATACGAGGAGAGCCGTCTAAATCATTTATTCAAATCATCAAGTGTCCATAAAGATGAGAAGTAATGCACACTTATCTTCCAACGTGCCATACGCTAACACACCTAAATGACAACATTTCATTGCAATATCTCAATTAAAACAAACGCAATTCCGGTGTTCCTCAAATATGCGTATCAAGACTAGCCCAAAATCAACATGTATATGGTTTAGAGTAAATCTCAGAGACCCACTACTACTTTGGCTAAATTATCACAGACCCACCAAATTTTTAGTCTATTTCATAGACCCACCATTACTTTGGCTATTATCTCACAAACCCACTACTTTTCCCTCCGTCGTCAGTTCTGCAGTTGAAATCTACTGTTCATCAGTACTGTTTAGGGGTACGGTGGTTTTCTGTTTATTAAAAAATCAGAGGTATGTTGTTTTTCTAAAAATCCTAAAACTTTTTATATGTGTTCCATAATCTATGTGCAACCTATTTTAATTTTATTCACCTAAAAAGCATGTGTAAAATTTAAACTAAAATTCTCCAAAAAAGAGGCTACTTTTATAACTTCTAATAATTATTAGGGTCTCAAATAAAATCCTAAAAATCTGGTAAAATTCACTAATATTCTTATTATATGATGGAATAATTTCTAAAATTATTTTCAGACCTATGTTATATGGTGAAAAAGTGATTTCATTTGCAATGCTTCATTTAATCCGTTATTTATAAATAGAGTATTACAAAGGAACTCACCTTTTCACCATATAACCCAGGATTGGAAATAATTTTAGAAATTACTCCATCATATAAGAAGAATATTAGTGAATTTTACCAGATTTTTGGGATTTTATTTGAGGCACTAACAATTGTTAGAAGTTATAAAAGTAGCCTTTTTTGGAGAATTTTAGTTTAAATTTTACATAGGATTTTTAGGTGAATCTAATTAAAATAGGTTGCAAATAGATTATGGAACATGTACAAAAATTTCTACAATTTTTGGAGAAACAGAAGACCACTGATGTTTAGAGAAACATAAGACCACCGTGCCCCGTGAACAATATCAATGAACAGTATATTTCAACGGCAGAACTGACGTCAGAGGGGAAAATGGCGGGTTTGTGAGATAATAGCCAGAGTAATGGTGGGTTTGT
Source organism: Phragmites australis (assembly GCF_958298935.1). NCBI lineage: Eukaryota > Viridiplantae > Streptophyta > Magnoliopsida > Poales > Poaceae > Phragmites > Phragmites australis. Next base: position 41,217,656 of record NC_084925.1, on the reverse strand, counting down.
GAAATAGCCTCAAAATTTGATATGTTTGTGAGACAACAGCCAAAGTAGTGGTGGATTTCTGACATTTACTCATATCGTTTATAACATAACTCCATCAGAAGACATAATTAGAGTGTAAATTTTAGAATACATTACAAGTCTTGATTCCCATTACAAGTTCACGAATCCAAGTTCAAATTCCGAACTTAACTTGAGAGTATCACATACACAAAGTTAAGCTCTCAATTTGATTAAACAAGAACTATGTCGGTGTAGTAGGTAAGGGGTGCTCTACGTGGCGGGTTTCGTGCCGCGAAGTGTCAGCGTGCAGCATGTATTGTCAAGACTATGGTTATACCGTGCGACCAGGGCGAAGCTCGTGCGGCTAGCCACCCGGTCGTGCAGCGAGGTCCTACGACCAGCCCTTGCTAGTTACAAAAGCATGTACTCACCTAATTAGTCAAGTCTCATTTAATGTTGTCTACTCGAGTGCTTTTCCCTTTCCTAGGCACTTGCTTTCAGCGAGGTATGGTCGTAAGGCGGTGTGGAGTTGCAGTGACCCATCTGGTAGCATTTAATGCCATGAGATAATTTGGCGGTGAGCATGACGACGGTCGGTGATGGTACAAGATGCGTAGGATGACCAGAGTAGAGCAGACATGCCTATTCGACATCATGGTGGGTTAGGGGTAGTTAGCTCTGTCAGGGGTAGGTCTGCTATAGGGTTTGGCACGGTCCGTTTGTTTGTGTCTCTTTATCCTTGGTATATAAAGGGGTCAAGACTTTATTTATAGAGACAGAGAAGACATTTCTGTAACAAGTTCACATATTTTATAAGATAATACGCAGGACGTAGGGCTATTATCCTACGGAAGGTCTGAACTTGAATAATCCTTGGTGTTCTTGAGCCCAGATTGATACACGTGTATAGGAAATACGGATCAACGCGTATATCGTTCGGTATACCTTGGATCATTGTCAGGTACCCCCCCTCCCCTGATAAAATTATAAATTATATTACAATGACAAGTTTTTCTCTAGCACTTGATCATCTGATACGCAGCGAAAGTCATTACAAAATAAACAAGAGGCCAATAGTGCTCAACCCACAAGCACCATCGGGGTTAGCATCACAAGGACAACCACTACTCTTGTTCTTCGCTGATATCGACGAGGTTAAAGTAGCCAAATACGGCTTCTTCTTCACATGCAAAAGCTCAAACATAGCATCATGAGTATGAAGGTACTTGTAAAACTTATATATATTGATATATATATTTCTAACTCCAAGGAGGATTTATTTGGATGAATAGTAAGAAATAGGCCACAAAGTTAACATTTGCATAAAGTAACTTAACCTTAATCATGCATGAGAGACTAGGTATGAAGACCTAAGAAACTCAAACACCTTAGGAAAAATTGTTTAGCAACTCCGGCCCCCTTTCAAGAGTCAGAGCATAGTGGCTTGCCCTTACGAATAACCAATAACTAAACCTGAAATCAAGAACAGGAGGAAGACACGCTTTGAGGAAGGGAGAATCTCAAGTGTTCTAGTAGTCTCAGAGTGTCTGCGGAGGCAGTCGTATCATCAAATGTTTAAAGAATCTTGTCTGATCATGTTAAAAGAGTAGGAACATTTGCATAAAATCTCGATGAGACATGATAATTAACATAAGATCAACATGTGACTCTATGATTTATGTCTAATATATAAAAGCATACTCATAATCGAGAGTATGGCTATTTGAATAGTTCTTACACCCTGAAGAAGGTATATCTTTACACATACAACATGAGTTCATCATCCTGACCCTCGTGACAACCTTTGTCAAACCCATTATCATTTGACTTTTACACGTGCCTATAGTGCCGAGGATACCTAGGTCTACTCGAACATCCCTAGGTTCCTCACCATCCCAAACTCCTTCATTTCTTTTTTACACACTATAGGATCATGAACCAAGTAGCGCAACAGCGTAAGATAATTGGCTTATTCGTACCATGACTGAATATGTGGAGGTATGAAAAGTCCTTAAGGCGACAACATCAATGTTCAATGCTTAATTGCCCCAAGCGAAGCTTAGTGTTCAAGACTCCTTTCCCGAACACTCCTATACTTCACCCAAGTCTCGTAGTCCAACAATCATCCATTATCATATCTGAACATAAATATGATGCAGTATAAAGCCCTATATCTCACAAACAATGGCAATATTCCACCACTCCACTTCTATCAATGACCTAAAGCATAGCTAAGTATATGTCAATAAATTAAAGATATGATTCCTACTCATCATTTCATGTTACAAGGAATATGTAAAATCAATTAAACCCAAGAACATTGATACCGACACATGCAACTAGGACATACATAGATAGTAACAGTTTCATCCACAAGATGACTCACAAAATAAAGGATAAACATGCATAGATGCTTGTCTTGAGATTCTTAGGTGCTTCACCCTCAATCACAACCTTATATTTGACTTCGGACACACCCGCGTTGCTCTCCGGTTCTTTATTCTCTAAATGGTCATGAAAGAAATGTTAAGAGAAATGCTCCAAATGGTATGAATTTTGGTGAACATGTAGTGCACAATGTTATGGATACAATGTAATAAAAACTACTTAATTTGGAGTTAATTTGCTTATGGTATAAATGCTTTAGTGAAGTGAAGATTTATCTAGCTCTAAGTGTGGTTTTGGTAATTAATGATAATACTTATAGACTAACAATTATGTTAAGAATTGCTAATAGGTTGTTTCATAGAAGATGCATAAGTGATAAAGTATGGATTTTTTAGGAATGCCACAAGATCAAAGAAATGCATTGATGTCATTGAGTTCTAAATGATACTCATAAGATAAAGAAGAAGCTCAAGAATATTGACAAGAAGAATAAAAGAAAAGTTACTTGTGGAGATTAAGTGACTAAATATATGAGTTGTCAATTAGGTTTTATTGACTAAACCGTGTGATTTGTGCTTGAGAGTGAGTTGGGGTTAGGTTCTATAAGAAGGCATAAGTTGAATTGGCATATTCAATATGTCAAGTTGGAAGAGCAAGATCAAGATAAACTCAGTAAACAACTTATATGTTTGATGCTTTCGATTCATATCTTGATGGTAAACCAAATGAATATGACACAAAAAGTGAAGACTCTTATACTTGGTGTATGGAAAGCTACCAAGAGAGCTTCATTGAGCTTCTGGTTATCAAGTGATGATCAGAATGACAAAGTAAAGAGATTTAAGATGCAAGATACAAAGTGACTATCTATAGCAAGACAGTGAAGGGCAAGCGATGCTTAGCTGCGATAGACCATCCGGTGGTGAAGGGCAAGAAAAGGGTTTGGCGCCGAAGGATAAATGCGATGGTGAAGGGCGAGTGAAGGCTTCGTGTCAGTGGACCGTGTGAGGCTATAGAAAGTTATGGGTAATTCGTACCAATCACATGAAGAATGCAAGAAGACATAGAGTGAAGAACAAAGATCGGACTTCATATGTTGAAGGACATCATATGGCTTGAAGATATAAAAGAGGTTAAACTTCATGAGTTGATGAACATCAAGCCAAAATCTAAAGTGGACATTGCTCAAGACAAATGTATAAATGATATGAGACTAATGTACTCAATGAGTCTTGATCAGGTGAATAGTCCCAATGACGAAATGACTTTGACGTTGACGTTCCTCAAGGTGAAGAAAGAAGATGACATACGGGTGTTTCTATTGGTATATATTTTTTATTTGAATTTGAGTATAGAAATGTCGTACTATTAATAGGAATGTAACGTTGATAGCTTTATTTGTGTCTCAGTGCTCAAACATGATCTATCTAAGTGCTAACTTGAGAGAAACTTATCACAACATGTACACTAGGTGGTCTTGGATCACGATTTCAGTCGGGATAGGTAGCCCTCTGAATAAACTTTTCATAGAGTCTAAGATCGTCAAAATTGAACTTTGAAGTAAAAAAGTTATGGCCGTTTTAACTAAGCAAACCCGGAAGTTCCTATTTGTCCGAATGTTCCAGATTAAAACCGGTCGAGGGTCTTCTATGGAGAACTAATACTTCAACTCAGAAGTTCTGGGTGGACCTAGAAGTTCTGGGTTGTCCGGATGTTTCGGATTAAATCCGGCAAAGGATCATCTGTTGTGAACTAACACTCCAACCCGGAAGTTTCGGGTGAACCCGAAAGTTCCAAGTTACACTAACTTTTGGACATAACGACTAGTTTTAGGGGTTGGGTATAAATACCCCTCACCCCCTCTTTGCTACGGTGTTGTTGTTCCACATGAGAGAAATATGCTTACAACCAATATTTCCTCTCCTCTCTCCAAATTAGCTTGAGTTTTGGGAAGAAAAGTGAATTGAGTTGAAATATTAAGGTCCATCTTTGAACACTTGAGTTCATAGCAAGCAAATAACTTTATCTATGAGCACTTGAGTTCATAACAAGCAATTTTTCGATTGTGTTTGTTACTCTTGAATATCAAGGTCTCCTAGACGGCTAGGAGTCACCGGCGAGCACCGAAGTTTGTGGTGTGTTGCGGGAAGTTTGTGAAGACCCCGATTTCGCCTCCGCAAGAGAATAAATCAAGAGTAAACCCAAGGAGCACGTTGGTGTAATCTTGGTCAGAATTTGGGTTGAAAGAGACCCGGCTCCTTTGGGAGCTCATCAACAGAGACGTAGGAACCTCGGTGGACGGATCCAAACTTCGGGAAACAAATCGACGCGTCTTCTCTCTTAGTTTGCCTATTCTTGGTGTTCTTGAGCTCATTGACCTTCATACTTGTTTTTGCCCGATATATGTGCTTGTACTTGTTTGACTACAAGTGATTTGTGGAATAGCTTGGAAATACTTCTTGGAATCTGTGGCAACTTTTGGTTTGAGCTAAAACTCATTGGACATAGCTAGATCTCATTTTTGCTTTGTATAGTTGGAAGTTCTGAGTTGAACCCGAAAGTTCCGACCCCTGTTTCTGCTGCAAGTTTAAAATTTCAAATAAACATCTATTCACTCCTACTCTAGACGATATCATTGCCATTTCATGAAGGTATGTACAAAAGGACATATTGTTGTTCGGACTACTTTAAAAAGCATAAATTTGAATTTAATTGATGTTAGGAACAACCTTTTCATCCTAACCAACATTTTTTTTTACTATGTAGAGTATATCTAAAGAAGATTTTTAGAAGTGGACTCATATTAATTATTTTTTCTTATTAATTTATGTTTGCATTTTATAAATTAAAAAGCTTAACTAATCATAGCAATTAAGGCATGTTAAACATGTATAACATGTGAACAAATATTTTTCTTAGATATAATCATAACAAGACAAAAAAAAACTGGTTTCACCAATTTTAAACATGGCATGGTTTAATTATGATTTATTGAAGTTGCAGCACATTTAATCAAGTACAAGTATTTCAATAGCTATTTCATGAGTGCTAGTATTTTTAGCATGTATAACATGATTAAAAAAATTAAAAATTGGTTTCATAATTTTTAGAGCAATATTTATTTTTCTACACATTTTACCATTTATCAGCATAATTCCCATTGAACAGTAACCCGATTTTGATTTTTTTTCACCTTTTCTGAATTTACTAAATAAAAGCCTGAAACCTGATATCTAGCCGCTGCCATGACAAAGGGCTCGGGCGGAGCTGACCAGAGTCAACAAGGTTGACTCTGTCGACTCGAGCTTGGCAGCTGTGGCGGCGGCGCTGTGCAGCCTTGCCGGCGGCAAACGACGGCGAGGCTGTGGCAACGGTTGGCACCAGAGGCTTCAGCGCGCGATGGAGAGCCATCCAAGGTAACATTCACTGGCCGATGACCACTGGAGCTACGCCGGCGGTGGTGCCACGGCTACGGCGAGAGCGGCGAAGGAGGGCTCGGGAAGGGCGCCGGCAAGCCTCACCTTGATGCGGAAGAGGTCGCCATGTACTCAGGGGAGTCAAAGAAGTGTTGGAGGAGCGGATCTAATGGTGATTGGTGAGTTTAAGGGAGCACGGCGGACGGCATCGGGGACGTCGACACCGAGCTCGGGCGCGGCCACAGGGAAGGAATAGAGGAGCAACCCGACGAGATGCGGAGCTCCTCACGGTCCTCTCGACGGTTGTGGCAGTAGGGCGAGGGAGGAGACGAGCTGCCGCTGCTTTGGGTGGTGCTCAGCGAGAGAGAGAGAGAGAGAGAGAGAGAGAGAGAGAGAGGGAGGGAGAGAGATGGGTTCTTGACGACGCGAGTGGACGGCGTCGACGACCGCATAGAGAGGCAGGGAGAAGAGCAGGAGACGATGACTCGTGGGCCCGCAATGAACTATGTTTCAAGTTGAATTAGACCATACAGGATGCTTAAAAAATTATGCCGATTTTTCAGGTTTTAGTATAATTCATTATTAACCCATTTTAGTTGGTTTGATTCAAAAAACCTGAGCCATTCGAATTAAAATTCTTCAAATTTGGTAGCATTTAATCTTGCATGAAATTTATGGCTTCAATTTATTTTTCAAAAATCTAGAAAAAATCACTAATATTCATATTAATTAATGGAATAATTTCTAAAATTATTTTCAACCCTAAGTTGTATAGTGAAATTTTGAGTTGCTTCACATTGCATCATTTGTCTTTTAATTAAACATTTTGAATTCAATCAAACAATCAAAAAAATAAACAGGATGTGCATGATGTTCATGAGTGCTCAATGACAGGTAATGCAAAAATTGGGCTGTGACACGCTAACATTCTCTAGAATATTACTCTAGCAATTACACACGATGATATCCCCTACTGGTAATCGATCATGAAGCTTTGAGTTCTCACTTTCGACAAAGAAAGTGCATGTGCACGAGGGAAACAAGGGGCTGGATCCGAAATGAACAGATACGCTAGGACGTGGGCCGCATAGAGCCCACACTAGTGTAGACCGGAGATGGTTGGCGCCTGATTCGCGCGTAATTTGCGGGCAGGCTCCAGAAACAAGATTACTGGACATTTTAGTTTGGGTATTCTTAGGCCCAAAATTAGAGCTGCCTTACGGCCCAGTCTATGATACAGGCAGGTCCAAGAAACATCAAAAATGCTATTTTGCTGGTCGCTCTTACAGACTTACAATTACATTTCCATAAGTACCTCAGCAACAGCAAACGTATCAGAAAACAAAACAAGCACCAGCACAACAAAAGGCTTTGCAGACAAAAATACACACTTCCAGTTGGGCTCTGCAAAGATCTGCAGCTGTTTGTTATGAAGCTGTTAGATCGTGCTGTGCTCCAGGGTCTCTACTTCTGTCATTGTGTTAACGGTATCGGCAACAAGGGGACATATACAGATGGAGAAACATTGTCTTCATCTCTACCTTTATACAGCTGCTATCAAACTTGGTACACCATTCCTACCTCCAGGGTGGAGGCATGAGGTATGTTAGCAGCATATGCAGGACCACGGCTGTTCTTTCTCAAGAACTCGTAGCAGAAATTGATCACGATCCGCTTTATGAAACTAGACCCACTCTTCACCTCCATGTATGACTGCCCCAGGATGAAGGACATGCCTGCCTCCCTCGCATCCATCAGCTCCTGCAGCTCACGGCACACCTCGCTATCCACCTGGGCACTCTTTGGTATCACAAACTTCACTTTCTTTCGCTTCGGTGCTATAAAGTGTGGGTCTACCTCCTTATGAGGGGATACTGATGCATCAAGTTCCCCATCCTCTTCCCACAATGGGATTCCGGTACTGATGGGAGACAGTTTCTCAGAGGGCTTCTTGGTGTCCTCCATAAAGCCATTCTTGTCATATTCTCCGCTGCTGCGGATGAACTCTGCAATACTTCTGACCAGCTCCTTCTCAAATTCCAGGCCATCCTTCTGCACATCGCGATACCCGTATCTGACAATGACCCTGTATAGCCTGTACTCTTTTGGACCAATGCGACCCACCAAAAAACGTTCCTCAGCTTCAACATGTGGTACTGGAACTGATTTAACACAAAGAAAGACCAGCACCTGATGACAAATAAAAGTGAGGAGTCTATTATAACTTGTAAGCAAGTTGCATAAATTGACCGGTGCATCGACCTATTTTATTCAGATTTATTCAGAAAAAATTCCAAAACGTTGTTGTTAGATATGTTCATGGATATGTAACAATGCACTCTGAATAGGGAGCATATGATAGGTACCTGGTGAAATGCAGGCAAATTGGTGACAAAGTGGGAGAAAATGGCTGGAATTCCGGACATAAGTTCTGTGTGTATCAACCCAATGCCTCGAACACGAACAATTCCCAGAGAAGGGCCAAGGTTCAAGAGCCAATTTACTGAAACCTTGTTTTGAACATCGAACTCGTATTTCTTAATTGTGCCATAGTGCCACACACACATGACTACCATAAATATGAAAGAGAGAGTAATGGGGACCCAAGCACCTTCGTGAAACTTGACAAGAGAAGCTGAGAAGTAGAGTACTTCAATTGTGCCAAAGAAAAGTAGGAAACCAAGGGCAAGGAAGATACTCTTATTCCAGCAAAGCACAATAACCAGTGACATTAAGCAAGTGGTGACAAGCATAACAGTTATAACTGCCAGTCCTGTATGAAAAAAGTTGGTCCAAAACCACAACAAATATATGAGATTCACTTCAATGTATGAAAGTATTGTGAGCACTAGAACTAATTGCAATTATTAATTGTTCCTCGCTGTCCATAGGGAAGAACTATATGCACACAAACTTTTTACCTTGTGCATTCGCCAAGTGCTTTGTGTCATTAAAGCCAATAGTAACAGCCACACAGAGTATCATCAGGAGCCAATTGATTTCTGGTATGTATATCTGACCATGCACCGTAGAGGATGTATGCACGATCTTTACGCCAGGGAAACAATTTAGCGAAGAGCACTGCTTAATAATTGAAAAGGTCCCGGTAATAATTGCTTGACTCCCAACTATTGCTGCTAGAATAGCAATCACCAGAACAGGCCATCTGAGTGTTTCTGGAAAGACAGATTTGCACACATCAATGCTTCGATATATGCAGATCTTTTTGAAGGGATTTTGTAGTATTTAATTAATTTAGGAATAATATTTAAAAGGGCAAAAGGGAAATGGAAGAGCACCTGGTACTGACACATAGAATCCAATCTGATAGCTACTCTCAAAATTGTGATGTTGTGAAATATAAGCAGCCTGTCCCATATAAGCCAGTACTAGAGCTGGATAAACCACAGATATGAACGCAATCTGTTGGGAATAAAAGTAATGTTACGAAGCTGAAGGTGGCCCAAAGTAACAAGTAGGAGTAGCACAACCAAGATATGAAGATCATGAAAAGGTGGGTATCTTGCAAAATAACTGAAATAGGAGCGTTTATAAGAGTCATGTAAGTAAATATCTTGTTAATTTTATTGTATGCAGAATAAGGACAGATTTGAGTTAAATTAGATACGAGTTTATTAGAAGATGAAAAATGAAAGATGAGAACTGGCAAAATTGAATTAAATAGGGGTTAGAAGACTCGACAGTGTAGACATAAGTCACAGTCCTAAGTTGTAACAGACTCATCTCATACCTTAATTGACGATTGTGAGAAGTGTCCAAGGTCTGCATACATAGCTTCAGAACCTACAATTACAAAAGGAAGCCTCAGCCTTTGTCCATTACAATTCAAGTTTTGTCACAGTCAAAAAGTAGGCAACAGCCAACAGCAGCCTAGCTTATCTGTACCTGTTACACAAAGAAGGATTCCTCCCAGTGACATCCAACCACCAGTTTGGGTCTTCTTTAGAAATTGATACATGTAATATGGCGAAAGGGCTCGATACACATGGTGGTTCCAACGGACGATATTGTAGACCCCTATCATGCTTATGGAGAGAAGCCAAATGCACACAATTGGCGCAAAAAGAAACCCAACTTTGTGTGTACCATAGTGTTGCAGTGCAAACAAGCATATAAGTATGGCACAAGCCACAGGAAGTTCTATATCTGCACATAAACAGGTTGCAGTAAGCATCTCATAAGCATGGTATAACCGAATATAATAGATCCTAGATGGTTGTGAACCCCTAAGTTGACTAAAACTAACACAATCAAATACTAAACGAAACATTGGCTGCAATCTACTACCTATATGGCAGTACGTACAATCAAAGCAAGGAATTAACCTACATTTGTGATGCTCCTTTTCTATTGACAACTCGAGACCTGATACCGCAGAGAACACTGCAAAAGCCAAAAGGAGCAACAAAGCACATCACTCACATCAGAATCCAACACAGTGCCATGGAGACAAATCATCCAAAACAAAGACGGCAGAGGGTCCAACCAGAGACTGCAGGGGTCAGCACGCCGTCACCGATGACCATACACGTCCCAAGCAGGGCGAACAGCAGCAACAGCCTCTGCAGCACTCTGTACTTCTCCAGCACCGCCCTGACCCTGGACACGGGCCGCTCCCCACGACGACCGGTGGACTTCTCTTCCTCCATGAGCTCATCTCTGGTGCCGCTGCCGGGCAGGAGGCCGGCGCGGACGTGGCGGCATATGAGGGAGTAGAGCGCGAAGGTGCCGCCCTCGCCGCCATCGTCCGCACGGAGCACGATGAGCACGTACTTGACGAGGGTGATGAGGGTCAGCGTCCAGAAGACGAAGGAGAGCACGCCGTAGATCTCCTCGTTGCCCGCCGAGTGTTGGATGTCGTTGCCGGCGAAGGCGCTCTTGTACACGTACAGCGGCGACGTCGCCACGTCGCCGTACACCACCCCGAGGCTCTGGTACGCCAGCAGCAGCGTCGCGCGCCATGACTCCCGCCTCTGCAGAAGAAACAAGCAGTAAGGAAATGGAGGAGCAAACCTCCAACACAGAAAAGCTCGAATCTTTCGCTTCAAATCCAAGAACCCAAGCCACGAACTCACTGACTCACCTTCCCGTGCGCCGCCGCCGCGTCGCCCCCGCCCTCCAGATCCATGTGCCCGACCCCGCCCCGCACGCGCGCCTCAATGCGCCACACCTGCTACCTCCATGGCAGCAAACCTCGTCCAATCTCCGCAAAGAAACAAGGATTTAGCCGAGGAATCTATCGCGGCGGCGCGCCCAAGACCAAGATTTGTCTGTCGCCTTGGCCGGTAGCGACCTGGAGGACAACCAAGGCAAGGCACACTCCACACTCCTCTCCCCTACCCCTCCTTCTACCTTCCCGCAAGAACCGCCTCGCCCAAGCTTGCTCGCTCGCCCGCCGCGCCTCTTAACTCGCTATCAATCACCCGTACGAAACGAAACCGAGCGGTAACTTTCCTCGCTGGCCGTGTACGAGAGCGCCACGACAAGCGAAGGGTCTGGGTCTCTGGGAGGTCTTTGGCGGAGAGGGCAACCAACCAACAACGCGAGCGAGGCAGAGAGGAAGATATGGATGCCGTGGGCTCCTCCCTGCTGCTAGCCCTACGGTTTTGGATTCCAGACCACTCTGTTTTTCCTTCTTTTTTTCTACCTGAGTGAATTGCGAAGCAGCTTCCGTTCTCGTAGCTGCGGGTGGTGGCGAGGGGAGTGGAATGGGATCTCCTGACTTCCCTTTCCGGCCTCAATTAAGTGCCTTTTCTTGTTTCACTCCTTTTTTGTTGCGCTTTTACGACTGTGAGCAGCGGATTATACAGGTTAGATGGGAATCCATCGTGATGTGCAGAGAAAGACGTCAAATTTGCGGGCATCTGATCGGAAATCGGTACTATTTTATAGTTTTTAAGATAATGCAAGTATAATTTATGTAAGACGTGTCGAATGCATACAAACTATTTTTTTAAAAAAAAAATAGGTACTTAATTTTCAGTTCTATGTATCCACCCTCAACCACTGAGCTGAGATTAGTTCTACTAATTTATATATAGGTTTTGATAAGTAACACACGCTTGAAATCAAACAACAGAATCATCTAGAATTATAGCCTTTGCATATGCCCCAGAATTCGTGTTCCAACGATAGGTGACATCTACTATTCTTCTCTGATGAGCTTTGGGCTTAGGGTTGCTCACTAGCCCTTAACTCTAAAGTTAAATAGAGATCAATGAGGGGTGGATCGTTAACCGTGGTCGGAGAGGGGCAATGGAGATTGACGGTGACAAGAAGAAAGAATGATAAGGAGGCGACTGGAAGTTACGACGAATATAGTATCAATAGACACCGGAGATAAGGAAGAAGAGTAACGCGAGGAGGAATGATAGTAGAGTGATGACCGAGCAACTCTTTATTCACGTGAGATAATGTTATAACCCTAAGTTGTCATATTTTCTTAGAAGGTGAAAATTCATCTATAGGTGTATTCAACGATCCTCCGATATCTATTAGTTTTCTGCCCCTAGTAAGCTTTTCAACGCTGAAATGCCTGGCTACAAATTGTTTCACCTAATTTTCCTGCATCAAAGATCCTCTGCAGGAGAGCGCGCATATTTCTTTTCAACGAAAAGATAAGTCCACTTTATACTGCTCCCGATATCTTGTCAACAGACGAAACGTACAATGAAAAGAGAAATGCACGGAAATGTACTTCTCGTTGGAAAGCTACTTGAGGATGATGGTGCACCGAGCTCTGACGACAAAAGAAAAAAATAGCAATATCTACCAAAGAAGCATCCATCGGACATTTCGTCCCTGAAAAGGACGTTGCTGGTAACATTTCTGGATCTCCTGCCTTCTAGGGCATTTTATTTTCAAAGAGAAAATTTCCTATATATATATATATATAGTACGACTAAGTATTCCTCTGTTTATCCATCGAGTTGTTACCAGATGATGCTACTCTTCCAAAAGGTACAGCGCAAATTCGACGCTGTTCGGTGAGATTTGGACCCATGTGCTGAAAATCTTTGAACTTTTATTTTCATCCCGTGAATGAAGCAAAATCTCACCTCTTTGACAAACTAAAATCTAGATATTTTCCTGCAAGGTTGTGTATGTAACTGCAATGTAGCTTGACCATCGGGTTCATGTACATCTTTCTTGCTCATTCATATTCTTTTGTACTTTTAGAAGAAAAAACTACTACTTTGCATTTCAGAAACCACACGAAATCGAAGAACATATATTTTGTACGGAAACGATCAAAGTCACCAGATAGAACACACAAGTAGTACCACCAGAAGGAAAAATGGATGCTAATTAAGAAAGTTTCTAGTAAATTTTTTAAGTGAATTATACAAAACTATAAATATTGTACCATTTGTAACATGAAACTACAAATATTGTGACTAATAACGTAAAATTAGAAGTATTGTGCATCAATTTCATATAAAACCTGATTTTAATTTGATTCACCAAAAAGTGGTCTTATATTTCTCTAAAAATCCTAGAATTCTTTTTATGTATTCCATAATACATTTGCAACCTATTTTAATTGGATTCACCAAAAAAGCATGTATAAAATTTAAACTAAAATTCTCTAAAAAAAAACTACTTTTATAAAACCTAAGAATTGTTAGGGCCTCAAATAAAATCTCAAAAATCTGAAAATTCACTTATATTATTATTATATGATATAATAATTTATAAAATTATTTCCATCCCTATGTTATATGGTAAAAAAGTGATTTCCTTTGTAATTCTCCATTTATATACTTACAAAGGAACTTACTTTTAAACCATATAAACTAGAGCTGAAAATAATTTGATAAATTAGTCCATCATATAATAAGAATATTATTGATTTTTTTTTCAGATTTTTAGGATTTTATTTGAGACCCTAACAATTGTTAGGATTTATAAAAGTAGCCTATTTGAAGAATTTTAGTTTAAATTATAAACATGCTTTTTGGATGAATACAATTGAAATGTGTTGAACATAGATTATGGAACACTTACAAAAAAATTTAGGATTTTTAAAGAAATATAAGATCATTTTCTGAATGAATTCAATTAAAATCAGATTTTATGTGAAATTGGTGACAATCCTTATAATTTAATGTTACTAGTTACGATGCTTATAATTTTGTGTTATAAATAATACAATCCTTATAGTTTTGTGTAATTCGCTCTTTATTTTTATGGAAGAATGAAATGAGAATCACTAAGAGCAAAAGACTATATAGGGCACGTTTGGATGACTGCCTATGCTACCCCAGCCAAAGCTTTGGCGTGTCCACATGCTTCAATTGTTGGTTGGATGGACGTCAATAACAGGATCGCTCAAACCATTCGTAGCCCACGCTACTCTATTTCTCATCAATTCACGGATAGAACGAGAACAGCGAGTTCCTCTGCCAAAAAATTAGCGAGCTTGGTTCATCAAAATTTAGTCCTAGTTCCTCTGCTTCAATTGATCTAGCGGGGCTCCATCCAAACATGCCCTATATATCCGTGCTTGGTTCATCAAAATTTAGTCCTAGTTAATTTACTGAATTCTAAGGTAAATTAGCAAGCTGCAAGAACCTGAATTGGTTCCCGCTTTTGACCTCTAAATCTAATGACAGACATTTTGGAGTGATGTAATAACACGTGTTAAGTCTAACTTATAGTCTGATGTGATTATTGAATTCTGACATTTGATAATCAGATACAAGAAATCCATGCTCCCAGTTCATCGTTCTAGATGACACGATTTCATATATCTGATGGCTAAGTACGAACTTGAATTCGATGGTTTACCTTGACAGCTGCAGATTCCAACCATCTTTGTAACATCAACATCTTTTCTTTTTACTTCTTTTTTCTCTCTCTAGATGCCATTGTTATCGTCCTCTTACCTATCGCATTGTTTGATCGAAAGAAACAAAGGTATGTAGCGACGTTGTTTTCGTTCCGTATCCATCGATCGGTTAAGACTGGACATCAAAGTTCGTACATGTCAAACTCGATGCCTGATGAAATCACAAGCTACCGTACCGATGTCGACGCCACCGGTGATCTAGCCCTCAACCATAAGTTCCTCAACAGCTGTCGGACTAATTTGTGACAGTGCTTCTGTGTGTATCCTCCCCACCCACCCACCCCCCCCCCCCCCCCCATTTCAAATGTGAGCATCTTCCATGAACCGGCCCATGATGGAACTCTCATGAAATTTGTTTCTCATAGAACTCATGAAATTTTCTATGGAATTTCTACATTGCAAGTAATGCGCATGTTGATGATAAGATTTATTATTTATAGTGGTCATTATAATGATGATCGGCTCAATAAGATATTGTTGGATCTGGTCAAATACGTGAGAGGTGATCTTCGGACCAGTGACCACTGACTAGTAGCTACCAACCAGTGACCAGCGATAAGCGACCACGACCACCAACCACGGTGATCTCTGAACACGAATTTCAGCAGTTGGTCTCTGGACAGGTGGAAGAACTAGATAGATTCAAGCATATGGGTACATCGAGCAATTGGTCTCAAAGCAGGTAGTCAGACCCAGAAGGTAGTACGTGAGTAGATATTCAGGTCAAGCATGTAGTCAAATCTAAGAAGACTGAACTGCAATAAAGGATACTCGAAAAAATATATGAGAGTTTATATGGTTAACTAGGAAAAATATGCTAGTCATAGAAAGTTTAGAGATTAGAAAATATGGTCAAATCATATATGTAAGTCTTGTTCGGTTTGAATTAGGAGTCATGATCTTGTACAGCTAAAAACTGCCACATTTTAAATATGAGAGGGTCATAACCGATTGAGAATCATCAATCAATCGATCAAAAATACAATCACATATATATTTTTACCTAGCTCATGTAGTCTCGTCCCTTTTTCTTTTCCCTCTTGCTACTACTTATTCTTGATCTCGACGACCAAGGACAATCCGCTGGCCATTTGCACTCTGATGTGGTCCTTTCCCAGTGTGGGTGACAACAAAGGTTCAACGATGTGGCACACGACTAGGATTTCCTAGGCGCTGCCTGTTGGATAGTTATCGTTGAAACTTCCGTTCCACATTGGAGCTTCCAGTTATCCTGGTCAGATCTTCCGGTTCAGGATTGCACGCGAGGTGCTCAGTGTTCGGTGCGTGGCATCTTTTCACGTCAACACACTTTTGACGACTCCGTTGGGGAATCAAAGCTTTCAACTATAATCAATCTGGCCAAAATTAATCAAGAGAGCATTGTTACATCTGCGCTCATGGTAACGACATTGTCATGTATCTACACCAAGTCCAACGTACAACCCAATGTAAGTACCACACTTACCAAAGCTATAGTTGATTAATTAGTTGGTACTGTTGTGGCTAAACATTGCGAAAGAATGGTTAGGTTTAGATTTATCTAGCCATGCTCGGGCTTTAATGTTTCAAGTACCAGATGAGCAACGTTAGAGACAACTCCTATGCATGACGTTAGTACTCCAAATGTTATTTCTTTTGGTAACATGCAACATGATTATGTGATTCTCAGTTCAATGGCAATGCTTACACCACTTAGGACATCACAAACTAGAGTGCCCATGAATGATCAACATGGCCGAACTGAGATGATGAATTAAGCAAATTATTTCGAGCCGCCATTTGCTGGTAATATTGATACCATGCAACAAGGAAGTTTACATATTAATTCATCAACAATGTTTTCATCTAACGCGTTTATGCAATGAGTTACACTGATGAACAATATATATGGCCAGAATGATATTAGCGATTCCAATACTTATGATGGACCATTTAGACCAGAGGTTGCATCGCAATTTCACTTAACTTGGCCACATATTCGGCTAGTGATCATAGCCAAGTAGTTGAGTCAGTGAATACGCAAGAGCCTAATACATTAGCCTCAGTTACGAGTTATAGCCGAGTTGCTGAGAATTTGGTGAGTGTACATACACCTTCATACTACGCTGCAACCTATGTTGTGCCATATACATTGCCACAGGGTTCCGGTATTCCATACGAGTCATTGCCATATGCAAATTTTAGGGCGCCTTTGCAAAATACTACATATATGCAGCCCCAAAGTTATGAAACACTACGGCTATGTGCTGCACTTAATGCTTCCACTTTGGTTTCGGATTATAGCCGAATAAACAAAAATCAACAAACATGTTTGTACCTACATGCAACACTGTGACATATAGTTCACCTTCATGCATACCTTATTTGACTAATGGGCTGGAGCAACATGAAGGAAATTCTGGTTGCAATAGTGCTACGGGAACAATGCATACAATTGAACATATGCCTTGCTTGAGTGGTGCTAAAATAGTGAATTCGACTGGGTACAATTTGATATGAGAAAAGGAGTTTGAGCTTCATCATATGAAGAGCCAAATTCAAGCTCAAAAGAACAAAGGCTAGCTATTGTTTCTAATTTGTCGGTCACAGATAAAGGTGTTTCGATCGTACCCATGAGTATAGCTGACATCAATAGTGGCAACTTGTCCATGCTTGATGAATTATCTGAAGGAGATCATAGCACGATTGAAGCAGAATTGCAAGAATGGCGAAAGAAGATGCTTTCGTGCTATCAAAAAATAAATCAATGTGTGGTTAAGATAAAGGAGTTTTCATCCATTGATATAGTGCTAAAAGAGGTACGGCCTGCAAGTGCATTATCTGTTTCCAAATCTGATTCTATAGTTTCAATAGATAGATCTATTTGCAACACTATGTTTAATGATTCTGAAAGATTGGGTAAAGAAAGTAATGTAAATAAAGAATCAAATTTTAGTACAAATATCGAAAAGTCGATTACTATTGCATACAAATAGTCGATTAGCGAAAAGGGAAAGATATCAGTAACTACTAAGGAAAACGAAGAGTTGTTGGTTGCTAAGCATAATGAAAGAGAATTGTCGATTATAATAACCGAACAACAATTTGCTTTGGTTTCAAACCCTAGTGTTACACCACAAGACATAATAGTTGAGCACGATAATAGTTTGGATACTAGCTTGAGCGAAGTCATAACAACAGCTACAACCGAACAGAGGAATAGTTTGGATATTTCTAAAAGTACAAAAGAAATACCCTTGTTGCTTGAAGTCAAACCATGTATAGAGTATAGAGGTGTTAATAAATAAATTGATAATATGCCGCAAGGGGAATTTGAGATAGAACTTATTAAGACAATAGCCATATGCAGAAGATTGTACTCTGATCATGATAATCCAGTCCCATACCTACGAGGATTTGAAGTGCTAGAGCTTGCAAAATGCACGAGTAAGGATAATAGAATCCTTTTGGAGTTTGTCGGCCAAGTTATTTCACCATATGAGGAGGCCAACAATAGTGATATATAAAAGTTAGAATTATTTTTGTCATCTTTGTCAAGCATTGTATTTGTGTGGGTTACTTTACTTGTTCTAAACTCGGTCTACACTTGGTCACGAATGGGGCATAAGTTTTGTGATTATTTCAAATTTAGAGATACAAGGCCGAGGCTGAAGGAATTTAAAGATACCAATATTAGTGTGATGGAAGATAATTCTAAGATATTGGACAAGGATAAATCGGCTGATGAAAGACGATTGAAGTTTGTTGAAAAACTGAAGATGAAAGAAGGTACTCGGTGATTTCCTATCGATATGATCAAACTTGAGTGTAAAAGTGTCCTAGTTCGGTCATCTCAGGCTGAGTCTACAAAATACATGGATATGGTTATTAGAGAGGAACATCCAATGCCTTAAGGAGAGAATGATAATCTTTTAGGAAAGGTGCAAATTGAAAATACTCTGGAAGGTCGCAAGTCAATATCAACACCAAGTTCGGGGGGGGGGGGGGGCACAAGAGTGCTAAGCCAAAGAAGTCAAAATCAAAAAAGCCAGAGATTGGTAGACGGAAAGTTAATAATAACAAGAACAGTGGTATGAACAAGATTAAAAGGCCGAAGACTACATTCAAGGAGCTTCTAGCTAAGTATGAGAAGGAAAATACCTGCAAGGTAAGTGCTAGTCAGCTTAATAATTTCAGACGACCGTGGTCATCATCAAAGCAAGAATTCGGCGGTCGGCATTATCAACAGAAGAGTGCTAATGAAGAGGTTTTGTTTCCACCATACAGGCCAACAATGCCCATGCCTTAGAGGTGTTATCCAGCTGCGTTTCCTCCTTGCCCGATATGGGGTTTCAACGGTATATCACCACCTCAAATGCATTCTACTTCTTTTCATTTGGGATGGTTGTTGCCAAGGGGACCCATGTTCGATAAATCATCATATCCTAAAAATGACTGTTTTGATTGAAAAAATCGGTCTAATAATAAACGAGAGAATAAAGTGGTTAGGAAAGTGTATCGCATCAAGGATAGTGGCAATTCTGATGGGCAATCCAATTTAGTTAGAAAGGAGGAAAGGCTTATTGATGTTGCTACAAGGTCGATTATTATGCGAGGAAAAGGGGTTGAAAGAGATACGATCAATATAATTATTTCATATATAATGTGTAAGAAACTGTTTAAATAGTATTCTAATTAATCAATGGTCCGATCATCTACCTAATCATGACTGCAATGGTCCGATCATCTTCCTAACCCTCTCCAAACTCTTTCTACCCAAAAATAAACGGTGGAAACGCGCATAGACTCAAGACACATATTTTTGAAACATTTTTAAATACTTAAAACATGATGTTAAGACACCATGATGGTTATACATACTTAATTACATAATTAACGCCTTGGGATGTGACATAATGTAAACAACTAATTATTGTTGTTGTCTCGGTTGCTGATGATGATAACAAAACAATGGCAATAGCTAGTCACAAGAATGTTGATGATGTCCGGACTAGTATATGACTTGAACGGAGAGGCAATGATACTGTGAGTTCGGCCAGGAGCAATGCAAAAGCATCAGATTTGGCTGCATTTAAAAAAATGTTGGATGTGCATAAAAAGGAAACATGAGTGTCTATGCTGCCTGATGCGAAGCCACAACCAAGATGGTATTCACTCGGTTTGTCATATCCACAGAAGGGAAGATTGCCGCAACAAACTTGCACACAAAAGTTAAAAGAGAGGAAAGATGGTTTGGGTCCCTAAGGGTAGCAAAAAGGGTGAAACTAATATTCAAACATCAATTATTGAAGCTACCCAAAAGATAAAACCGAAGTTGACATCCAAAAAACTCCAGGATAATTGTAAGGATGAAAAACCTTATCAACGTAATCTCAGTCAGGCATGGGGATCCAACATGCAATTACAATGTCAGTAGTCTGTATACGGGTACCAAAATCATTGGCAACCATATCATCACTCTTTATCATCTATTCTACCAATACAGATGCCATTGACTCCTTATCCAAGTATGTTTGAATATCCATTGTGGACTGGGTATGGTCACTAGATGCCGTTTTACGAGTCTTCGTATTTTAGTTGGGTATCATAAAAAAGGGAATGGATGTGACCGGTTGCCACAATCGTATCTAGAACATTGTTATTATGTATTAAAAGCCGATACATTTGTTAGAACTTTTTATTTCGGTTATATTAGTTTGCTCAAAGGGATATCTAAACTAGAAATATGAATTGTTTCTTTCTCCAAAGATACTACATGAGAAATAGAGTTAGAAGCGCAAGCATTATCAATAAGAGAAATAGTAAATTTGTCCTTAGGTAAAGCATTGCAATTAGGACATGATATTTCTAAATTCACTAGAGGCATAACATCTACTTTATCAATTAGAGAAACATATTTAATTTTAAAATTCTCATAAAGATTGGATAAAGAACTATGAGACTTTATAAGCTTTTTATGCTTTCTATTTAAGACCTTAAGTTATTTAATTTTCTCAATGAGGAATTCCTCTTGCCTCTCTAGACTTTCCTCGTAACCTTCTATTATGCGCATGAGTTTGACCATTTTAGGCATATTATTTTTACTCAAAAGATCAACCTCAAGCTCATCACTATTACTAGCATTAAAACTAGCATTGATATTATTAACCTTACTTACCGCTTTCTTTTTACTTTTTGCCATAAGACATAATGGAGCATCAGAGTGAGGGGATGAACACCTTAAAGAAGTAGATGCTTCACTTCCAAGTTGAGAATAATCAATGCTATAATGTCCATATCGATGACATGTATAGCACGTCCTCCTTGATCTTCTCTTGGGTAGACCTTTCTTCTTGATTTTTCTTGAGGCTCTTCCACCTAAACTTTGTCTCAAGTAAGCTTCTACTTCTTTCAAAATATTAGTCTCATAAATACTAATGGAAATAGATTCATTATAATGAGAACAATTAATCATATCATCATGATATATAGACAGTGTTGCACTAGATGATATGCAAGAGTTAACAACACAAGTGAATATAAAATTTTCACTATTAGTGTTATCAAAGTCTAAAGTAAGGTTTGAATGCTTACTAATCCCACTCACCAATCATTATATTGCCCAGATTGGTCAATTTGTGAGGTGGATGACAAAGTGACATGCTTTTGGACAAGGGAGAAAGTCATTTAGTGCTTTTTATGATGGGATGATGAAATAGAGCATTTCTCAAATAACGTCTCCGGAAGTTCTTCTCTATCACATTTGGACTTGTCATATCTTTCTTTGAGAGTATCCAAATGAGATGAGCGTCCTCAAGCGGCATGGTGGATTCAACCATATCTATACGCAAAGTATTAAATAAAGCATTAGTAGCTTGAGCATTAAAATGTAGATATTTATCTTCCTCTTCGGGTGTTAGCAAGATGCCACTAGGGGGACAAATGATTACATCTACAACTCGCTCTATTTGAGGACCTATGGTACTAAAAATTAATAGCATACAAGTACTTCACTCAAAATAATTAGAGCCATCTAATAGGAGTGATCATATTTGCACTAATCCACTAGTCGACATCTTTACTCTCTATGTGGTAAAGCTCGAAAAAAGAGACTTGGCTCTGATATCAATTGAAAGGACAATGATGTCACCTAGAGAGGGGTGAATATGTGTTTTTTTTTAAAAATTATCCCCTTTTACCGTTAGCCTAAACTTGCAGCGGAAAATAAACTAACGGATTATTCACAAATGAAAATCCTAAATATGCTAGACTCAATTAGTGCACAATCACTCTAAATAAGTGTAAAAGTTACAATCATAGGATGACAAAGATTATTCAAAACTAGCAAAAGATATGCAAGAAAACTCTAGTTGAAAATCTTAAAAATACTGTTCACAAGAGGTTCCGGATTGTCTGGGTTCAAATCTGATTATACGGAATCCAGAAATTCCGAGTTCAGTAGAGAATGAACTCAAAACTGAAATTAAAGGGTGCCTAAGGAATTCTAGCTCAAACCGAATGAAGTTGTGTATTCCAAATGATGATTTCAAATAGATCCACGGAGAACCTACAATCAATTTCACACGAGCAAGTAGATCAAGCAATATGCATAAATATTAAGCAAGAACTTAAGGACAAGGAAACAAGAGAGAAGACGCGTATTTTTGTTTTCAAAGTTCGGACACCTCCACTAGAGGTTCCTAAGTCTCCGTTGAGAGCTCAGTCACACTCGAACCGGGTCTCTCTCAACCATTTTCCTCTCCATGTTCAGTCACACTTGAGCTTGAGTTTCCACTCTTGATTTCTTCCCTTCCGGAGGCGAAATCTAAGCTTTCACAAACTTCCTTCAGCACACCATAACCTTGGGTGCTCACCGGCGACTCCTAGCCGCCTAGGGGATTGAATCCCCAAGAGTAACAAACGCTTTGCGGACTTCTTACCGATGAACTCGAGTGCTCAAGATGGAAATTTAGCTCACCTGCACTCAATCTTTCAATCTCTCAACATAACTCACTTTTCTTCTCAAATCTCGCACTAAAATAGAGTGGGGGAGAAGTTCTTTTGACTCTAGAATATTTTTCTTTCGTGCCCAAGCAGCAGTAAACAAGGGTGGGGATAAGGGGGTATTTATACCCTTCCCCAAAAACTAGCCATTACATGCTTTCTGGCCTAACTCGGATGCTCCAGGTTCAATCCGAAACCTCCGGGTAAAACATTTAGACCTTAACCGAACACCCTTGCTCGGAGCAAAACCCAGAGACTCCAATAACCCAGAGTATCTGGGTCAACCCAGAACATCCAAATAGAATACTTAGACCCTAATAGACCACTCGGCTCGAAGCTAAACCCAAAGACTCTGGCCAACCCAAAGTATCCGGGTCAGCCTGGAACATCTGAGCTCAGCACAGTTGGACTTCTGAAAACGGCAATAACTTTTTATTCCGAAGTCTGATGTTGACATTTTGGACTCTACAGAAAGTTGATATTATGATCTCAAACACAAAGGATCAAACTAGGAACACTCTGAAACCTAATTCGGATACTTCCACACTTTCCGCACCGGATTCCTAAAGTGAACTCTCACTTTGGATTGGTTAGAAGCTCTTGAGCACTGAGACACGACAATTAGCTCACATTGCATCAAATTCAAATGTAAAACTCGTTTGAACCAATTTGAGCCTTTGAATATTTCTAAGTACCGTTTTTTTCTTTCAAATCTTGTGGGTTGTCAACTTTTATATCGTATTCACTCTATCTCTTCTTGATTCTTCATGTGGTTGATGCGAATTACTCATAGCTTCCTAAGGCCTCGCACGGTATTGGCGCAAACCCTTCACTCGGTCTTCACCATTACCTTGGTCCTTCGGCGTCAAGCTATTTGCTTGCCCTTCACCACTGGATGATCTATCTCAACCGAGTTTTGCTTATCCTTCACCGTCTTGCCATAGAAAACTATTTTGTATCTGATATCTTCAATAAATTCACTTTATCATATATGAGGTCCAATCTTGTTCTTCACTCTTGGCATATAAATATCTCAATTCAACTCATACCTTTTTAAAGAACTTAACCCCAACTAACTCTTAAGCATAAAGCACATAGTTTAGTCCATTAAAACTCAATTGATAATTTTATACCTTTAATCACTTAATCTCCATAAATGACTTAGCCTTAATGTTTATTGCCAATCTTCTTTGAGCTTCTCCTTTCGAGTATCACCTAGAGCTCATTCATCTTGATGTATATTTCTCATCTATGTATCACTTATGGAACATTCTACTAACAATTCTCAATAACATTGTTATTATAGGTATTGTCATTAATTACTAAAACCACATATAAGAGCTGGATGTATTTTCAATTATGAGTCATGATCTTATAGGGCTAAGATTTACCGCCCTTTAAATATGAGATGGTCATGGAAGATTAAGAATCATCAATCAATCGATCAAAAATACGATCGCATCTATCTTTGCACTTAGCTCTTATAGTACCGTCCCT
The DNA here is from genome assembly GCF_958298935.1 of Phragmites australis. Lineage (NCBI taxonomy): Eukaryota > Viridiplantae > Streptophyta > Magnoliopsida > Poales > Poaceae > Phragmites > Phragmites australis. The sequence goes on along the minus strand of NC_084925.1, from coordinate 41,193,500 downwards.
TTTTCTTTTCTCTCCTGCTGCTACTCGTTCTTGATCTCAACGACCAAGGACAAGCTGTCGGTCATCTGCACTCTAACGGGGTCCCTCCCGAATGTGGGTGACGACGAAGGTCCAACTGTGTGCCGCCACTACTAGGGTTTTCTAGGCACTGCCCATCGAATAGTTATCGTCAGAACTTCTGATCCACACCGGATCTTCTGATTATCCTGGTCAGATCTTCCGGTCTAGGATTACACGCGAGGTGCTCAATGTTTAACGTGTGGCATCTTTTTGTGTCAACAACTCCCTTAATTAATTTGGCCTATCTTTTGAAACAATGTATCAAAATTGTGTTAGAGTGCATATCAATCTGACCTAACTTGCTATACCCACGACCCAGTGTCTCCAACTTAGGTCTCAATAGTCCTGCAAAACGAACAAGTCTAACCGAAGCTATGACTAAAATTCTAGGTCAACTCAACCTAAAAGACTAGCCTGATAGGTGAGGAATCCTTCACCTTTTAAGTCACGCTCCTCCATCATCAATTTCTGATGTGGGACTAAATCCAACGTTCTCTCGTCACACATTGGGTCCTAACAATCCATTGTCACACACAACACATATGACCTGGAGACATTTTGTACTCAACTGTGGCCATACGACCCTAAAGATATTCCAAATTTACCGACATTAAACTCAGATACCACCATTAGAGTACACTACAATCTAACCTAGCTCACTATATCTACCAACTAACGCCATGGGTCTGTTAAACGGAGAGACCCAACCGGAGCCTTAAGTGAACGCTTGAGTTCCTAACCTTATTAAAAAAAAATTCCCATGGAAGTCTCATGAAATTTCTGTATGGAATTTCTGCATTGCATGCAAGGCCCCTTTCATTAATTTGGCCTATCTTTCGAAACAACGTGCTAGAGTTGTGCTCGCATGGTGGACGACAAGTTAAAATAAATATTTAGCTTAGCCTAAATCTCTGTGGTGACGTCGCTGGCGCTAAATTAATTATATATAGCGCACCAATCAATCGTACAGCGAACCGATCCCACCGACCCCAGACGTCCGCAAAAAGTTGGGCTCTGGTCACGTCCGCGCTCCTGGCCGGCCATGGCGACGGTGCCAATGCGGGACGCGAGCGTTAAACTTTCTTCAATCTGACGAAGGGAGCGGATGGAGCTGGACGGGAATATCTTCTTCTCCAGGGATGAGAACATACAGGGAAAATCTAGTCCCATTCTGTTTTCTATATTTCTCTGGACTGTTTTTGTATTTTTGAGATTTAAATAGAAACAAGATGAAAACGGGAAATATAATACGAAAACGAAGCCAAAGTGATTTATCTATTTTTCTAACTGTTTTTAAGAATCCCGTTTTTATTGGGAAAATTCCCGCGGGATTCTGTTTTTAGCTGGCCGCCGCTCAGACACTGAGCTCGCGCTCCCGCCGTCCTGCGCGCCGACCCCGCGGTCCTTGCCGCACCCGCCCTACGCGCCACCCCCATCGGCCGTCGCTGAGCCGCCCGAGCTCGTGCTCCTGCTGTCTTGCACCGGAGCAAGTCTGTCGGCGGCAAGAACCACCACCAGTCTCACCATTCTACCACTCCAGCTCCGCCGTCTCCCGCCGCTACGCCGAAGGGGAGCCCGTCGCCGTAGCCAGCGCCGGGAGAGCTAGAGGCGCAGCGCCAGGTCATCGCGGAAGGTGGAGATCGGTGCATGAGCGGTTGTACGAGGCGAGACGGCCGGCGTCGGGCTGGGACCTCCGGCGGCGGCGTGGCGGCGCTGCAGCGCACGCCGACGCGCTGAGTGGAGGCAACGACGCCGTCGCGAGGCTGACCGGCATTGTTTGCGCTCTACCGTTCTTGGGCCGTTGGGCGTACACGAGGGAAGCTAAAGAAGACCGAATGATCAGCTCAGTTCAGTTTGGAGCTGCTTATCACTGTCAATGTAGTGTCACAAGAACTGCAAAAAAATACATAGAAATTAGCTAGTAGAAGACGTTCTTTTGCGAGCCTGTCATGCTGTGTCTGTTACATATGCTGAGGTCAGTGACTAACTGAGCAGAGGTAAAAGTAGTTTAGTGTATGGTGAAGAGAATTTGTATGTTTCATTTCGTACAGAGGTTATTAGTGTAACTGTGCTATTAAGCAGTGCTGAACATGACTGGGGTCTGCAGTGAATGATGTAAATGTATAGTAAGTGGAGAAATATGATCATAAGAGGAGCTGTTGGTAATTGTAGCGTATGGTCGGTGTTTCCGGATTAAATTATCGGTTTTCGACCGATATCGTTATGTGTCCGTTTAGATTGGTTCATTTTCGATATCCCAACATTTCTGAGTCCGTACCTATTTTCGGATTTTCTGTTTTCAATCTCATCTTCGAGATAAAATATGAAAATAAAAACATTTAAAGGGTTTTTTTTTTACCATTCCCGTCGGTTTTCATACTTATTCCCGTATTCTTGAGCCACAAAATCGTATCGGGTGAGTAGAAGCTCATGAATATTTTGGTCGTACATTCGACGTTTACCATGTGGAAAAATAGATAGCATTTTTTAATAATACCTTTTATGCTTTCACAAAAATATAATACCTTTTATGGTTTAGAAATGGAAAAGTATTGTAGGGTTAGCTTTTAGATATTTCATAACTACGCAAAGGAAGTGTCAATCTTTACATTTTACTCTCTAGTGTATAGTCCCTTTCACGCTCTTAAATACATAACCCACAACTAAATATAACTTGTTTTATCTCCCCCAATCAGTCTCTCGTGTTCTTAATGGTTACCTCAGTTCTAAAGCGTCTTTTCTTTCAACACACATTACCCACATGTAGATGAAGCTTTCTAATCTGCATCCAGATATGACAAATTTTGCTTTTGTTTGCAAATCAACTCCCCTTGCTTTATCATGCCCATCCCCAGCTTTCCCCTCTATGTTTCGACTCCACCTGTTCAGTTGAAACCCTGGCTTGGGCTCACCGAGTTCTTGCTTCAGTTGTAGCCCTTCCCTCTACATTTGATGTATTCAAATTTCAACTCCGCTGACCTTGTTTTTTAATTGTCACGACGGTACAACACAGGACTACAGGAGAGATCGGCCTTCTCTCCAGTATTGATGACATCAGATTTTGTCTATGAACACTTTTGTGGTGGCCGGGAACATCTTGTCCCCGTTACAACTTTCCCACATCTTGATTTTGTCTCCACTTGTATAGTTGACGGTAAAATCTAATTTCCGAACTTGTATGCAATTGTCTTTCTGTCATCTCACATGCTCGACCATGCTATGAGCATCCATCGCTCTGCGCTTGCTGTGAAAGTTTCAGCGCGCTCTCTGTGCAACTTTCAATGTGTCCACTTCATGAGGAGCATATTTTTCTCACCTGTTGCATCAGTACACATAACTCACTGAAACGAGAGGTCCTAAACTAGCATATCCACATGTCAGATACGTAGAAGGTCACGCGGTGAGAATGAGAGCAATTTCTAGAGGGTAAAATCTAATTTCCAAGTGTGCATGCAATTGTCTTCCTGCTTGCATACACGCTCGGCCATCCGATGAGCATGAATCCTCTACCTTAGGCTACACCGAGCTCCCGCCACAGCGTTGCTATCAAGACTTCAAGTATTTGGATTTCTACCTTGAATGCCGGCGTCCGGCGTCCTTGCTCCCATTTGAAGCCCGAATATCTAGCAAGTCAAGTAGAAACTTGGATCCTACGTATCCATGTAGGATTTCTCTGTAGCATGTATATGTCCGTGCAGTGATTTTTTTTTTTTTTTTTTTTGGAACGCCTGCAACGCCCGAGTCAGCAATATGATCGTACAGAAACCGAAAGCTATACATGCGTGCAAGCTATAAAAAAGAAGAGATCAGCAGCATCAACTATTCATCCTTATGGACTCTTGATTATAGTGTGTATTATCTCTAGTATCGGTCATGGACTCTAGTGTGTTTTATGTTTCTAGTATCGCCCATGGACTCTTCCATGTATGAGCCGCGTATCCATCCTAATAACTTCCATGTGACAACAGTAGGCACGTATGGGCACGTATAGGTCAGTACTTAATCTAAATTAAGTATGCGCCCAGGACACTTCTTTCGTGATACACCAGGATAAGCATCACAATCAAAGGCAGATGTTTTGTTTTTTTAGATTTTCTAGTATTTCTCATTTTTCTTGACGCGTCTCATCTAGGATCACCGGATGATCACCGTGGAGGTTCTGTGCAAACTAAGTCATGAGCTGGTGGATGAAGAAGAGTGATGAGTGAAAACTACCTACTAATAATATCTAGTATGCAGTCGATTTTTGTTTGTTTGATGATCTTGGTTTATTAATTCCTGACTGCTCAAATGACTGGTTTGTTTGTCAGAATGCTAGAAGAGAACTAGGCTGTTGTATTGTTAATCTGGTGGATGTGCTATATGGAGGCGGATAATAATAAAGAGAAGAGGTTGGTAGCTAAGCTGTTCCCATTAAACTGTGTTAAGGACAGGACCGCTCCCTAACTTGCCTTCCGCGGAAAGCTAAGCCACCTGAATAGCAATTCGCCACTGGGATAGGTAAACTGTATATATTAAGCTCGATTCAGGTCGTCAATTCGCTACTGAATTATATTAAGCTGTGTTAAGGCTTGGCTTCGAATGTGAGATAGATAAACAGTGTTAAGGCTTGGCTTCGACTGTGAGATCCAGGTCGTCAATTCGCTACTGGATTATATTAAACTCGATTCAGCTAGGGGATCAATATCGACCCAAATGAGAAGCGACCCTCGCTCTAGTCATAAGTTGATAGCGCCAGGTACGGTTCTCCAACCGGCAAAAAAAGTACGGCGAGATCGAATGCATCCCCAGCACGTTAATCATAAAACGATATTCAGCATCATTATCGTGTGATAGTCTCGTTTCATGATCATCAATCAATGTCAAGAGGCATCAAAATCTACACACACTATAGCATCAGACTAATATACGGCGCAAAAAAAAGAAAAGACTACTATACGGCGCGTGGAACCGCGAATAGTTTTCAGATCACTGCAAGTATATGATCTCGATTCTTGGAAACCAAGCGTGAACGCTGCTGCCAACAGTCCCAAAACGCTTGAATTGGTTGCCTGTCGGAGAGGCACCAGAACAGTGAGCTGACACGTCGGGAATCATTGGGCATGGGTCTAGACTCTAGACCCTGGTGCCTCCCCGAAATCGTTGTGCCTTTCCATCTTATCCCCCAAGCCTCTGATAGAACAATCATGCATGGACTCAGTCGGGTTGGCTTAATGGCAGTCCAGGACTTTCTGTTGCCCGCTCCGAAGCTAAACAAAACAAATTAAGATGAGCTGCTTGCGAGTACGGCACGCTATGAACACGAACCGCAAGGATGCGTGAGGAGGAGAACAAGTTGGAATGGATCACTTCGGTTGCCGAATTGTAGCTAGCGAGGAAGCAGTCGATTGTCAAAGCTGCTGCCTAGCGCCTACATCCTAATCGATCGTCCCGTCATTTTCTTGAGAAAGCGAGAGGTTCGACGGTCCTGCCGCGACGGGGGAGGTCGATTGAATTGACGGGCTGGCTCGACCCCATCCTTCAGTTTGGTGGTTTGTTAGTCAAGGCAAGGGTGATGCGCGCGCTGCCCCCGTGCCATGCGCTGCGGCCATATCTTCTTTCCTGTCGGACCACTACCCGCACCGACGCGGTCGCGCGCTCCCCTTTCTTGCCGTCGTGCCGGGGCGCAGCACATGGCGCATTGGCGCGCGCGCGCCGACGGCCGATTCAACTCCCTGTCGCGGCCTCGCGCACGGGCTGGGCCATCCATGCGTACGCGCAACGAAACGACGCCCGCGTCCATCTCTTTTTCCCGTGAGCCGCGCACGCGCCGATGGCCCAGCCTCACTCACGCGGACACGGCCCTGTGTCTTCTCAGCCCTTTTCGTACCCATACCGACCTAGTAATACAGTACATCGTACGTAGAATCAGATAAATACGCGTACGGCACCGCGCCACGCGTACCAAATCGAATGTTTCGAACCACGAACAACTTGTGTTAGCCGGAGTCGTGGCGGCGTGGGGTGGCCTAGCCGCGGTTATCTGCGCCGCTCTCGCCGCCGCCGGGGAGGCGCGCCATCGCGTCATGGTGAGTTCGTCTGAGCACTTGTTGAATCACATCGAGGGTTAGTTGCTGTTCCTCCTTGCCGGTGACGCGGTTAGTTTCTGTTAGACTGCGCTTGCGCATTTTGAATACCAGCAGAGACATTTTGTAACCCCGAACAACGTGTGTTGCTGAATTAGAAGCCTAAACCCTTTGTTTCCCTTTTGGATTAAGGCGATTGTTTGCGATTGTTCATGTTTTACACCGTGGAAATAAATCGAGCCTCATGTAACTGTTTGCCCTGTAGAATGTGCAATACCATCAGAGACATTATCATTGTCTTCATCTCTTGTGCACCATATGCTTTGTCACCGTGGTACCATAGTTGGATTGAAGGACCGCTCATGTTATGAGATTTGTTAAATACATCCAGTTTAATATTAATTTGTTACACTGTCATGGTTGACATGTCAATCTTCGTGCATTCACAGTCAGTATTTGATAATACTCTATACTCCTAAATTTTTCCTTTTAGTACTATGATGATCGACAAGCTTACAAGTTGCGAACTGATGACATTTTTCAGGCTAGTCTTGCTGCGTGATTCTTTCTTGGCCGATCTTGATGAGCTATCAGACAGTGAAGACTATCCTGTGGGTTTGAAGGAATCATACACTTCAGTGACATTTTGTTGGGTGATTACTAACATATGACACTTATTACAGGAAGTGAAAAATTCAGAGGCAGAAAACATGGAAGAGCATGGTGACGATAACATCCCTGACTCCAAATCTCTTTATTGCGATTATCTTGATAGTGTCTTAAAACCTCACAAGACACAATGTTATAATGACATAATGCAAGTAAGCCGGCAAATTCTTAGAGCCCCATGTTTTTCCTTTTTTTACATTTCTAGTCAACAGTGTAAATAAACTTTTTTTTTTAAGAACCGGGTCTGTATCTCATTGATGAAACATGAACATTACAAATCACCAGTTACAAAGGAGCCCCTGTAAAACATCAGAATTACAACACAGTCCCTAAGAGGTTCTCATCTTTTGTTTCATCGCCGAACCATCCAACCAGACATGGCACCACCTTGCCGGAGCTGGACAGAGAACCACACCGAGAAAGGAGCTAGAAATCATGCGCTCAACCAGCGAGGAAGCTTCAATTTTTAGCAGCGTGGCTGTGAGCCCGAGTGCCCGACCCCTCGACCTCTCGGCTCGGCGCAGCATCGATTCTCGCCGGTGGTCTGATGTTTCTCAAGAACGTGGAACGACGACACCAGAGAATGTGACGAATAACAAGACCCAGTTTAATTACAACACTGGCGGAATCTGAAATAGCTGCGGTGCAAGGAGACAAATCTCCAAGCTTTGTCTGCACGTATCCGTTTTTTCTTTATTTTAACCCTTTTATTTTAACATTAACCCCTTCCAAACTATATTTCATGAAGTAACCTTTTTTTATCACACAGTCATGTCAATATGCCATCTTGGTTGTCACGCCAAAGAAAACGTGATGTGCCACAGTTCATATAGAGAACCTTTACAGTATACCATGATACTAAATAGTGGAAAATATTATTGTTGTGATCTAACCGTCCATTTTAGTAGGTATTATTGTAATTATCTTGGTACTCTTAGGGGTAATTACGTCATTGACTGACCGGACTTCGGACCTTCGTCACCCATACCAGCCGACGGAGGGTGGAAACCCTAATAAATAAAATGAACAGAATAAGTGAAAGTTTATCCGAGGAATAAACTAACATTTTAATCTTCCCTAATTAAACATATAATTTACAAGTTTATTATGGTTTTTTTGTTTCCAATCCTACCCTTATGATACCCATGATATTCTTTAATGATACCTATGATACTGGTGGGCGATAGAGTATCATTGGGTCAATCTAAATCACCGGATGAAGAAAATGGACGGTATGCACTCATTTAGGTGTACCGTAAAAGTCTTCTTCATGTAAGGTTACACTTACAAGATTTGAAGAACCGTACTTTTAGCAACCTAATTAATCGGGGGCGGTATTGTGAATGTGTTGGACGTGCCGCGATGCTGACAATAACTTAAGTCCCGCGTGTTTGGTTCTTCTACGCTATCAATAGCCGTGATCTCGTTACAGCTCTCTAGTTTGGAACTAATAAGAGCGGCCTGGCCGCGGCATGCCTCTGTACTTGGCCGCCGCACACCCGTACTCCATGGTATTGTCGTTCATTGAAGTCGTTGTGGTCTGTGGATCTGCTAGCTTCATGCCCACGAACACGTATCCAAGCTGCGCGAGCTTGCCCAGCATCCTCCTCACGAGCCGCAGGTTTCACGTAAATCTCCGCCGCTGATCGGTATTTGATTTACCAACCACCCGTTGTCAAGAAGTCTCCTCTTCATCTCTCCCTCTAGAGATTGCGTTAGAGCCTGTAATTTTCTTTGGTATTGCTTGGATGCAAAACCACACTCCATGAATTTCCCTGGAATTTTTGTGGATCTGTAGAGCCAGCAATTGGAGATCGCCCGTGGTGACTGGCCTGGTCGTTACCTGATTTACCGACCACCCCAGGCAGACATGTCTCTCTTTTTTTCAAAAGGACATATTTCTCTCTTTTTTGTTTCTTTGTCTATAGATGGTACTTGAAAATATGTATGATGTTGCTTCGATCCATGAACTCCCGACATGAGTTTTTTTCAGGATTTTTGCGAGTCTGTAGAGCCCGCTGGGGATCGCTCGTGGTGTCTGGCCTGATCGGTATTCGATTTAAAGACCACCCTGAGCAGAAAACTCTCTTTTTCGTTTCTCCCTCCAGAGATAGAATTAGATCCTGTAATTTCGTGTGATGTTTCTTCGATCCACAACCCCAATCATCGAATTTGTCTTGGATTTTAGCGAATCTATGGCAGCAGCTATTGGGGTCTATTGGGGTCTTTCATGGTTTAGGGCCTGGTCGGTATATGATTTTGCGATCATCCCTGCTACAAATTTCTCTTTTTAATTTCTCTGTCTATGGATAGTACTAGAGTCTAGAATTTTATAGGATGATTACTAGATCTATCATCCTTCTCCATGATTTTTTATGGGATTTTGGGTATCTATGGCGCCAGCAAATATATAGGATTTTTTATGGGATTCTCCCTTGTAGTTGTTTGGTTTCCCGGCCGGCCACCCGCAGCGGGCCGCGGCCTCGGCCTCCACGCGCAAGCGCAACGGCGCTCGTGCCTGCCTGTTCGCCCTCGCTTGCCCACGAACCGTGCTCTACTTCCCGGTCGGGAGCGGCTCAGCGTCGCCGCCGCGGGGGTCTCAAACTCTTTTTTTTCTTTACAGGACTGCTTCTATTAAAAATAAAATAATATAGTACAAATATCATATAACAAATTATCCAGAAGAGAAATAAAAAAATATAAAAACTAGAGTAAAAAAGTCAAAACAATGACCAACAGTCCACATCACAGATCACTTATATCAGAAAGCATCATCGAACTCTCGATCCCCGTTGTGGCGCTCAGGCGATGCCAATGCATAGTGTTGGTGCTCGTACAGCAATGGCGATGCAGAGATCGAACGCACCCGAACAAGAACGGGATGATACTACTAAAGACGGCATGACCATGCACACAAACAAGTAGCCAGTCCCTTCTCCAAATGGAGCTTGACTGCGTGCTTTGGTCACGTTCTCACGAACACGAACACATCGCTGTAGGGCTTTTTGTAGATATTTGTCAAATAATGGTACAAATTTAGTTACGTGTATAGATTTTATAGTTATATTAGTGATATATGATGGGAACTTAGTATATAAAAGAGAGAGTCACTATTTTTAATTATGACGGTATATCGATAGGTTTGTAAAGGGCGATAGTTCTATCAAAAACCCATATAAGTGGTTGGTGTTGTTAGTTGGAGAAGACCGACCGTAATTATACTTCGGAGATGTAGATTTTGGTTGAATTTCGTTATCAGACACTGTGTCTCTGCCTCTCTAGTATCATATGTGATCGTATGTATCATCTCAGTAGATCGATTTGTTATTTTAATTGATGACTAATTTTTGTAACAAATGATATTAGAACTATAGTTGAATTAAATTTAGAGGACTTTTACAGTACACCTAAATGAGTGTATACCGTCCATTTTCTTCATCCGGTGGTTTAGATTGATCCAATGATACTCTATCGCCCATCAGTATCATAGGTATCATTAAAGAGTATCATAGGTATCATAAGGATAGGATTGGAAAAAAAAACTATTATAAACTTGTAAATTATATGTTTAATTAGGGAAGATCAAAATGTTAGTTTATTCTTCGGATAAGCTTTTACTTATTCTGTTCATTTCATTTATTAGGGTTTCTACCTTCTGTCGGTCGGTCGATGATGGGTGACGAATGTCCGAAGTCCAGTCAGTCAATGACGTAATTACCCCTAAGGGTATTAAGATAATTACAATAATACCTACTAAAATGGACGGTTAGATCACAACAATAATACTCTCCATCATCTAGTATCATGGTGTACTGTAAAGGTTCTCTAAATTTAAAGACGAGTGCATAAAAGATCATGTATATGCGCTAGAATTATGTATTTATCAGGTGTTGTGGAACGCACTGGTGGTATGAGATGAATACGGCGTAAGGCCAACCCCAACAGCATCTGTATCCAGTGCTACAGTACTCCGCAGTGCTACAGTACTCCGCAAAGTACTGTACCACTAGAAATTGCACTCCAGCAGATACTCCATCCAGTGCAACACTGTTTACAGAGGCTGACAGCGGGTCCAGAGAGAGAAAAAGAAGAGTAGAAGATAGGAAATAGGGTTTTGATGGAGACGTGGGACTGTTCAGTGGCAGCGCACGGGTACGGTTGCGTGGTTTCGCGCTCTAGGGCGTTGCGCTCGGAGTCCCAGTCGGAGGCGACTAGAAAAGGTGCTGGCCGGGCAAGACGCGTGGCCGAGGTGGAGCGGGCGGCTGCAGGGTGTCAGTGATGGACATGGTGCCGGGCCGCCCGGGCGCATACAGGTTGGCAATTTGAGCCGGGGCCGCGATGGCGCTGTGTTGGCATGTCGGCGTGTTGGACTCGGCGTGTCGACCTGGAGCACCAGGAGGCCGAGCGGCTGGCGTGTTGGCGTCGGCCTCAATCTGATGGGCGTCCAGTGTGCCTAAAGGAGCTGAGAGGCCCAGTAGGCGGAATCGTGCGCGGCTGGGATAGGCAGAGGCCGGCCTGCAGACGCCAAGGCCGAGCGGGAGGCTGTGGGCCGGAGCGCTGAGGCAGCCAGAGGCCCAATCGGGCGACGACCAGGCAGGACGGACGGCCCAGTAGGCGACTTGTGGCCCAAGCGCAGGCGATGGGCCCAGGTGGAGGCCAGTCGGGCTTGTTGTCGGGGCCTGGGCGACTGAATTTTCTTTATTTTTATATTTTTATATTATAATATTTGCAAAAACATACGGTCATTAAAAATATTACACATCTAAACTACCATCGTCCGTTGTATGGGCGACACCAAAATATTGTTCTTCTAACAGGTGACAACTTTAAAAAAATAAATATGTCACCTATTCAATGGGTGACACCTTTAAAAATTCAAAAAATATTGTGTTCCATTGCTTCAAAATTTAAAACAATATCAAAATTATCATTAAAAATTCTGAAAATAAAAGTATTTTGTAGAGAATTATATAATCTATCTCTAAAAAAATTCAACTCAAACAATAATTTGTACAATAAGAAACAAAAAAGATAAATTTTATTGTACGTAGTCTGTCTGACAGTGTACAATGAAATTAGTCTTTTTTATAAATTATAGTTTTGTATGATTTTTTTTAGCTAGATCATAGTATCCCCTACAACATACATTTTTTTTAGAATTTTTTATAACTATTTCGATATTGTTTCGAATTTTGAAAGTAGTAGAACACATTTTTTTTATTTTTTTAAAGGTATCGTCTGTTGAATGGATGACACTTTTATTTTTTAAAGGTGTCGCCTGTTATAAGGGTAACATCTTAGTATCACCTATCTAACGGACAATAGTAGTTTAGATGTATAATATTTTACAGTGACCGTGTATTCTTGTAAATATAAAAATAAAGAAAATTCGCCGTTGTGGAGTCGTGGCTAGCCGGTGATTTAGGCCTTGCATATTGGGTCGTAGTAGCGATATGGTCCGAGGTTTGGACCGTGGGCAACGGCGCGTGGAGGGGAGGGACATGGGCTGGACCACACAAATTCTCCGAATGGATCGTCTCTAAAAAAACAACTGATGTGTTGATCTGCACTTTGTGGTTTGCTCCTTTAATTTCAAGCATGGTCTCACTTGAATTAATCGTATACTAGGTGGATTGGTGCGCTTACATCGTGTCCTTTTTTTTCACAGAACATGATAAAAGAAAACTAAAAAAATTAGATTCACCAATTTTAGACATCTCAATATTTATTTATGAATTTATTAATATTTAACATATTCATTTAATTATGGGGAAAACAATATTATTTTTATGTATGCACATAATTTTAATATGTAGACGACAGTAATACGAACCTAAAAAAAATTTGTTTCATATTTTTTTGAGCTTTAGATATTTTTCTGTGTATTTTAGATTATTTCAACCGATTTATCAATATAACTATTATACCTCTCGCTATTTTTCTAGAATTTTCCAAAAAATTACATTATACATATAAATATATGGATATATATATACGTATATATACATATACGTATATATATACGTAGGCCCACATAAACAGTAGCTACAGTGCTTGAGCCCTAGAATCGCTCCAATTATTGATTTGTACTCTTTCCTTTATTGTTGCAGCTAGATTAATGACCAGGAATATTTGAATTTGACGATCAGGATGGAACTCAAAGGTGCCCGTTCAGAGGTGGAACCGATCTATTTGTCCGTGTTGCTTAACACATTTGCTTCGAGCCTATGAAATCCTAGCACTCGCGCCAACAGCAGCAGAGCAACAGCACCCCGCAACCAAGGACTCACAAAGTCACAAGCGTAGCAGCAAGCGGCAGTAGGAAAGCACATGGCAACTCAGGGCCGCAAGTTTAGAGTACTCCGAAACGGACGGTGAGATGAAACAGTGGTATCATGACGCATGCGCAGGACGAGCCACGCCCGTGGTGAGATTCACAGGGAGGCGTCAGATCGGATCGAGCTCGAGCTCCACTGTCACGTACCACACGCGGGCCATACCAAGGGCGCACAGGGATGGGGGGCCGCGGCAGGCAGCCAGCGCCTACTCTGATTGGGAGATGCGTGCGGCGCGAGGCTGGCGCGGGGCACCCAGACACGGAACATGGTGGGCGGAGCAGAGCAGGGGTTGGGTGGAGATCAACCTCGAAAAGGCGCCCACCAGATGCGCCCAACCTACGTACGTCCCGGTCTCCCCACCAGATGCGTCTTCTCAGTGCCCCTGCTCCACCATATTTCCTCACCTTCTTTTCTGTGACTCCCAATTTACATTGGTAGCGTTAGGTCTTTCAATGTTGAGTGATGAAAAAATATTAAGGATCTGTTTGTTTCAGCTAGAGATTCTGAAAAGCAGTTTATAAAAACTGGATTGTGAAAAGCTTTTAGGTTGTAGATTCTAAAAAATTTTGATAGACAATTTAGTAAAATAGACTTTCATAATCTATCAAAAACTGAGAAAAATCAGCTTCTCAGATTCTCCCAATCTAACCAGCAGATTTTAAAAAATATAACAAAAAGCTGTCTGTTTGTTTCAGCTTTTATAATTCGAAGCTGAAACAAACAGAGCCTAAGTCTCGTGGTGATAAGTTGGTGTTGAACTTTGCAAGCCACCGCGTGAGGCATCACTCCTAGGATCCACCAGGAGAAATAAAAAAACAAAAAACAAATTTAAAGCAACGTGTTTTCCTCCTAGGGGTGTGCGCTTCTCTCTTCTTTTTTAATCAATGGGCATCGGTTAGCATCGAAGCAGCTAGATGCCTCGCTCAAACTTTTTCTGGTTTTGGCATTGCATGCTGCAATGTGAAGAGCGATGCCCAAACCTTCTCTCTGCATTCCAAGCTTCACTTCAGGCGCACGTTGTGGTGGGCCTTACAGCAACAACCCGTACCTTGTACTAAGTAGCTACGTAGTACTCATTTCGATCGTAAATATTTGTTACTTTTGATTTTTTAATCTTTAATGTACAACTTTAATCATTATTTTCTATTAAATATAATTATAATATCTAATAAAAATATAATATTATAAAAGAATTTTTTAAGATAAATTTACACGTGTGATTTTTATATTTTCAAATTAAATATTTTATAAACTATTAATGGTTAAAATTTTAATCAGATTTTAATCAAAGCTATAAGCATTTTTGACCGGAGGAGTACCAGATCGATCCCTGCTACGCATTGTCTAACAGAACCCGGGGCTTGGTAGCAAGCAAGGTTGCGTCCGCGGAAGATCCCGCGTCGGCACTACTGCTCACGATCCCTTGTACCGAAACGCTGATGCTAACCTCCAAGCTACCTGCGCCCAACGACAGCTACCGAGGACGGCAAGACGCCAAAACTGTACTGTTGTGCTGGGACGACCAGGACATCAGGAGCGGTTGTTTTTGTTCCTCATCGGCTCATCCTGCCCTGACCTGATCACCTGATCTGATATCCCAGTTATTTTCTACCCGGTTTGTTCGACGCTTACACATCGCGTAATTAAGATCGCTTATCACCTCCTGATCGACTTGTTCTATTTTTTCACTCATTCCTCCATGGGAATCACTGCTCGGTCCCTCGCGCTCCCCGATAACACTAGCAGCCTAGCAGCTGCATCTCCACACGGCTTCCCTTCGTCCCATCAATTTCGCGTCACCGTCAGAAATGAAAGTCTCTCTCCTTTCCGTGACAGGATTGATCGCAACCCCGGTAGATGCTTGGACTGCGAGGCCCATCAAATATTCCCGTCCCCAAACAGCAAAGATTTTTCCAACCGGCGAGCACTGAAAGCCAATTAGCGCAATGCCTCGATTAGATATAGGTGATACAGCCTCATGGCACATGGTTTCAGCTTTAAAATCTTTTGCACCGTCGCCATCAGGGAGGGGAGATGGAATCCCGGCTGCTTAGTGGGGGCTGTGGAAGACAAAAGGTGCTCCCTTGTCCAATCAAGGCCAAGCCAAATTGCCTTTGTAATGCATGCATGCTAGGCTTAATCAGGCCCTTAAACATGTCAGGTTCAGGCGAACATCCGCATAACTACTACCAGTAACAAAAGTTTATCTGTCACCGAGATAAGATTTCTCGTTTATCTCCCCATGCATGAGAACATGTACCTTTTTTGTTTAGGAAAGAGAACATGTGCTTAGGCCAGCAAAGCATGTGGATTTTAACTAGTTACAACCTGAACTTTATAGCAAACAAATGACCCGATTTACGTGCGTTTCTGGCATGTACCAAATGTGAGAGATTAAGGTGACTTGGTGTTCTTGGGCAAACCTGATGGAAAAGGGTGAGAGAGATATATCAACCTTAGAACAGTAAAAAGTCGTAGGTGAGAGGGATTGGGGAGGAGTGTTGGCTAAAGACAGTTCCCTTTTGAGAGGACTAGATCAGGCAGAAAAAAGCCTCTTTTTTACAAGCACGTCTATGCAGTATTGATCGACACACTGTTGAGAACAATTTTCAGTTATTGTTGTTCTCCACGCGCTTTTTTCAGATATACTAGATGGATTGGTGCGTCTATACCATGCTCGTGGGCCGATCAAAGAAGGCCACGCTCCTAGGCAACACACAAGTCTGCAATGGCTCCGCCGTGTCTGGCATTGGCTTCATCGATGCAGCACGAGCGCTCAGTGGCGGACCCAGGGATTTCAGGGAGCCTGGGCTGAGCGCAGGCTGTGCCTATACGAGCTAGATTTTGCTCAAAATTTGATCGGCTCAATTTACGAATTTCCTCATAATCTATATAGAAGTATAGAGGTGGGTTGAGACGGAGCCCGGGCGGGCGCCCAGGGTCGCCGGGCCCTGGGTCCGCCACTGCGAGCGCTGGTGGGTGATGTCGTGGCCGTCGTGCCTCGCGCCCCGGGGGCTTGCCGTAGCGGTCACAAGCGGCGGTGTGTAAGCTGCGGCGCAGTGCGTGCAGACGGTCGGGGATGTCGACTGCGTGTAGTGTCTGAAGGTGCCAGCAGGGAACATCGATGCGTGCCCGCCCAAATTCTCGGAGGCCACCATCGAGGATGGCGCGCCCGCTGTTGGTGGCGCCACAGACGGTGCGGATGGCGTGGCAGTGATGGCAAAGCAGGCGACACAATCAGCGACTGGTGGCTGCTTCGATGGTTGCAGCGGCGGCTGTCCGATGCTGCTCCCATTCGAGTCGTCGTCCCTCGCCTCCCTTCCTCTGATTGGTGCTGACCTCCTTATCGACGGTCGACGATAGAGCCTCAGCCACGGCAGCACCAACCCTTCGATTGGTACTGGCCTCCTAACCGACGGTCGACAACAGAGCCTCGGCCATGGCGGCACCAACCCCTTGCCTCCCATCTAGTGCTGCTCCCATCCAAGTCGTGTCGGCCATCCCTCGCCTCCCATTCGGTGCTTCTTCCTTGCTGCAGCCCGCGTGCTGCCTCCTCTAAGGTCTTTTTCTCCACATGTCTGATCAGCTTCGCTGTAGGCGCCCTGTCAGCCCCGGCCCCCGCCTTCGACGATAGATCCAAGGAGCGCGTAGGCGGCCTCCGCTTCACCGACCGTCGTGACAAGGAGGGGTCTGCGATCGGATCCATGAAGCCATGTATGTGGTAATTGGGGACACACGGCTCCTCAGTCTCGAGCTCGGATCCCGCTACTGTCGGGAGCTTACTGTCGCTGCACCTCCTCCATTCCACGGACATTCGGAAAGGAAGGAAGGGGGCATAGCAGTGCCAGCGCGTCCCTTGTCGTTGGCCGCCGGTTGTCGGGCAGATTTAGAGCTCGAGTGGAAGAGAGATAGAGGGAGAGATTTTGGCTGCATGCCCCATGCGCCTGGAAAAGTAGCGATCACGAATAGAAAACGAGCAGTAGTTTTGTTATCGGCCTTCAGATGCACCCAACGGACGAAACTGAGTGGGATCCAGTTGTCTGTGCCTTCACTAGAGTAGCTACAGTAACCACCGCCCATGATATTTCATGAATTCTTAGCGCTTTAATATATGTTATAGATTCGAGGCAAAGACCCTTTACCATAAGATGGAAAGCGAATGGTACCATCATAGTGTCTCTTCGAGGACATTCGATAAAATAGGAATTATTCTCTCCTATCAAAAAAGTAGTAGTATACTATAATATGTTTATGAAATACAATATAATTATAATACTGTAAAAGCATTTTTCGAGACAACTTTACACATGTATAATTAACATGCTTTGAATCCAAATAATTAGAGAGATGTTGATAGTCAAAGTTTCAAATATTTGATCAGTCGTTCTATGTCAAAACGACAAGTCATCGTGGCCAGAGCGATTGACTAAAAAAAGAGGCGTCATGCAACAACTAACAAGCCAATCTCGTACTCCTTGATTTCACATCCATCCTCTAAGCTGATTTTGCCGCGCCAAAATCCAAACCCTTGATGAATTAAGAGTGTGTTCTCAACGATCCGCCTAAAGAATTTCTGTAAATGTTAGTAAGCTGTAAACGATGAACGCTGATGTGGTTATAGCTGAACAAGGGGCAGCCATTTGCATCGATATAGCTATCCATTTTCTGTGTAGTAAGTGTGAAAAGTTGCCACTCTTGTTCCGGCTTCCCGTTCGTGTCCGGAAAGAAGAAAGGGAAAGAAGTTGCATTTGTCTCGTCTTCGTCTAGCGATAGTGGAGAACAAAATTAACCAGTTCTAGGTTTCCGTGCGCACTGATTTGATGTTACTATTACTCGATATATTAGTTTTTTTTTCTGAAGCAGCACTACTTTAAAAACAAATTATATAGAACTATATCTAAAAATATATTCGTGAGACTCTATACTATTCATTTTATGATTAACTACTGTATTAAAGAGGAGAAAGACTGAATAGATACATATCATCACAACAGGAGAAAGTTTTTTATAGGATTGAATTTTATAAAATTTGCTTTCCCTACTATAGTACTGTAAGCACCAGCCAATCATTCAGTGACATGATTTTATTTTTCTATGGAACAAAGGATTCAGTGACATGATTTGTAAATGTCATCTCTTCACTCGCGATTCGAAGCTGAGTATCTATTGCATCTACTGCAACTGCACTTATACAGTGATGAAATTTTATCTGATGACCAGGTCATGTTTTCCTGTGTTTTCTACCGATCACAAACTAAAGAACACTAACAGGCACTGTTCCGTTCACTCATGCAGTACCAGTTCCTTTCTTTCAAACACAGAATAAATCTTGCGAAAATGCATATAATAAATTAAAATTCCATTTGATCTTGACGACAACAGAAATGACATAACGATGATGACTAAATCTCATTTGACATAATGCGCTGTGCCATAAAAAGAGAGTACTTTGCCTCCATGCACTTATTTCTCTCCTAGGCCACTGTCTTCTTGATCTCTTCTCATACACCAGACTGATTAGGATTAACGATATTAATTGCCAGATTTTACCCTACCATGCATGCACACACCTTCTTCATAATCATAGCTAGTGATTCACCATTACAGCAACGTTGCAGAAAGAAAATGCACGATTTTCAACACAAGATTTGGCGCGCGGCGCGGGACAGGATGCCTAGTCGTTCCACATCCACCAGCTGATCTGTCCGTCGTCGTCGTCCGCGTGGTGGTGGGCGTGGCTGGCGAAGAGGGCGGCGGCAGCGGCGGGGTCGTCGGCGTAGTAGCTGCAGCCCTCGTCGCTGCCCGCGCCGTCGTCCTCCTCCGACTGGAATTCCCTTGCGCCGTGGTCCAAGGGACCCATCGCGCAGTCGTGGAACTGGTCGTCGCCGCCGGGGAAGTAGGACTCCACGCTGCTGTCCACGGCGGCAGCGAGACGGCCGCCGGCGCGGAGCAGCGCGTCCGCGTCAACCACTGAGCTCCCGCCGCTGCCCGTGCTCAGCCTGTCCTCGGACTTCACCTGCTGAGCCTCTAACGCCGCGTCCGCCGCCGGCTGCTCATCGGCGTCGGCGGCCAGAGATGCCTTCGCGTCTGCCAGCAACTCCGTGGCGTTGACGGCGGCGCCCTCCGCCGCCTCCTTCTCTTGCAGCTTCTCGGTCAACGACAACACCTTAATTAATTACCACAGCACAGATCGTCGACTCATCCATCAGTGACGTTTCGAGACCATGGAAGAAAGCACCGTGCTAAGAGCAATAGGAGTAGGAGGTTACCTGCGAGCGGAGGCAGTGGTTGTCCTGGAGGATGGCGTCGTGCTCGGCGCGGAGGGCGTCGAAGGAAGCCTTGAGGCACTCGAAGTCGCGCTCGAGCTGCTTGGTCTTCCACCGGGCGCGGCGGTTCTGGAACCAGACGGCCACCTGGCGCGGCTGCAGCCCCAGCTTGCGCGCCAGCTCCGTCTTGCGCTCCGGCTCCAGTTTGTTCTCCTCCTCGAAGCTCCTCTCCAGCAGATGCACCTGCATCGTGTGCACGCACGCATGCGTCATGCCATGCCGTGCATCTACGTGCTGACTAGCTAGATGGTAAGAGCGGTACGTTGACTAGTTACCTGCTCTGGGGTGAGGCGGCGCTTCTTCTCCGGCAGCTGCTCGTCGTAGTACTCCTCCTCGAGAAGGTCGTCGGGGGAGGTGAAGAAGGGCCGCTTTACGCCGCGCCCTTCTTCCAGGCCGAGCACCGGTCTCCCGCCTTCATCACTCCCACATGGCAACCCCAGTCAGCACACGAGCCCGAGCCAAGAATCCGAGATCGAAGCAACGCCAAGAAGGAAATTTAGATGAGACTAATACCTCGATGGAACATGCCGCCGCCAGGGATGCCCGCGCCGCAGTCCAGGAAGAGCATCTGCCCCGCGCCGGAGCCCGTCGTGTTGAAGATGAGCCGGCCCGACTCCATGGATCAAAGATCAAAGCTTCGAGATTGCCTTACTTACTTGGGGGGGGGGGGGATCAATTATATATGTACATCTAGCTGTGGACGACGGTGGTGATCTTATAAGAAGCAGGAGGAGGAGGCGAGGATGGCGGCGATCTTGTGGCGGAAGAAGCTGGTGCTCCACAGAAGCCTCGTCGGAGTCTTCATCGGCGTGAGCGAAAACCCCATCATGCGCGCCCCAACCCCGAGCTCCCGCGGGATCTCCTCAGCCGCGTGCGGGGGAGACTGCTCGCCTGAAACAGACTCTCGCTGGCCGGAGAAGCAGGCGAGCGCCGGAGCGGGACAATTCGGCTACGCTACGGCGGCCGGAGGAGGTTGGTGGGACGGAATTGCAAAACGGGGGGAAATCTTTTTTTATTCTGTTTTCTGTCGATAACGAAAAGCCTTTAATATTCGATAATATTTTTCCTTGTGGAGGGCTCTGGAACTAAAGTTTGAGGAAATGGAGAGGGGCCTTCTTATAGGCGCCGGGCTGCATGGGTTGACGGTTTTGCCCCTGGGTGGCAACGGTGGGTCGAAGCACGATGACTTTTTTTAGATAGAATTTTATAAAATTTATTCCCACTGTGGGTGGCCGGCGCAGGAGACCAACGGTAGGAGAGGAGGATCTGATCTGATCCTTTGCGCTGAAAGGTGAAAAATGTTTGCCCGTGTGTATGGGATCACCCATCCAACTTTTTGCTCTTGCCGGACGTTTGAGGCCTGTTTGGTTGCTCGGCTCCTGCCGTCCTAGCTCTGTACGTGCAGCTTAAACAGGTCTATACAGGTGTTTGGTTGTCCAGCTGGTTTTGCGTGTGCAGCTGCTACTGTTTGACATATGTTTGGTTGGCTACGTGCACTCGCACAAGGTAGTTCCTGCCGATGCAAAAATATTGTACAGGCTGGCTCCACGGATACGGATGAAATCCGCGTTTCTCACGAGCCAGATCGGCAGGAGCCAGGCTCAATACGTGTAACGTAGACATGCAGCCATCCAAACACACCCTTAGTTCACCGTCAGGAGTGACGTGCTCATCCATTCCATGGCAAAGTGGATGAGCCAATCCGAAAACAAAAAACCTGGACCACACCACCCGTGTTTATGCTCGTTTTCCGCGTTGTTTTTATGTATATTTTATCTAAGTATAAAAGAGGTCTATTTTTTATAAATATTTTAATAAGTAAATTAAACTCATTAGCTACATATTTTAATTAGTTTAATGAAAAGCCTCCACTAATATTTAATTAAAATTCTTAAAAAACCCTATTTTTATAATTTCTAGTAATTTTTAGTGTCTTAAATAAATTCTTAAAAATCTAAAACATTCTCTAATATTTTTCTAATATGATGTACTAATTTATATAAATATTTCTAACCTTAAATTATTTGTTGAAAAAGTAAGTTCCTTTATAATACTTTATTAACATTTTTATCATTTCATGAGATATTCTCTTTTTAATTCAATTTGAATTCAAATAAATTCAAACATGTACAAATTCCTACAATACTTATGAAATACATGTAAACAGAAAACTAGCTCATCATATCAATCCAACCAAACAGAAAAATAACTCATCCTATCCATCTTAATTCTGCCAACCAAACAGAAAACTAATTTATCCTATCTATCAAATTAAATAAAAAATTAACTCATTCCATAAAAAATAAAAAATAATCATATCTCATCAAACGTGCTTCCTAACCAAACGCACCCTAGCAGACTCAAAGCATGGGCAGACTCGGTCCAGATCTTCTGTCAAGAGGGCATCAACGCCGACCGTATGCTGAGATCACTGGATGGTCTAGTGCTCAATGCGTAGTACACACCAGAGTATCTCCAAAGGAAGGAAGAGAAGATGCCCTACGTCGGATTGTCTGTTGTGAAGAAGAGTAAACACCAGAGGTCTACACCAGAGTATTTTCTGTAGAGGTGTTTTCAGAGTTGAAGAGTAAAGATCAAGACACCAGATGGTTTAGTGATCAGTGTTGTGTATACCAGAGGCTTACACTGGAGCATTTAATACAGACAGAGTTCAAGTGGCTTGGTTAGCTCAAGATAACTCATCGGATAGTCTAGTGATGTATGTTGTGTACACCGGAAGGTCTGGTGATAGTGCATACCGAAGTATTTTCTAGAGAGTTTGCAAAGAGATAGAAATCAACACATTGGAAGGTCTGGTGATCAGAAGATCTACACACCGGATTGTTAAACAGTGTAGAAGATGGCTCGATCAGGCTCAAGTCTATACACTAGAAAGTCCGATGATAGAACTGATGGCAATGATGGAATATCCAGTGTTAAGAAAAAGTTTGAGTGGAGTTCCAACGACTAGTATCCACTGATGTACACACTGAATGTTACAGTGATTGTACTACTATTGTCATCGGACCATCCGATGTTTATAGTAAAGTTGAGCCTTGGAGCAATGGCTAGTTAGCAGGTTTTAGGCTATAAATACCCACTCACTCGGTCATTTGAAGGTCCTAGAATTCAGAGAACCTCATACACACGTGAGAAGATATCCAAGCCATCAAAGCGATTAAGCACAAGAATAGAGAGTGATTAATGCTTATAGGCATAGAGAGAAGTGTTGCTAGGTGTTGTAACCTAGAGAGTGGATCAAGAAGTGATCCAACTGTGTACCGAGAGCTACGCTGGTGCCTTGAAGTTTTGGTGACTCATCGATAACTTGTTGACCCTCTGACTTGGTGTGGAGCGACAACAAGAAGATTGTGTGGGGACGCGGAGGCCCATGTCTTTGTGACTAAAGCTCCAAAGTGAAGACGACACATAAGTGATCGGAAGAGAGGTTAGTGGTGAGACCTCATCTTGGTGGCTTGGTGACTCATCGTGCTTAAGGTCTTATCTTGGTGACTTGGTAGCTCAAAAGCCGTGACCAAAAGAGACTTGGTGATTAGGAGCATATCATTTGTGGAGTTCCAACATGGACTATGGGTGATTTCTGTGCCACTGATACCATAGGATAAAAGTCCCTTATGCCGAGTTTGTCTCTCAAGCTTATTTATGTTTCTGTATTTACATACTTGCAATTTACCTTTCTAGAGTAGGTTGCAATACTCTTGAGCGGTAGAGTAGGCACATTAGATAAATCTAGAGCATATTTAGATAGAAATTAAGATAGATTTATCTTGTAAAGTTTTTGAAGCTATTAGTTTCTAAGTGTCCTAATTCACCCACCTCTTAGGATGTCGTCGTTCCTCACAACCTAGAAATTAGCTCCCTCGCCCATCTTCATTCCCATTTCTAAGACAATGAAATCTCCCAGGCCTTGTGGCATATGCGGGTGGACAGCAGCACTGGCCCGAATGACTTCAACCTCGGTTTCTACAAAACCTTCTGGGCACTGGTCAAGAATGACATCAGGCACCCGTTCGATGAATTCCACACAGGAACTGCCAATCTGGAAAGCATCAATCAATCTTACATGGTTCCCCTTTCGAAGAAAGATGACGTGACCACTGACAATGGGTGTCATCCTATCTCGCTGCAGAACTTCACCCCAAAGCTTCTGAGTAAGACTCTCACGACTCGCCTCCAATCAGCAATCACACCCCTCCTACCTGACTCCCAGACCAGATTTATCAAGAGACGCAATATCACTAAAAGCTTCATCCTTGCCGTGGAGCTTGTCCAATGCTGTCAGAAGTGAAAGGTACCCAACATAGTCCTCAAGATGGATTTTAGAAAGGCCTTTGACTCCATAGAATGATCCACACTTTATCTGATCCTCAAAACTCATGGTTTTAGTGATCAATAGTGTTGTGGGTCCGTCACCTGTTGGAAACAGGCAGAACGGCCGTCCTCTTGAATGGCGTACCTAGGAGGTGGATCCAGTGCAAATGGGGGCTACGATAGGGCGATCCCCTTTCTCCATACCTATTCCTCATTGTCGTGGATGTGTTGCAGCGACTGATCACAACAGACGGCTCCATTCGGCACCTCTCCTGCCCGAACACCCTTGTCCTATCATCCAATATGCTAATGACACTCCGATCCTACTTCCAGCTAACCTTGAGCAAATGCAGACACTGAAGATGATTCTGTCCTGCTTCAATGTAGCCACTGGACTGCAGATAAACTATCAAAAGAGTACCTTTGTTTCGATACACCTACCAAAAGATGAGGTTGCGGGACTCGCAGCTATTCTTGAATGCAATGTATAGAGCTTCTCGCAAACCTACCTGAGATTGCTCTCTCTGAGAAGAAACTGCCTGCTGCGGCCCTTGACTACCTGGCTATCAAGGTATAACGTCAGATCCCTACGTGGCGTACTTAGTTTCTAACGTCTGTGGGGTTGTTAACATTGATAGAAGTTGTCCTCTCACCCTTTCCTACCTATGCTATGGCTATCTTCGAGCTCGCTAAATCAACTATGGAGAAGATTGAAACCGCGACGAGTTATGTTATGGAAGGGAGCAAGTGAATGCAACATGGCGATTGCCAGGTGGCTTGGGCTACAGCTTACTGCCCAAAAGAAGACGGTGGCCTAGGCCTCAATGATTTACACTCTCCGAACCTTAGTTTGTTGCTCAAGTTCCTACATAAGCTCTGCACTAGGGAGGACACACCTTGGACTCGGTGGGTCAACCAAGACAATAAGCCTTTTCAGACCAGGTTCCGCACCTCGCTGACATACATGTCTAGCTAGAACACCCTTGCGCGTCTCATGCCTCTCTACATGGCAATCACTTCTATGGAGGTGGGGGACGGCAAAACCACCTTCTTCTGGTACGATGATTGGACCTCCCTAGGACCCCTCCACTGGGCCCTTCCGGTTGCCTTCTCACGCTGCACTGTTAAAGACATCCTGTTAGCTGAGGCACTAGCGGCGCGGCACTCTAATCCTAGAACTCCAGCCACGCCTCACGGCCTCCGATAGGGTGGACCTCGAAAAGCTAAATGGTAATTTGGCGACCCTGACTCTAGGAGACAACCTTGGCATCAGATGGATGAGAGGTGCAAGAGCACCGAGTTTCAAGATAGCCATGGCCTATGAGATTATCTGCCCCCCCCCCCCCCGAGACAAGACACACACCTCCAGGAGTATAATTGGAACAACTTCATCACCAAGAAGGTCCAAATCTTTTTCTGGATTCTCCAACATGGTAATACACGAATCAGGGCTTTCCTCCACTTGGTTGGTGATGTCCCGAGTCTTTATTGCCCCTACTACCCCTCTGCACCATAAACAATTTACCGAATTGTGGAGCCATGTGATACCTGGTGTTGGGCCCGTAAGCTCACTAGACGCCCTCTGCCCCCTGGTGTACTCTGCCTTCAATCAATGGTATATGCCTCTCCGCAACACGATCATCCTCCTGCTGCCCTGGGTCACCTGGAAACAACAGAATTGCATGATCTTCGATGGGATTAACATGAACCTCGTGAACACCATGTAGCTGCTTCGAGATCATTTCTGCCTCTGGGTCGTTCGGGCCCCTTCTTCGATCAGCATAGAGGCTGTGTTGGATTAGTGCGCTA
Source organism: Phragmites australis (assembly GCF_958298935.1). Classification (NCBI taxonomy): domain Eukaryota; kingdom Viridiplantae; phylum Streptophyta; class Magnoliopsida; order Poales; family Poaceae; genus Phragmites; species Phragmites australis. The sequence goes on along the minus strand of NC_084925.1, from coordinate 41,167,901 downwards.
ACTCGATAGATGTAATCACCTAAGGAAGTATCCAAACCCCCACCCCCCCCCCCTCATGTCCTTGTTGTAACTCCGCCCACCTTGTTGTGGTACTTTTGTACTATGTATGGCTCTTCCATTTTTACAATGAGAAAAATTCAGATGGGCAACCCCACTGTTCTTTTCCTAAAAAAATATTTTATTTGGTTTCATAATGTAGTGGTATCAGATACCCGCTTTGATAAAGAAATTATAGAGGCTGTCCTACTCCAGGCACCAAAGAAACTGTGACATCGGGCTCCACTTCATATCGAAGACATCAACAACGACTGTCATGTGCAGTAGACGGAGCCATCGGGAAGCATCCTCCACACCACAGAGAAAAGCACGACAAGTTGTCTGCCCATGAAGAACACCTGCAATGGCGTTCCCACTGAGGTAGAAGGGGACAAAATTCCTCGCCCGAGTCTGAAAATTGAATCAAGTAAATCAACACCTCTGTTCTGCTCCATTTTAACTCCATCCCAACATCATTGCTCATCATGCCGTCTCTAGAACCGGCCTTGCACGGTTCTTGCAATCATGCACCACGCCTAGTGCCTCCGCTCACAACACCCACCTTGATCTCCTCCACCGAGTCAATCAAGTGTCATCACAGGTGTCTCGAAGCTTAGCCACGCTTCCCTAAGTCCATCGATGCCTATGCTAGCCAATCTCCACTAGTGACGAGCTTGCTTGGCGGACCTCTCCTCTCACAGTGGCACCTACTTGCCACCGGCCCCTTCAACTTCTAGTAGGGGCCGAGCACCCTCTGAGGTGGGTTCCTCAACTCATGGAACAGCTCATGTAGCCGTTGCTTTTCCCTGTTGAAGCCCATTGATGACTGTCCTTAAGCAGCCACTCGGTGGTAGAGTGGCGTGCGCACCATGCCGAGCACATGGTCTGTGTACCGGCTAAGCTCCTTGCACGAGGAAGGCGAAGGGGTGGTTGTGCTTGTGCGCAGGAGGAGGGATGGATCTATAGTATCTTCTCTGCGAGGTACCATAAAACGATAACAATCGGCGACGAGAGGAATCAGCTGAGAACTAGCTGGGCACCAATCACTAACTAACGATATCTATTCTCTTCTGCAACCTGATTACGTTACAAACGGTGAACCAACCACTATCTTAGTCTTTAATAAAAAATTAGTTTCACTAGAATATTTCTAACCATAAGTTACATAACTCTCTTGCTCGTAGTTAGTTGCTGAATAGGAAAATAACTATTCTTATCAAGCAATAAAACTAATTAACATGAAAAAAGAGGTTCCAAATAACTCGATGGATATGATGTACTTGGTCATCTCTTGTTTTTGCTATACTTGGCTAGCTGGCCTTATGATTAGATTGGTTACCAAGTTCTCGTCCTACAAGATAGACATATATTAAGGGTATAATTGGTTGTCTGTATGAGAAGTCTCGCGGATACGTATAATTTTATGAAGAAACGTGTTTGGTTGTTTGTATGCACTGTTTCAATTTGACCCGACGAATGCAAATTTACACCTATAGTCTGGCTCGCGATTCGAGCTTTACTTCGTAGCCTAGTCTGACGGATACAGAGTCCTACATCCGCTCATGTATGTGAACCCACTTATCTGTATTATAAAATTATCTTCATACGAGTAACCTATCACAGTCTCAACTATTGCATCTACTCATATAGTATCATATTTGGTCAACTAAATAGAAACTCAGCCTATCTTATTCACATAGATACAACCAATCAAACACTCTTTTTTTAACCAACATAGCTCTGCTTACACTGCATATACATTGCATATAGACAAGACTCATATAAGCAACCAATCACACCCTAAATAACTCTTTCGAGAGGTAAATTGTTCCGAGGACAAAATTGTCAACATCCGTTAGGAACAAGATCCTCGCTATCAACCGCAAGAATTAATTAGACGACAAATGAGTTAAGCTTTGGCTCTGTATGAGCAAAATTCAGATATAACTCTGAAAAAAAATAAAGAAAACTAAAAGTTCCAACGATGCAGCTAATAATCCTTGCTAGATCCAAGGCGAGCTAGGAAACAGGTGGTAGATAACCAAATGGCGATCAGTCCATGCCGCCGTGTCCGGTAACTGCCCGGTGACAGAGAATCCGAATAAGATAAATTCACAATATGCTGCCGAATTACTACTTAATTTTTAATATGTCCTCTATTATGAGGATCATGTATAAAATTTGGATTCATATATCATCAATATAATAATAATATATAAAGACATAATAAGTAATTCAGTGGTAAATGTTTGGTGGCCGATCGTAGAATCTCTCATTATCGAGGAATGGAGTCCACGGCCACGCGCCCATGTGCCCCCCCCCCCCCCCGCCCACCGGGTGGCCGGAGTGGGCGCCGGAGCTGGTGATCCATGTGGTAGGCTACTGGCCACGATTTGCACAAAAGATTCCATTGAGATTAAGTCTCGTCCAGCGCATGCTCCATGGGTTTATGCATGTTCGTATCATCTTATGTGGAAACTAGCTGTATTCTTGTATTTTTGCATGTATTTATGATTCTCTTCGTACTTTTTTATGAGAAATGTGTGATGGCTCTGCGGAAAAAAGAGTTTTATTTTATTGTGGCACCGAGACCTCTCTTATTTGAGGTGGTGACGCAATCTTTTTGTTCAATAAACTCAGGACCCTAGGCCGGCTGGTCCAATAGCATAGGATGGGGCTCACCATGACCCCACAAAATGTTTGACGAGACCGTCAGTCGGAAAATAGTTAGTAAGTTCATATGACATATATGCTGATGAATTAGAATTAGAATGACGAAACAACTACTTGTATTATCAGAAAATGGCATAACCATTTATTTCAGATTAAAATTCAGAAAAGAAACACTAAAACACATTCACTCTCTTGTGTTCTATTCTCATCATGTGAATCATATGCAAGTAAAAAGGAAGTTCCATGCTATAGAGATGACAACATCTCCTTAGACCATCTCCAATTATATTCTCTTCATTTCATTCCTTTTCTAATTCCCTTCATTGTTCTTATTTCTTTTATTTTCTCTCATCTTCAACAGCTTTTCTTTAAGGGGAATCGCGAACGGAAATGAGAGAAAATCCCGTTCTGAAGTGAATGACTTTGGAATCTCTTCGTAACGGAAACCGTGAAGGGAAACCATTAGAACGCTGAAAGAAACGAAAATCCCTTCATAACGGGATTTTCGTCCTCGAAGGAAAGCTCTTGGCGATGGCCTTATATATAGCTTGACAATTCACTTTTCTACACGACCCTGTTAATTTTATGCAGCGGTGCCAATAGCTAAATTTGGACCATAATTAACTGCTAAGGGCGCCATCAACGTACGTGGCAGGGGTTTAGAGAAAGCACCATGCCACAATAGCGACGTGGTAGCCCCTTTCACACAAGGATAACTAAAACTAATTAACTCAACATGGGTCACTAGATCAGTGCATACGTTGTGACACTACAATAAAACTAGTTATTCATATCAGATCATCAGTACTAGTTAGATTAGAATCGGCACTGATAAAATATTAATACTGATTTGTATTCTTTATAGCAGTATTCGGGAAGCTTGCTTCAAAATGACACTTTTGCAAGTGATATGTCTTATGGTTCCTCTACATTGCTTTACAATTTTCGTGTTTATGCTGATACATTATTCAAATAATAGAATCGCGAGTACATGTTGCGATGTATGAGGAATATCTTGCATTTGTATGTTTTTGTTCCGTTCTTGGATTTGGTCGGCAACTTGTTGGATCGAGATAGTGGCGACAGCCGATCCGACTCGTTTATTTTTTGCTCTCAGGAACCTTTTTAGATCAACTGGTAACTATGAACCATCATTGATACACATTATCAATGTCGGTTCACTCGATTGGTAACCATAGATCGGTACTGCTACATATTATCAATATCGGTTTATAAATCGGCATTGAAAGTTATAGACTATCAATGTTGAATAATCAATGCGGTTAAAAAACCCTCAGCGATGTCTATTTATGTGCTAGTACTCTCCCATCACAAAAGAGGGTTGTTTGGGATATTGATACGGTCCGAATACATTACTTTGACTATTGATTACTAAGTAGAGAATGTATGCAAAATATTTAAAATTGTAATATTTTAAAACTACTTTTTAAAGCAAATCTAGCTATATCATTTTTACAGTTTAAACGCTCTGATTGCATGCAAATCAAAATGACGCTATCTTGTGATTGGAGGGAGTATCAATCTAATTAGGTTATTGTCTAATCAGTGTCAGGGCGGTGTTTCAAAGATCATGCTTAATTTATCTGTCGCTGTTGTATCAGGAGAGAGACATGTGAAAGAGTGAAAGTGTCATCCTTGTTCTTTTGATAAAAGCAGAATCAAGGTTCGGCCTTTGGTCTAATGTGAAGTGACACTCGCTAATAGTCTTGTTTAACCCAGCCCTACACGGCTATTAGCAAGGGCTTGTCGTTGCCAGGATAATCTAAGTTGGAATCAACTGTGGCTTTTAAACCTAAGTAACCATGTTTTCATTGAACAGCCCAAACTAGTCCAAAATATTCCTGTCCACAAGATCTCTTCGCATCCATCATATGACCACTCTCAAAGTCTCACAATTTGCTAGAAAAGAATTTGCGTGACCACGCAAAATAAAATTAAACGGCTGAACTCACTCTATATATCACACACACACGTTTGGTTGTAACTAACTAATAACTCTATTATTTTTAGATTATAACTGTTGATAACGTAACAGTAATTAGAGTTGAGTCTAGTCACATAATATATATATATATATATATATATATATATATATATATATATATATATATATATATATATATATATATATATATGCGCCGTGAGTCTAAAATGTGCGTACTCGCAGAGTACACTTAAGTTGTGCATAAACCAGGGTGCATGCATCTACATTCCTTTTCCACCTTTAACATACACAAAATAAAGGAGTCAGCCAAACAAGTTGCGTCACGTCACCCATTAACCCACCCACTAGACAAGTGGATATGCGATTTTTAATCCGTTCGAAGTATATTGTTGAAAATATACTTAATAAAATGAGATCTATGAAGTCTATATTTTTATGAAGTTTAGATAGTAACGGAGTTACGTCCATATAAGTCACTTAGTTACGCTTTGTGCTATATTCTAGTTACAATTTAGATTGTAGTTGTGATTAAGGAACAACCAAGTTCACTACATAAAAAACCCGCAAAAGAGACACCATATAGTGATGGCTGCTCAACACGCGTCACTAACGTCCTATTAGTGACGGGTCCAATAAAGACGCGTCACTAATGTCCCTTCTGATCGGGACCAGATATTGACCCACCACTAATAAGTGATCATTAGTGTCGTAACATGACCAACCACTGATGACAACAGTGACGGGTCAAGTTGTGACCTGTCACTAATGATTAGGTTATCAGTAACGAGTCGTCTTAGGCTAATCATTAGTGACAGATCAAGTTGTGACCCGTCACTAATGATAAGATCATCAATGACGGGTTGTCCTATGCCATTCATTAGTGACGGGTCAACTTGTAATCTGTCACTAACGACCAACTCCAATCACTAATAACGATATTTGCAAATATTTTTTATTTTATTTTTATTTTTCTCTTATTTTTTCACACTTTAGCAGCACTAGAATAGGAATAATAGTATATTTATGTTCAAATTTGATGTAAGGTGTGACGGCTATGAATACAAACGCGAGTTTTGAAAACAGTGTAGGAACTTTCAGGGGCGAGAACTCAATCTTCCAAGTCATTTTTTGCCTCAAAAAAATTCTCCAAGCCCAACAAAGTGGGGAGAAACGAATGTAACTTTTTTTTAGATGTTCGTAGAGTCAAAAAATAAAATAAAATTGGAGTCTATATGTAAAAGTTATACCCGTTTTACTAAATACACTCTGGGTCACCTATCAAATTATAACCTTGACGAAATTTGACAAAATTAGGCATTAGTGACGGGGCATAGTTATGACATGTCACTAATGACCTTCGGTAAAGAAGGTTAAAAAGATAAAATATCCGGTTTCTATCACAACTATGTGATAGCAGATGTGGTAAGGTGGTTACACATGCGATGAGAAGGTCGTGGGTTTGATTTCCATAGAATGCAAACTTGAAAATAATGTGAAAAAATGTGACTTGTGAGGCATATGGGATGAAAATCCATTTGGATGGCTCGGATGAAAAAAAATAATTTTTGACTTTTTTATATCAAAAAATAAGAAAAACATTTATCAGTCATTAGTGACGAGTCAAGATTACAGCCTGTCACTAATGTTTAGTTAATAGTGACGGGTTACGGTTACGACCTATCACTAATATTCAGTCATTAGTGACGGATCATGATTATGATCCATCACTAATGACCTCGTTAGTGATGGGTCATCACCCGTCACTAATGACATATCATTAGGGACGTGGTAAGAGTGATGGGTATGAGACTCTTCACTAATGCCGATTATCACCATCACTAATGACTTTTTTCATGTAGTGGTTATAATATGTTGAACAACATAATTACAATATGGTAGACACTCTAATTACGATAATATAGTTATAACATGGTAGACACTCCAGTTACGATAATACATTATCAAGTGAGTATTAATTACAATATGGTAGACACTGTAGTTATAATATGATAAACACTCTAGTTACAATACGGTAGACAATCTAGTTACGACACGTATTATTGAGTGTGAACTAGTTACAATATGGTAGACACTTTAGTTATAACATATTGAATAATAGTTACAACAATATCGATTGCAATATGATCGTAATTAGTTACAATCAATCAGCTTGGACAGGCAAGTTGCAATCTCACTATCCAAATAGTTGTAATTGATCTATGTATATAGTTGCAACAGTTGGTTACAATCATTCTATATTTATAGTTATAACATCTTTATACACATAGCTGCAACTAGTTGTAATCACTACTCACGAGGTGAGAACGCGCTCGACCATCCAGTGGTCTTGCGAGGTAGGTGGGTGTGAGCGTGCTCGGTCGATGGGGCTAGGGCGTGCATTAAAGCCTGGTTGGCTACTCGGTTGGACGTGCGCACGCCCTATACACATTCTGCGCGTACATGCAGTATATATATACAATATATATATTAAGTGCATAGGCTCAACTCTAGTTACTGTTACGCCAACCCCTGTTATAATAAAAAACAGTAAAGTTACAATCCGCGAGATAGAAAATTATAACTATACGTAAATAAAAAAATTAAGTTATAATTATATTATGAATGAACATAGCTCATAATAAATTTCTTATCTAATATTGTACAATATAAGGATATATATATACATTTTGTATACTCTTGCTTGCGTATGATTCCTCTCTCTTTTAGTATGTTTCTAATCAGCACGCGCATTAGCAGTAATTTTTTCTCTCCATATATTTCTATTTTTAGAAAAAATTTAAAAACTTTTCTGTTAAAAATTTTCAAAAAAAAATTAGGTCAAAACTTTTGAGAAAAAAGTTGGTGATTTTTTTAAAAAATTAACAAGAAAATTTTATTAGACCACTAGTAAGCTCCATAGACCGTTGAACCGTGCTCTATGAGCCGACACGTGGGTAGGCTTGCACGCGTGCAACCGCGGAACTGGAACCGTGCTTTTTTAGACGTCATGCGTATGGAATCGGGGGAGAAGAAGAAAAGGTCGCAGTCCCCGCCGCCGCCGCCCACGGTGCTCGCCTATAGGCGTCGGGGGCGTGTGATAGCGGCGGGCACGGAAGTTGCGACGCACGGACGGGGCCGCGCACGCGGGGGTGAAGGGGGCGGGGGGGGGGGGGGGTCAGCGCCGTAATCTCGCGCGCGGAGATGCCGGGCCCGCCGGCAGGGGAGGGCGAACGAGCCACTCGTCACGGACGGCTTGTCCTGCATGCACCACGTATGCCGGCGCGGGCCCCGCCACCCGACGCGGTAGCACATGGAGCGCGCGCCCACCTGAATACCTGATCCTCTGCGCACCCGCGTTCCGCCCGCTTTCGCCGGGTGCACGTACGGCAGCTGTTGCTCTTTCGGAACCCCGCCAAAAGCCGAGATTTAAAGCTTTTCTGTTGAGAAAGGTCGGTAGAATCGAATTAGGTTTTAAAGAATTCAACCAGCGTCATTGAGTCGATCTAAAATTTTAAAAAATAAATTAAAAATTTATTCTCATCTAATTAAATTAAAAAAATAAACTATATTATAACCCAAAACTATTCATTAAGTACTCACTTTCATCTCTAAACTACCCTCTAGATAAGGGCCAATTCCGTAGCCACCTTACGTGGCCTCGGCGGGAAGCAGGTCGGCTGGTGAGCCTCACTCAATATATGGTTCCTTTCCATTTCAATTCTTCTTTTCACTATTGGCAGTGGATCGTCAGGAAAAACACTCCTCGTTGAATATATGGTTCATTTCCATTTCAGTTCTTCTTTTTCACTATTCGTAGTGGATCGTCAGGAAAAGCACACCAAAGGAGGAGAAGCAGAAGAGAAAGCGTTATTGTGTTTATCACTCCTTTTTCTTCCCCTCCCACTAAAAAAGCTGAGATTTTCTTTCTCCTACGAGGTGACTCTTCCACATTTCTTGTATTCGATCCGCGCTCGCAGTGTTTGATGTTTAGATGTACTTTGCCACTTGTAAAAGGAGCTCCACATGGACTTAGGAGCTTTCCCATGAAATATGTATACTAGAACTACTTTCTTTATGTATGTATGGAACTGTATAGAACCAAATCCTTACTGCTTAGTTAAAAATTAAAAATGAAATTAACAAATCCTAGATCGCCCTGTTCTTCCCATCACCGCCACACACAAAAAAAAAACTCTTCCAATTAGCACCTAGACGTTGAATTTGTTTTCTCCTTTTGTGTCTAACTAAGCACCATGTTTTCTCTGACAAAGCAGCGATTGTTGTGTTTATCTCTATATTTTGTCTAATAATGCAACAGGCATGGAAGTGAAAAAAAAAACTAGCACAGAAATCACTTTCAAGCATAAAAACCTGGATTGGACAGCTGAAAGGAACTATGATTATCTCGCGTTCGCTTTTAAGAGGAAAAATACTATATTAATCGGAAAAAAAAAATGATCTACATCATTAATTATTATGATTGTGATTAAATTAAAAATTAAAAATTATGAACAATTAGTAGTTTGATTTCTATACAAATTTTGAAGCAAAATAGCTAAATAAGAAGTCTATGTAAAATACAATTAATCAATAGCTAAATTTTGAAATAAAAATAATAAAAATTTAGTAGTTTGATTTCGATACGGATTGCGAAACAAAATATCTAAATAAAGAGTCCATATAAAATACAATTCATAATAACTAAAATTAAATTTAAAATAAAAAAAGAAGGTCCATATCAAATACAAGCTTGGAAAAATCAAAATAATAAATAAATAAAATTAGTAACATGATTTCTATAAGAATTAAAAAGCACCGTATAGCTCAAGTTAGTCACGTCAAGCAAGCAGTGGGGCAAGGCACAAGTAGACTGCATATCATATAAACCATGACCTCCAGCAGTGATAAAGGGACATCAACAAATCTAAGAATCGACTGGACGAGACATTTGATTGGATCGATAGGGGAAGATACATATCGAGCTTGGACCACGCAACTCAAGGCCACAATGTTAGGCGCGCAACGGGATAAGGAGCAACACACAGCCTATAGACGATGCAACCACGATCTCCAACAATAGTAAGGGACATCGACAAAGCTGTGAATCAACAAGCCACGACACGTAAGTGAAAGAACAATGATGGTGCCTAAAGGGGGGTGAATAGGTGTTTTTGCAAAACTTCATCCTCTTTTGATATTTGGCCTAGACTTGCAGTGAAAATAAACTAACAGATTTTTCACATGTAAAAAATCTAAATATACTAGGTTCGACTAGTGCACAATCATCCTAAATAAATGTGAATGTTACAATCTTATGGTGATAAAGATTATTCAAATCTAGCAAGATATGCAAGAAACTCTAACAGATGTTCCGATATTGTTCATCGAAACATCCAATTAGTTTAAAATAACATATTTGAATATTACAAAATTAACTCAATACGCATACAAATAAACATACAAACAATTAAACCCATATATTGCACAAGACTAAAGAAATACGAAGACAAATGATTTGTTATCGAAGTTCGAATATTCACAGATATCCTACGTCTCTGTTGAGGAAGCTCGGTCACATTTGAGCCGAATCTTTTTTAACCTTTTTTCTCACGAGGTTGCACACATACACTCCTCATGTGCACTATAGCCAATCCTTCCTCCATTCCAGAGATGATGAGTTCCGCAACTACTTCCGAGCCTCCTCACAATCTTCACTTGAGGAGATCGTCGTTAATCCACCACCGAGTCGTCTAGGAGACGGTGGTCTCCAAGAGTAACAAACTCCCAAACTCGCTTACGATCAACACCAAGTGCCCAAACACACACAACTAATACGACACATGAGAGTAACCCAAGCTCCACACACCTCATACACTTCACTCTATCTTCACTAAGCCACAAATGCTTGATTCTCACAATTTGTTGATACAGATGGGAGGGGAGGTGAGCACTCAAAGGTGAAACACCAAGTTCTAACATTTCTTCTTATCACCATAAAACTAACCAAAAAGTCTCCAACACGCTAGGAGGACAAGGGGTATAAATAACCCACTATAAAAAACTACCTATTGGAAAGATTCTGTATTGATTGGAACTTTCGATCCTTCAAATCCCAATAGTTGAATCCAAGAAAACACACTCCCAAACCTAGGAAAAACAACACCTCAGAACTTCCAATTTTAGATCGGAATATTTGATTAAATAAAAAATATGAACCTGAGAACCCCAACTATCTAAAAATCGGAGGTTCCGACACATTGAAACTTCGAATCTACCCATAAGAACATCCGACACATCGGAACTAGGATCAGAACTTCTGACACATCGGAACTTCCAATTTTCACATCGGAACTTCCAAAATTATCACAACTAACACTTTGAAAAATGACAATAACTTTTGATCCCTATGTCTGATTTCGGTGATTTCAGACTCTATGAAAAGCTTATTCAGAGGGATACGTATCCCTACTGAATTCATGATCTCAATCACATTGGATCGATCTAGGAATACTCTGAATACCAATTCGAACACATCCACCTATTGTACAAAGCTTAATCCCCAAGATTAAACTAGGTAACACATAGAACATACCAAACACCACTAAGACTTGACCAAAACCACTTTTTGTCACTAAGACCGATAACAACAAAGGGCTAAATCTAAAACACCTTTAAGATACCCCGGACTTATAAAACAAACTCTCAACAAAAACCCAACCAGCACTAAACATATGGTTTGAGCACTCGACACAATAATCAAGCAACGCTTTCGGCAGCCTATCTTGATAGTACGACTATAGATCATATAACCCGGTCTCCCATCAAACTCCTTGAGACCGGCAAAATTAGAAAACCTATTATAGTTATATATGAATGTGATATGCCCTAGAGTTAATCATAGAGATGATTATATCACACGTCTATGTTCATGTACTTCTGAATAATGTGTTATTCCAAGAATAACTATCATTTACATTGATTAGTAAGTATGTGACATGTTCGTGGAACTCTTTGTTTATCTCATGATGTTATTCTAATTTGATCTCTGGTCACGTATCATTAGGGATGATTCATAAGACCAGCATGAATCATAGGTATAGAGATGCCGAATCAATAATGCGGATATTTATATTAGAGAACATGATGTTGGATAGACCTACGTTGAGATACTATTGAGATTGTTATTTATGATATGCCATCAGTTGTTATCTCAGATAGTGTACCTGTAGAATCCTTAGATATGCGATCGTCATTGATTCCCAGAATATGTAGTGACATACTTTGAGGCTGTCAAACGCTATTCCGCAATTGAGTAGTCATAAAGGTATTTTTCAGGTTTATCATGAAACATGTCACGAGGTGTGAGCGATCAAAATAGAATTTGTCCCTCCTTGATAATGGGAGAGATATCTCTGGGCCCCTCGAGGTAGTTGGATTGAGAAGGTGCATGGCTATGCCAATATGATTAAATATTTAATCATGATGAATCCACTACTTGATCGAGTGAATGGTCGAGCCATCACAAGGATGACATGTATCTTGCCTTGAGCTTGACTGGTATCGTGAGGCGAAGATATCAGTGCATATGTATATTAAGATTCGACCGATATGATCTTTGTATATACTCGGGAGTCAACATGTCCTGCTATGTATTGATTTCAGTTTGAAAAGGGTTTTCGAGTCGTAGCCGTTTGTATATGAACCTAACAGGACACACACTTAATGTGTTGAAACAAAACATGCGAATTGGATTCATATATGGGTTTGATTGGATTGTGATCTCCATGAGGTGTTAGAGTCCTAAACGGCATCCAACGTGGGAGCCTATTAGCAATCTCTATATAAGGAGAGGTGTAGGGTGGGACGTGTGGAAGAGAGCCACTCCAAAACCCTAGCCGCAACCCTCCACACAATCTCGTAAAACCCTAGCCGCACGTGCGGTGCTAGCATATTGGCGCTCAGTGATTCCGCCCAGTACGTGTGGATACCGTAGAAGCGCTGCTGCTATTGCGACGCTGATCTCCTCGACGTGTAGATCTTAACGCTGCTGCTCGGCTGGTCGAGGACCTACTAGGCTGATCGATATACTTGCTCGACGCTGGTCGTAGAGCATGACGTGACCATTTGCAGCTAGTCGATGACGCGATAGATCTGCTCAATGGCTGGTCGAGGAACTAGTCGCAGAGTGTGACGCGACCACTTGGAGCTGGTCGATGACACGACAGATCTGCTTAGTGGCTAGTCAAGAAGCACAACCACCTACTCGAAACTGGTCGTGGAGCACGACCACCTGCTCGGAGTTGATCGAGGAGTGTGACCACCTGCGCGGGGCTGGTCGTGGACCTGATCGAGAAGCTATTCGAGGAGTTTGACGCGCACAATATTGGATCGAACTACTCCAACTCTTCTTCCGCTGCACTACGTATCAAGTGGTAATGATCTATGATCTCCTACTTGCATGGTTTCCTAGGTGAATAATGTAGAATTTTTTTGTTTTAGGCTAGTGTATCCTACCCGTTCCCCAATAATACATTTTCCTTGAGCAATCTCATCAGACTTAACGAATACATTATCCAAACCCCGACGCTTCTTATAGCTCTTTAAAGCTCGTCATCAACTTCTCTTCTCTTGATGACGATGACCATCCTTATTTCCATTTTGATCTTCACTCGACCTCCGAAAGCTTAATGAAGCTCTCTTGATTGCTTCCCATGCACCAATAATAGAAGTCCTCACTCATCACGTCATCTTCATTTTGGTTCACCACCAAAGCATAAATCGCAAGCATCAATCATATAAGTTATCCACTGAGCTTGTCTTGATTTTTCTCTTTCAACTTGGCATATTGAATATCTCAATTCAACTCATACCTTCTTATAAAATCTAACCCTAACTCACTCTCAAGCACAAAGTACATGAGTTAGTTCATAAAAACTAATTGATAACTTTATATCTTAAGTCACTTGATTTTCACAAGTAACTTGACCTTCACTCTTATTGTCAATCTTCATATGGAACATAATCTCACTCACTCTCAAGCACATATCATATAGGTTAGTTCATAAAACTTAATTGACAATCTCATACCTTTAGTTACTTGATCTCCACAAATAACTTTGCATTCATGCTTATTGTAAATCTTATTGAAAACATCTTTAACCTCCGAGATCTCTTCCACTCTAGCTTCTCCTTCATCATATAAGCATCACTTAGAGCTCAATAACATCGATGCATTTCTTTTGATCACATGGCATTCCTCAATAAATCCATGCTTAATCCTTCATGTATCACCTATGAAACAACCTACTAACAGTTCTTAACATAATTATTAGTCTATAGTTATTATCATTAATTATCAAAACCATATTTATGGGATAGATAAAACTTCAATAAGCTGGCCACACATCTCGCGGTCACGATAGTAGGCGAGCGAGGAGCTATATTTAACTGAATTTGTTGAGAAATTTAAAAATCACATAATAGATTTGTTATTTCATAGCATGATATCATAGTGTTCTGTAAGAGACGAGGTAAGCCATAACTCGTAGGCTACAAATGGTTGAGTAGTGACCTACGGTGGTGATAAGGGGCACCGATGACACTCAGGCTTGCATCACAAGGTGGCAAGGAACAACATTTTAATTAATTCATTGGGGAAATTAAAAAAATCTAACAATAAATTTGTTGTTGCACAACATGAGATAGTGATATCAGCTAAACGACGAGGCAAGCCACAATCATAGGCCGTAGTTGAGCCATAACCTATGACGATGACAAGGGACCCCTACGAAGAGCTGGGCTTAAGCCACGCAAATTGTGGTCGTGGTCGCAAATAGGTGAAGAGTATGGCTCGTATTTTTTTATGATCAAGACATATCTATATAATTATGTTTGACTCAAACGTTAGAAAAATTCAAAATTCAGATAATAAATTTATTGATTGATCATGTAAATATAAATTTGCAATTAAATGGAGTATAAAAAAGTACAGTGTAATCAAACTAGCCGCATAATGCGCGGGCCACATTGCTAGTTCTACTTTGAGGTAAAAGTTAAAAATTGAGGCAATAAACAACTAATAACGGTAAGGAATTAAACTCTTTTTCGGGATTGCAAAGAATTATTATATATCTGAATAAAATGATGGCCCGGTATGGTGATTTTGGCTAACATATCCGTTCGACGGGTGCTGAAAAGAGATTCTTTTTCGGTCAACTGCAGCTTTGCGCCGGGGGGACACGTTGAATAACAAAATTACTAATTTCGCCGGAAAAAAATACTAACACAAGTATTGACCTATAATTGATCTTAGTTCAGAAATTGATACAAGTTTATTGACTTCAAGTCAACAGAATATTACAAGAACACTTCATCTTCGTGGAAAATACAAAGTCGAGGAACGAAGAGTTTCCTCTCTTTTTTCAAGAACTAGAAATATTGTCTTGTCACGGGGAATACTGATCTGGGTCCCAATTGGCAACCTACACGACGAAATTCGTGGGTCTCCTGACCAACGAACATCACAGAATAATCAAGTTGTATTCTACGCACCTAGTATTTGTAATCCACGAGCACTGCTCCCATCTTTCTCTGACAGAATTGACACATGACTTCTATAATAAGTTGCTCCAGACTCTACACGGTTCCAGGCCTTGTACCCTATATCATGATTGCTCATTAGCATCTACTAGTAAATTCAAAGAGCCGATTGATAATATATTACCGGTGCATGTCACTTAGTAAATTCTAAGAGCTGCCAATTGGATCCACCATCCATCCAAACGAAGAAAGGGGAAGAACACTCGCGTGTAGACTCCAATCAAATGAACCTGTCCTTCTCCTTGACAAGTGACATACCAGCAGCAAATCTAGGTGCATGCATCACAATCAGCGTCCGCATCAGCATCAGCATCAGCGATACTCGAGTGCGTTTTTTCAAGGACGCAAAGTAGCTTGGCAAGTAGTAGCGTTTGCGTTTCCCTCGCCCATCTTCATCAATGGGCGTTCTTTGCGTTTTGGATTCTGTTAATCTACGCTTACTTATCAGCGCTGCTAAATGAGGCGGGCCAAAAGAACAAGGTGAACAAGTGGAGGCTCGGATTGGAATTCCACGAGGATTTTGAAGGAAATTCGCACGGGACAGTTCAATCTCGACACTCCATCATCAACTGCTTTTAAGTGTGCGAAACTGATGGAAGCTAGTCTTTTTTTAAAAGAAAGAAAGAAAGAAAGAAACTTATGGAACCGTGAGTGGCCCACCGGGGATGTGCTCTCCTTGCCACCACTTGGCACATGCCTCTCCGTAAATGCAATTGCTTCTGCATATTGGCTTGGTTTGAAGGACCATGGAAACAGAGTAAAAGATACAGCGAAGTGAGAGAAAGAAATACAATAGACAAGGTCAACCACAACCAGTAGCCAGCAGCGAAGGCACGATCCATTCAAAATCAGCAAAATGCTCTTTGCACTCTGCGCATTTCCTACAGCGCATGACACTACTAGAATCCTATAGTGGTAGGCACTATGGCAGAGCCAAGCACAGCGCCTCCATTGACCTTGCCAGATTTTCTGAAGCCTGCTTATGATCGAGCTTATCTGAAGCATATCATCTATTCTAACCAACGTGTAAATGCCATTCACTCTCAGGTATTCTCTGTTAATTGGGTGATGAGAACGAATGAATTGAAAATGCTATGAATCTGAAACTATCTACTCCAGCTGTCTGATGAGAAGGTTTCGACCGAAGAATATGTTTTTTTTTTCCTTTATAGAGAGGAAACCGAAGAGTATGGTCAGTTTGATTGACAGTTCGACATGTCGATGCACATGCATGATACCGACAAGGAATCCAGATCGGAGCGGCTAGATATTTCCCGGCACCTATTAGTAATACATGATGCTTCCTTTCGATACAAAATAAAAATAACAGATGATGCTTATATGTATCCACGCTACGCGTCTACGAAGACGCCACTATTTTAGCAAAGTGCTCACTATTTCTTTCGTCCTCTGTGGCTTTTCCATTATCCTCCTTTTCATTTGCCAGAATGCTCCGTCAAGGCCGTGGTGCATCGCCCATTTTTTGCAGTCCTTGGCTTAATCCTGCTTTCTATCCGGTGGCGATTTCATGCCCGATTAAGCAAAACAAAACCCACGAAATCTTTCTTTATTCCGAGAGGAAGAGAACACTCGGACGAAAGAGAGAGTGCGCGCGCATCTTGCCCGAGCACCGCCCGTTCCTGAAAAGAAGTGGGCGCAAAAGGAGCCTGCCTGGCCGGGGCGAAGCAAGTGCTCCCCGCACCAGCAACAAACCTGACCAGCGAGCCCCTCCCTGTAGCTGAGACGACGCAGCATCAGCACTTCAGCTTCAGAAGCAGCCCGGCACTGCTGATCGATCATGGCAGCTAGCCAGGTTCAGAGCAAAGGCACGCAGCTGCAGGAGCAGTGACCACACACCATCAGTGCCGTATAGATTGTAATGAAAATTGCAGTGGAGCGAGTGAAGATGCATGACATGGTTTGTCTCCTGTTGAGCTAGCCACCGGTGATTGCTAGGTTGGCATCGTCACCAACCATCCTAGGTCTTTGAATATAGGATTCTAATCAACCCAGTTGGGAAGATTCGATTCCGTTCCATGTTAGCCTGTTCAAGTCTTTTTTTTTTTTTTTTGATAAACACCCTGTTCAAGTCTCGACTTTACTTGCCTTAATCCATGTTTTCTTGCTTAATTTCAATTCAAATTTAAATAATTATAAGCGAGAACTGATCACCGTTCTGGCTTGAACTCTGCATGACTGAATTCAAATCAGAAATTCACCGGGGAGATGAATATTGCTCTCTTATTATTCACTTTTGCTGACAGTGAAGAGCAGGGAAAAAGAAACAGCAACAGAAGCGCAAGCTTATCCTACATACATAATCCTGTTTTGTTAAACGAGGAACTTGGCAAAAACTATTGCTCAGCTGTGAAGCAACAGCGACGGCTTCTGCATCAAATGGTGGTGGTGAATCTCCCTTGAGTGGAGGGTCAAGGTGGACTCTGAACTTTAGAAGTGTGGATGATGGAATGCTGATGGGACACCCCAAAAGCCAAAGCCAAAGCCAAAGCAGAGGGCATAAATACTCTTGTTCTGGGATAGAAGTGGCCATGTGGGGGCAGGATCGGCAGATAGGCATAGTGCACCTTGCCTCCAACTACAAAGCTAAGCTTTTTCAGCTCTTGTTTAAAACTGGATATCAGTAAAGTAGCAGGGACGTGGTGAAAAAGATTCCTGGTTAAGGTAAGTAATTGATCCTGGCTACCTCCTAGGATAACTGGACCTTCACCTAGCTTGGATTAGTAGGAGTATTAAACTACTAATGTAGCATGGCCAAAGAAAGGTCTCTTGTTTTTGGCGAGGGGATTAGTTTTAACTACCATTGGGTACCCACTTGTATCTCTACTCACGCCGCACATAAACCACATAATGTGTCCTGTTCGGGCAAAGCTGGAACCTCTTATCTCGATTCTAAAGGATGAAAAATAGAAGATGCTAGAGAGTAGAGGAGGAGGTGAGAGGAATAAGTGAACAAAGTGTCGGTAGAAAAGGCCATGTGTATTTGCCGTGGTTTGCTTTGAAGGATTTAGATTCTTGTAAGTATGTAGAAAAGTTCTTGAGTAATTTCTCTCTTCAGAAAAGGAGTGTTTCAAATATCAAAAAGTGGAAAGATTTCCTTCAGTTAATTTTTTTAGGGGAATTTCCTTCAGTTGATGGGCCAATCCATATTCCAATGAAATCCGCGGCCCATTTAACTGAATTGTTAATCGGCCAATATGTTGATTCGACGAAACTGAGGGCCCCAAGCCTAGTACCGAAGTAAGGTAGGCCGCATGTCGACTAGATTTTACACGGGCTTAAAATTTTCGGATGCATGACACTTAACCTTGGCCCAGTAGAACAGCTCCCTTTCCATCTCAGCTCTGACGAAGTGAGTAGGCAATCACGAGATGACCCGGTGGCCGCCGATGGATCACCACCTCGGTGCCACACAAGCGATGTGTGTGGCCGAAAATTTGCGCAAATTTTCAGATCCATAAGCATTACAGTAGCTGCGAATGCGCGCGCGTGTCGTGTGTGGCCGAAATCGCAGTGCGGGTGTGGGTAGACTGCACGGCCAGCCGAAGTCATCCATGGCCCCCATGTCGGTGTCGGCCACCCTTGCGCCGCTGCCAAAGGCGACCGCCAGGAGTTCGGCACGACGCGCGCCGTCCGTGGCCGCCGTCGCCGCCGGCTCGACCGCGTTGCTGGCTGTGACGCCGGTCGCGCACGCCGCGGCGTTGTCCAAGGAGGACGTCGCCGGGTCGCTTACCAAGGTACGAGTCCATGCATTGCGTTTGGCCGCCGTTCTTGAAGCTCGGATGAATTTTTTCGCTGCATTGTTCATGAGCGATTGCAGGTGGTGGACACGGTGGATCAGGTCATCGGCGTCGGCGGCAAGGTCGCCGAGCAGTCCGCGGGCGTGCTCAAGGCGCTGGGCGAGGCCGTCAAGCCGGTGCTCCCGGTTCTGAAGAGCGCCAGCGAGGAGGCCCTCAAGCTCGCCGCACCCGTGGTCTCTGGCGCCTCCAAGCAAGCCACGGAAGCTCTCCAAGGCGCCGGCGTCGACCCCGCCCCCGTTCTGTCCGCCGCTAAGGTACACAGTGAAACGCGTCTCCGGCACTCGGAACCAGCGTTTTGATCATCAGCTATTGTTCCGTTTGATTTGACGACCTTGCTCTTCTCAGTAGACCGCAGCGGAGCAGAGCACGAAGGTCATCGACGCCGCAAAGCCCGTCGCCTCAGCGGCCGTGGAGACCATCACGTCGTTGGCCCCTGGGGACTACGTCGTGGCCGCCGGAGCGGCGTTTGTCGCGTACCTTCTCCTGCCGCCGGTTTGGTCCCTGGTCTCTTTCAGCCTCCGCGATTACAGAGGTAAAAGTATTGCCCAAATGTCCGTTGCATTGCTTGCTTTCTTCAGTACTCGCATTGCTCACTGCATTGCTTGATTGTGTTGCTAAGGTGACCTGACCCCTGCGCAAGCTCTCGACATGGTCAGCACGCAAGATTACGTCCTGATCGACGTGCGAAGCAACAAGGACAAGGCCAAAGCCGGCGTGCCGCAGCTGCCCTCGAACGCGAAGAACAAGCTCATCTCTGTGCCGTATGCAATCTTTTATTTCCTAACTCATTCACTTACAACGCAGTGCGTTTTCTTCATTGCAATGGTATTCACTTTTTCAACCTTGTGCCCTCAGGCTGGAAGAGCTCCCGAGGCAGCTGAAGGGCATGGTGCGCAACGCGAAGAAAGCCGAGGCGGAGATCACCGCTCTGAAGATCTCCTACCTCAAGAGGATCGGCAAGGGCTCCAACGTCATCATCATGGACTCGTCCGTGCACCCAACCATAACCTTCGCAATTGCTTCTGGTGAACTCATCAGTGACCTGTTCTGACCTTCGTGCGTGGTATGGACCTGCAGGTACAACGACAACTCGAAGATCGTGGCCAAGACGCTGAACAGCGTAGGGTTTAAGAACTGCTGGGCCATGGCTGGCGGCTTCTCCGGCCGGAAAGGGTGGGCGCAGAGCCGCCTCGGGACGGATTCTTACAACCTCTCCGTAGTCGAAGTCGTGACACCGTCGCGGGTGATCCCTGCAGCTGCTGGCCGGATTGGGACGACCTCGTCGGCGTCCCGGGCGCCTACTCGCATGCTTCTTCCCGGCAGTGTGGACTGATGAGAGGGGCTGAAAGCGCTGTAAAGTGTAGATCCAATGTTTGTTTCATTTCGAGCTGCAACTTTTGTTCTGTGCATTGTTCTGTTACAGTGTAGCACAGTCTTAGTGTGGAAGACTCGAACTCATCTAGCTCAAAGACCAGGATAGTACTTCTTAGAAGAAGCCACACAAATCGAGAAATGATGACAGGTTTGCAGAGTGCATGCAGCTTCGTCGTCATCTTTTTTCGGCATTAGTATAACTTGCACGCATCAACTGTAATCATACACGAGACGCTAGAAAGGATCGAAGAATAGAAATTGGTGAAACAAGTATCACTATTTGCAAGATGTCCATTCAAACGAACTCAGGGTTCAAAAGTCAGGGCAGAATAACGCCAGCCTCAAACAAAATATACAAGTAGTTTGCGACAACAACAAAATTCAATGAAGGCCACACGTTATACTTTTCACAGTACCCTCATGATAGGTTGCCAAGGGATGCAAACTGATGATAAAGGAGCATCCGTAAAAATGCACAAGATTCCTTATGTAGAATCCCAGTTTTCAACGGTGGCCTCAGAAGCCCAAAATCGGCACAAGGTTCTCTGAATAGACTGTGTTCGAGACGCCCTTATGGCCTACTAGCTGGAAGCTTCCATTCTGTGGATCATAGTACAACCAATGGTCATCCTCCATCTCTAGAAAGATCCTTCCATCAGTCATCACCTCCAACGGGAACCCAAACAACAGCCAATTACTGTTGATCACCTGCAAGTGTGTGACATCAATAACGAAGTCCTTAGACCATACGTTGCTTGCATAGTCTCTGAGCATCCACAGATCAATTCTTTTTTCCGGGTTCCTACAAATAAAACAGAGCGAGCCACGCATTTCTCTCAATTCAAAAGCCATAGAATCCATCTTTTGCACATCTGGTAGTGCCATCACACTCCATGCTTCTTCTTCAAGATTGAACAATAGTGCTCTCCCATCCCCATCCTTGGACTCCTCAAAAAAGGTGCACTCTGAAGAAAGCATATGCAGGTTGCCATTGAGATAAGGCATATGGAACGATGCGGATATACGAAACCGAGGTGATTTTCCTTTCCGCCATGAATTGTCTATGCCCACAGTGAACACCTCACAGATATCTTCAGATCCAAGTATTATGCTGACCACCTTGTATTTTCCAAGTGATGACACAAAGCCAAACCCTGTGAGATGGATGTCAGCTTCATCCCAAGGGTCATGAGGAATGTAGAATATGTCCCGCATAGCAGGGTTGGACAGCAGGTAGCCATACTCGTAGCTCAGAACAATGAGATGACGGGAGGAAGTGACTAAACCACGGTCATCCACCCATGGCAGCATGTAGTATTGTTGCAAGTCACCCTCTTCAGTGAGCCGTTCGATTTTGATATCACCTGTACAGCTCCCAACCAGTTTGCATATGTTTGGTTGAGAACGTTCTCTATGCAACTCAATGAAGTGGCGATTAGATATTTCAGAATGCCAAGCCTTGCAAACAGATTGAAACCGCCTGAGTGATTTCACAGGAAGCCACGTTAATATCTCACTGGTGATTAAATCCTCTGGGATGTTCCATCCTTCCACTGTTGCCATTACTTTTCTTGAAATTCTATATGTTGAGAAAAAGAAACGAAAATCAACTCGGGGAGGTCAGTTTTTTACTTTCCAGTCAGGGAGATTTAATATTTAGAATTACAGAAAGCATGTAGTTTATCATAAACAAATTGCTAGATATAACATTTCGTGTCAATCAATAAACTCTCTGTACATAATCTTCTCTAAAACTCTTAGATCAATGTTGCCGAGGATCTCTAATTTTAGTTTCCACAAAGCCACAGTGCAGAATACTGTCCACCTGGACATGAAAGTTAGTTTGGCTAGAATTATTACCTGCAGTAAACACGCACACCTCAACCCTACCAATGATAGGTATAATACTCAACTCTTTATAAGTTCTCTCAGTCAACAATATCGACGTAGATTATCTTTACTAGGCTATCTTGCATTTGCCAGGGCACTACACTATTTCAGTAACAAAGGAAACCTAAGGTGTAACCAACTTGCATATTCTGATCACACAATGGAATTCTGGTGGACCAGGGTTTGGGACACTAATCTTCAAATTTCAGATGTGTTTGCAAATACAAGAGAACCTAATCAAGGGCGGTGCTGAGATATGACCAAAGGCCTTGTCGCAAGCCGACCCTGAACTGACAAGGATAGAGGAGATGAATACAGCAGAAGTCAGGTTCACAGAGGCAACAGCTACAAAGGTGTCCTCTCACTCATATATGGAAGGAAATAAAAGTGGTAGAATCAACCCAAAGGAAACACCGCTGAACCAAAAAATGAAACAATCCTGTCCAAGACTAGAATATGCTGAATATCTACATCATAACTATCTAAACACGATAGGAACCGGTGGACCACGCATACTAAATGTTGTACTTGCATACCCAATTAGACATGTGATAGTTGTTTGTGCTTTCCTGATTCCTCTACACAAACTACAAACCTACCAATTGTTTCAACCACGTTAGTGAAACATGCACACATCTGTTCCCCGTCTGGAATGCAAGACTTCATAAGAAAAATTGGCGGTAACTGTAACAATTCATGCATAATTCGCGTGTTATGATATTACAGCAGGTTCTGGAGAAACCTTCTGCACAAATCAGCAGCCCGTGCACGCCTTAGTAGGGTTTTCCTCTACCCTACCAGCCTGGCTCGAAGCAAACCTGACGATGACGGAATCCCTAACTAAATAAGGACGCTGGCTGATGCTCAAGCAGAGGTATCCTAACCCCTTGGAGAAAAATGTTCAACAGGAATTGGATTTTCATGGCCGTAAACCTAGTCAGTTGCGGGGGCAAAAGCGGCAAG
Source organism: Phragmites australis (assembly GCF_958298935.1). Classification (NCBI taxonomy): domain Eukaryota; kingdom Viridiplantae; phylum Streptophyta; class Magnoliopsida; order Poales; family Poaceae; genus Phragmites; species Phragmites australis. Next base: position 41,144,582 of record NC_084925.1, on the reverse strand, counting down.
CCAGAAGGTTGGGAGCGGCGGATTACGGGGAGGTGAAGGAGAGTGCGGTCTCACCGGCGGAGAGAGCTCGGAGGACGGGCTATCGCCGCGACGCCGGAGAAGGCTATGCCGGCAATCAGACCACCCCCTCCCGCTCTTCAGTCTTCTCTTCTCCCTCACCCGCCGCGCGCGGCCGCCTTGTGTGCGTATGCGCGAGTCCGGAAGACGATGGGAATGCGAACGGTTGGGAATGCGAACGAGTTGGTCGGTGCGGACGCGTAACCGCCCGGCCGGTAGGGGATTTTTTATTTTAGCCATTTTTAAACTAATCTATATCCCTAACATAATCATCATACGATCTACACTCTAGATTAAACGTTCACCCAACACCACCTAATATCACCTTCCTTCCCACATGTTACGGTGATTTAGAAACCGACTGAACCCTTCTTATGTTGACCGCCGCCACCGCCACACTCCACCCATCTCCAAACCCGCCACCGCACTGCCGCCTACGCACTACACCCCATCCCCGAACCCGCCGTCGCCTCCGCACTCCTCTCTGTCCCCGAACCTGTCGCCGCGTTGCCGCCTCCGCCTCCGCTCAAGTGACCGTGACCGTGACCGTCGCGCTGATGTCCACACCCAGCTCTTCTCCCCGCATCCGCTCTCCCCCGTGCTCTCGCCACGGCAAGCGCTCCTCCACCACCGTGTCGCCTACGGACTCGGACGACGAGGGCCCCTTGCGCAGCCCTCATCGCGGCGCGAATGGCGGCGGCGGTGGCGGGAGGATCGGCACTAGCGAATCTGCGCGACAGCGAATTGAATGCGTAGAGCAGCGAGGACACGGCGTGTTATTTGTTAATTCCCTCTACCTCGCTTTCATGTTTCAACCTCATGGCCAGATGGGACTCCACCTCCTCTTCTCCTCCTCACGTCTCTCTTAGAATCTTCCATCGAACCCACGGGAAACTAGCGTCCAGATCTTTTCCCCCACGATTCAGATCACCATATCTACTCTGTCGGAGAGTGAACTCCTGTCGCAGGGATCCCGAGAGACCCCTTTTTAGAGATTCGGCCGGGGGGATGATCCTGGAAAAACTTGTTTGGGAAATAAGCGGGAGCGGAAATAAATGTGATGGCCGGCGGGAGACGATCACCCTAATGCAAGAAAAAGTGGGTACGCCGGGTTTTAGACAGGTTCGGGCCGCACGAAGGCGTAACACCCTACTCCTGTATGAACACTATATTTATCCTTGAAGGGAATTCTTCAAGGAGGTATCTGGTTCTAAGGGGAGAGCTGTTTACAAAGAGCTTGAGGCTCTTATGTTCTAGCTTAACTTGAGCTGGTTCGAGTGTCTGTCGATCAATCTTTGGCCTGGTTCGTCGGAGATTGTTGGTCGTCTGGTGGTCGAAGGCCTTTTTCTCCTCTCTTTTAGTGTTCTCCATCCTTTCCTTTTATAGGCGCGCCGACCCCAACATATCCTGAATGGGAAAGAGGGGACGCGAATGCCCAGGTGCAACGGAGAAAGGCGTAATCATTTCATTTTGGCGAAGTGACAGGGGCGGTGGAGAAATGCGGCGCGCATTCGACCACCAGCCGCTGCGGAAGCCTCGGGGCGCCCTAAAAGGGGCCCACCGGTCAGCCTCAGAGGTGCCCAGTGCGCCCACCCTGTCTTGTTCTTCTGCCAGGGCAGGGTGGCAGGCAGAGTGCTTCGATTCTGGCAACGTTATCCCGAGGCACCTGGATGAAACGGGACGGGACCCGTGCATTTAATGGACCCACGGCCCCCTGCTAGTGCATGGCAGGGTCTGACACTGGGGCGTGGGCAGCTGAGGATGTCAGGATGTCAGGATGTCAGACCGCGCGTGCCTATTAAATGCGGCATTGGGCCCTTGACTGGATGACACCCTGACGACGGGACCCTTCGGGTCGTTGAATAATCTTGCGCGAACCTTCGGGGCACCGAGTCCTCGGGGGCTGCCACGTGCAGCCCCGAGCACTCTCTCCCGAGCACTGCGGTGGGGCCTTCGGGGCACCGAGTCCTCGGGGGCTGCCACGTGCAGCCCCGAGCACTCTCTCCCGAGCACTTTGGTGGGGCCTTCGGGGCACCGGGTCCTCGGGGGCTGCCACGTGCAGCCCCGAGCACTCTCTCCCGAGCACTGCGGTGGGACCTTCGGGGCACCGAGTCCTCGGGGGCTGCCACGTGCAGCCCCGAGCACTCTCTCCCGAGTACTGCGGAGGGACCTTCGGGGCACCGAGTCCTCGGGGGCTGCCACGTGCAGCCCCGAGCACTCTCTCCCGAGCACTTTGGTGGGGCCTTCGGGGCACCGGGTCCTCGGGGGCTGCCACGTGCAGCCCCGAGCACTCTCTCCCGAGCACTGCGGTGGGACCTTCGGGGCACCGAGTCCTCGGGGGCTGCCACGTGCAGCCCCGAGCACTCTCTCCCGAGCACTTCGGTCTTAGTATTTGGACCCTGCAGATCATCGGGGAACTGGGGTGCTCGGGAACCAGAGGCGGCGGCCCCGAGCACCTTCTCCCGGGATTTAGCTTTTTCTTACCTCGCAGGGTGGTGACATATGGTGGATAGCCGGCCTGGCCTCGGGACTTAGGGACCTCTGGTTCTGAATACACCGACATACTCGGTAGATCTGGTGAGGCGTGTGGAGGAGGGTGGGTCGGTGCTGAGGTGGGGAACGGGAGGATCGGAGAGGCAAGGGAGCTTTACGCTGCTGATAGCTCTGGGTCTGTCTGGCTGGGTGCGCATGGTCTCCAAGCCCGGTATGGAGGATTCCTCTCGGGCGCTGCTAACGTCTCCCGCGCGACGGTGCCCAGCATAGCGGCATCTTCCCCAATCCAACTCCTTACCATCCTCTCTTACCCTATACAGATGTGGTGAGCACACAGCCCCTGATCCTTCTCCTCCTTTTTGTTTCAATTGAGATGTGCATTGGTTCCCAATTTTATTACAGATTATCCTAAATACTTGAAGCTCTAACTGATAGTAAAAAAGTTGCACAGTAGCATTCCGGGATAAGATCAAATGATGAATATACTAGCATAGATTGTTATTGATATTCGTTTGACATATATCCTCCAAAATATTTCATTGACTCACATCCATCTATTCGTCAATGTCATGACATAAAGTACGAGGAAAACTTGAACGTCTAAAGAGTTTGTCACTGCTTAACATGGTATGCCATTTGTTACCATGATAGGTGGTTCCTATAAAGCAGCTTGACCGTAATGGATTACAAGGCAACAGGGAGTTCCTTGTCAAAGTTTTGATGCTAAGCTTGCTGCACCATCCAAATATTGTCAGCTTTATTGGCTACTGTGCTGATGTCGATCAAAGGCATTTGGTTTATGAGTAAATGCCTCTAGGTTCTCTGGAGGACCATCTTTATGGTATGCTATTGAAATTCCGAACTACTGTAACTTTTATTTTGATAGCAATGTTACTGGATGTTTAACATTTGTGTACTCACAACTTGATCTTGTTTTACTCAGATCCTTCTCCGGGTAAGGCATGATTTGATTGGAATACAAGGATGAACATAGCTGCTGGTGCAGCTAAAGGACTAGAGTATTTGCATGACAAAACCAATCCTCCTGTCATATATTGTGACTTGAAATGTTCAAACATCTTGCTTGGAGAGGGGTATCACCCAAAGTTGTTTGATTTTGGATTGGCAAAGCTTGGCCCGGTCGGTGATAAAACTCATGTTTCAACGAGAGTGATGAGGACATATGGATATTGCGCCCCTGGTATGCTATGACCAGTCAGTTGACTCTGAAGTTAGATATATATATATATATAGCTTTGGTGTTGTCCTTTTGGAGATCATTACCGGATGAAGGGCTATTGACAACGCCCGAACTGTGGGGGAGCAAAATCTTGTTGCATGGGCAAGGCGTTGATTTGTTTTATTTTTGTTATGTTTTGCTCCTTCTCCATGCTAAGATTAGTATAGATGATGACTATGGAAAACATCCCATTGTGCTATCTTCTACTCCTTGTGAGTATTAATTGTTAATGTATTCTGAAAAAATTCACCAGATATCTGCCCCTTAGCTCAGAAGTTTCGTAAGCTGTGTTGTTGCATTAGTCTTTTGTATCACCTGAAGGGAAAGTATAGGAGGTTAATTTCCAGTTCCTCTCTTTTTTCTTTTCAATTTTGGTAAATTTATATGTGTGGAGAACTTCTCGGCAGCATTGCTTTAATTTTGCTTGGAGCACATATTACCCTTACAATTTTCATGACAAGCTTCTCCTTAATAGCTACTGAACTGGGATGAAATATAGTTATCGTTCTGCATTGATTTTTGGTATGGTCAATTTGGTCAATATTTGCTTGCCCAAATGACATTCTTGTAACCTGTTGAATAGATTATGACATGGCAAATGCTTTGCTAAAAAAGCTCTTGCTTGCTCTGAAAAAGTAAACCTCTTGTGTCTATCTGTTTTCCACCATTATTGTATGTAAAATTTGTTGGTGCATCGTTTGTTTTAGGCCAACCCGGCCCTTGTTCAAAGATAAGAGGAAATTTCCCCTGATGGCAGACCCAACATTTGAGGGTCAGTACCCATCAAGGGTATCAGGTTGCTAATATAGAGTGATGTCTGAGAGTTTGAGGTGTTCATGTGTGGATGGTGGAGCTGTTTGTTTGATGAGGGGTGAGGCCTTAGCTGAGCAAAAATATTGCGGTAGGAAATCATAATCGCGGAAGGAAGGAAGGAGATGGATGGATGTCAGTTGTCTATGATGGGTTGAGTGAGATGGATGGTGGTGGTCCATGATTCCAAGTACACGCCTTGCGGTTTGCTTTGGGAGGGGAGGAGAGGAGAGTGCAACTGATCAATTCATGATCTGCCTTTGCTGATGAGTTGATCGCTAACAGTGATTCTGTCATCGCAGCTTGCCGTTCGTTGAACGGTTCAAGGATTTCTTTGCTGCGGTGAAGCAAGGCCTAAACTCAAGGCATGGATAGAGGTGTGTCCTATCCAGTGAACATAAAAGTGATAATGAACTTATTCTCTGTCTGTGACTCTGTTGCGGCAGATTCACTAAAATAAACTCAGAGGAGGAAAACTGGACTGACTTCTTGTTTGCTCACTGTAGCTAGAAATATAATCCCTGTAGCCTGATCCAATCAAGCAAGTGGACTGAACAACAAGATCTATATATCCCTGTAGCACCTTGAAATTTTTATAACATGATGTTAGCTTAAATGATCTTGTACATGTTAATCAGGCTTCTTTAATGATATTTGTTTGCCCAAGTTTGAAGAACAAATTAAGAATGCACATCAACAGTTGGAAGTCGCTTTCAAAGAGTGTTGGGTCAAGTGAGGAACTAGGTCAAATGTGGAGCGAGCCGGCCAGGGATTAATCCCTGGTCACTGCAAGCCTCCAAAGAAGGCTAGGATGCTTGTCCATTTTTTGCGGATGTGCAAAGAGCACGATGGTAAGGCTCCAAGGTGAATCGAACCGGCGGAGTTCGAGCCCTATACCGTACACCCCTGTAGGCCTCCAATAAAGGCTGAGCATTAAGGAAGCGTTGTTAAAAAAGAAGGGTGCCAAGTTCATGAACTGGGTAGGTACAATGGCTTTTAGGACAAAACAACAGGGGAGTGTTGATATATGAGTATATATTCTGGTGCAGTGATAACTTTATTATGACCATAGAAAATGCAAAACCACTTGAACATATAGGCAAGTAACTCTTTGCATTACAATGATCCCAAAAATTGAAAAATACCAAGTATGAATCTCTTCTTTTATTAGGATAAAATCTATTGCTAATCCATAAAATATCATGTTTTGCACGAACTTTATTTGGAAGCGTGCATTGCACGTGAGTGATTACTAGTATTTTAAAAATAGCACATGACGTGATGTATGACCGTGTGATGAGTCATGTCATGTACTTTGACGTGATAAAGAATCACGTGGCAATGCGCTGGGACGGGACGACAGTGTGATCATCTTGGTCATATCATATGTATTGGCGTGATCAAGTTGTGAGTCATGTTATATATTTTGGCGTGACAAAATGAGCTCCTAGAAATTTAATGTCTCGCGTACTATTTTTAAAATATTAATTTAAAAAGGATTAAAATAAAAAAAATCGCGGGCAGGTGGATGCTGGGCCATCGCTCAAGTGGATAATGGGCCACGAGTCCGTGTAGATGGGCCCGTTCATCTTCCATTCTTGCCCACAACACGAACGCTCGGCTAGGCGCTTGTGGGTGTTTGATGTTTTTCTGCTACGATGGAGGTTCAATGGAGCGTTTACCGTGGCATCGCTGCTTGCTTAAGCGGTCTACATCTCAAGCGGTTTCAGCATGGAAATCGACAGTTTGAGTTCGGATAACTAGTGATTAGTATGAAAAAATAGTTGATCTCATTATAGCTTAAAGACTCTTATGTAATAGCGTCATTATTCTCTCTTTAAGCATCTTGATTAGCAGCTTTTGTGATTAGTGCAACAGAGGTGGGTATTGTGTATCGTATGCGTAAATTACATACATTGTGTATAACGTATTACCGTATATAATGGGCTGCTCTTGTCTATCTCCTCCTCATTTCTCCCCTCTCCTTTCTCTCTCTTCTCCTCAGCTGCGGCCTGGTGCCGTTGAGTCGAACCTCTTGGCGTTCGGTACCACGCCAGGTGCAGTAGGAGTACTACATGGATCCAGCACCGTGCACGGTGCAGGGGGATAGGAAATTATTCCTGCAGGGGAATTATTAGTTGACTCCTCACTTGTCGGCACTACGTGCCTGATCAAGCGCTCACACGTTCTTGCACGTTTGCACAACAGCAGAGACATTACCAGATCGATCATCGGGTCCCAAACACACATGAAACCATCAGCTCCTCATTCCAGCCCGCGAACTGCGTGCTTACTCACTCACTTTCCAAGATGAAGCCTAACAACAGCAGCCAGCCCCAGGGCGTCCGGAGAGCAGCTTCCACCACGGGCCTGATCGTCATCCTGCTGCTAGTCGCCTTCACCGCGTCCAACTACTCGTCGCTCAACACCGACCGGTTCACCGACGTGCCCACTTCCGCGTCGCACGTGACGTCGACGGCGACATCGTCGTCCCTGGCAAGGAGCAAGTGCGACGTTGCGAAGGGGGAGTGGGTGCCCGACCCGGCCGCGCCCTACTACACCAACGCGACGTGCCCGCTCATCGACAGCCGCCAGGACTGCATGAAGTACGGCAAGCCGGGGCTGGAGTCCATCCTCCGGTGGCGGTGGCAGCCCCACGGCTGCGACCGGCCCCGCTTCGACCCGGCCGCCTTCCTCCGCCTAGTGCGCCACAAGTCCATGGCCTTCATCGGCGACTCTGTCGCACGCAACCACATGCAGTCGCTCATGTGCCTCCTCTCCAAGGTACATGCACTTTACCCACTTACGATCATCGCCCATTGCAACGTTTCAGCTAGCTAGATCACATGATAGGATAGCCACGAACTAGCATGCGTTAAATCTTTGGTTGTCGCGCGCAGGTGGAGCACCCTCAGGAGATTCAGCCCAAGGACTGCATCCACTGCACGCGGAGATACTACTACCGCGAGCACAACTTCACCGTGACCGTGTTCTGGACGCCGTTCCTGGTCCGGTGGAACCTCACGAACGACGGGGGGCAGCAGTTCATGGACCCGCACAACGTGTACCTCGACGAGGCCGACCCGGAGTGGGCGCGCGACGTCGCGGGCTACGACTACGTCGTCCTCAACGGCGCCAAGTGGTTCACCCGCCCCGTCGTGCTCCACGAGCGCGGCCGCGTTGTCGGCTGCAGCGACTGCGGCGATCCCAACGCCACGTACGTGCCGCCACACTACGCCGTGCGCGCGTCGTTCCGGACCGCGCTCCGGGCGCTGCGCGGCCTCCCGGGCTTCCGCGGCAGGGTGGTCGTCCGGACGGTGGCGCCCCCGCACTACGAGAACGGCAAGTGGTATGACGGCGGGAACTGCCTCCGGACGCGGCCCCTGCGGAGCAACGTGACGAGCCTCCCCCAGACGGAGGCCGCGTTCCACGCCGCGCAGGTCGAGGAGTTCCGCGCCGCGGCTCGCGGCTCGGAGGCGGGGCAGTTCATGCTGCTGGACGTCAGCGAGATGATGCAGATGAGGGGCGACGGGCACCCCGGCCAGTACGGGCATTGGCCGCACGAGAAGGTTGGCTTCGGCATCGACTGTGTTCACTGGTGCTTGCCAGGGCCCATTGATGCTTGGAGCGAGTTGTTGCTCCATTTGCTCACTAATGGTTAAAAACCTGAATGTTCCTTTTGAATATGTTGCATCGAATTGGATGCAAAAATGAGCAGATCCTGCAAGTTTCAAACATGAATACTGGTTTCACAGCATCACCGGTGTACAGAAATTCCAGCTTTCAAGGTTTCACATGTGGACCAACCTATTCAGCTCAATCAAGTTGTCACATCCGGGGAAAACAAGCTCGATCAAGCTCTACGTTTGATTGCTGATGATTTTCTTTTTAAGCAGCTACTTACTTAAAACCGCATATGGCTCGAGCCCCGAGTGCAATGTTCCACAGTAGAACAATTGGTTATCTGATGATAGCCACAATTAAGTACCATGTTATTTAGTTGAAGTCAACCACAGACCTCAGATGTTTTCAATTGCGTTGTGCAGAAGAGCAGTGGATCCAAGGCGCAGATTTAGCTGAGTAGATGGCATCTTAATGTTTTATAGCACACTATATATGACATAGATGACGGCCTCGCTGATCAGGATCCAGGTCTGAACCCTACAGTTATTGTTCACAGTATCTCAACCTTTGGAACGCAGAAAATTTACAAAAAATATACTAGTAGTACAACTCCGGAGGGAATCAACTGAAATTCCTGCATTTCCTATGGGTATTAAACTGAAAGTCTTTGTACACTCACCATCTGAAACACTCAATAGAATGCGATGGCGCAAAAAAGCACAGATGTTCAAAATTTTGGAAGCAAACGTGCACTCCATGCTCAGAAAGACACATCTATTTCGTTTTCCAGAACGACCTTGTAAACTACGCATTACTGTTATCTACTTACTAGTCAATGCAGATAGATATATCTTAATTCCTCTTATGTGATTTTATTTAGCCTCTCCCAGTCATGGCAATGATCCGATTCCATTTCCGTGAAATCTGACATCGGTGGAATCATGGAGTGCACGTTCCACGAGCTCGCGCTCCCTTTCTGTCTCCGATCCATGGTACATTGCCGGTGGAAAACTATGGACCTCCACAAACTGCTAATGCAAGTCACCGAGTTGGCAGCTTGACACAAACGCCCTCAACAAAAATCTATCCTGCGCAACTTTAATGTGGAGTTACTTTCCTTCGAACAATGGCAAAACTAGCTTCAATTTACAGAAGAAATCAAGTCATTTTAATTCGATGCATTCGCACCACTCAATACTGACATGATCAAAGCTAACGCGGCCAGCATCTGGAGCAGCAGCTCGTCCCACAGGTCGATCGGCCCCGGCAAGCACCAGTGCAGGCAATCCACCACGACGCTCCCCTCCACGCTCCCGCCTAGCGGGTGGCCGTACCGGCTCGGGTGCCCGTCCGGCCGCAGGTCCATCGCCTCCGTGATGTCCAGCAGCAGCAGCAGCTCCGCGCCGTTCCGCCGCGCCGCCGCCTCCGTCTCCCTGACCGCATCAACCTACAACCGAAACCAAATCATGTCACAAACTCACTAGTCAGACTTGTCACGTCACGCATTGTAGCAAAATCTTGGCATGTCAGAGGCCGCAGGTCAATTCTTTCCCACCTGCGCGCCGCGGTACTCGGCCTCGACGGCGCCCAGGGCGCGCTCGCCGCGCCGGAACGGGCGCGTGCGGACGCAGTCGCCGCCGGTGTTCCACTCCCCGTTCTCGAAGTGCGCGGGCGTCACCGTCCGGAGGATGACCTTGCCGCGGAACCCCTTGCGCGAGGCGATAGCGCCGAGCTCCGTGCGGAACGCGGCGCGCACGGCGCGGGGCACGGGCAGCTCGGTCACGTTGCCGGCAGCGCTACTGCCCGCGGCGTTGTTGCGCCCGACGACTCACCCGCCCTTGCGGTACACCGATGGGCGGAGGAACCAGTTGGTGCCTGACAGGATGATGTAGTCGAAGTCGGCGATGTGCGCCGCCCACCGGGCATCCGCCGTGTCAAGGTGGAGGTCCCACTGGCCGAGCGTCGCGTTCGACTGGTTGGCCTTGACCAGGAAGGGCGACCAGAATAGGGAGATGGTGAAGTCGTGGTTTCCGCAGTGGTAGTCTCGCCTGACAGCCCTCCCGGTCACGTCGATCTCCGGAGCTGTCCCGACCTCCACCGGTTGTGCCTCCTGCAACATATACGCGCATGCCCGGCCCGTCGCATCAGCAGCAGAGGAGCAAGAAGCCAAGAATTGAATTGAGCAAGCGCACATGCAAACGTACTTACCTTGGACAAGAGGCAGAGCAGAGGTTTGAAGTGGTTCCTGGCGAGGGAGTCCCCGACGAAGGCCATGGACTTGCCCCTCATGGCCTCCAAGAACTGCTCCGCGTCGAAGCGGGGGAGGTCGCACCCATCCGGTCCGGCCTCCACCGCCACCCCACGAACCCGAGGCTCGGCTTGTCGAACTTCATACAGTTCTGGTGGTCGTCGATGAACGGGCACGTCAGGTTCGTGTAGTACCGCGGCTCCTCGGTGTCCGGCACCCACTCGCCCCGCATAACGTCGCATGCCCTGGTAACGCTGGCGGAAGACGACAACGACGAGGAGGAGACGGCACGGTCTATTTGCGGGTAACTATTAGAGAAGGTCAAGTCGTAGAGCGAGATGAGCGCAAGGGCCAGCAGGACGATGATCGGTGTGGCAATGGCGGCTGAGCGCTTTGGAGAAGACAGGCTGCTCTTGTGTGGCTTCATGATCGAGGGACCGGAGGTGGCGAGGAGATGCGGATCAGGATGCTTACTTGCTTAGGTGACGGGGAGCGGAAGGAGAAGAGAGTGTGCAGTGTAGCTTGCTCTTTGTGTTGCCTTAGTGATGGCGGTGGAGGCCAAAGAGCGCGTTGCACGACGAAGCTATTTCTTAATTTCTTTTGCAAAAACCCAACTGCCGCAGACCACGGTACGATTGGCAATTTGGCATGGTTCAACAATGTGGTCTTACTTTGCCTCGAACAATGGCAAAAAAAAAATTCAATTTACAAAAGAAATCAGGCCTTTTTAGTTCGAAGCATTTGCACCACTCACTCAATATTGGCACGAGCAATTCTAATGATGAGCAGCCAGCATCTGGAACAGCAGCTCGCTCCACAAGTCGATCGGCCCCGGCAAGCACCAGTGCAGACAGTCCACCACGAAGCTCCCCTCCACGCTGCCGCCCGGCAGGTGTCCGTACCGACTCGGGTGCCCGTCCGGCCGAAGGGCCATCGCCTCCGTGATGTCCAACAGCAGCAGCTCCGCGCCGTTCTGCCGCGCCGCCGCCTCCGTCTCCCTGAGCGCATCAACCTGCAACCGAGAGCAAATGGTCAAGTCACCAGCCGCACTCGTCACGTCTACGCGTTGTAACGATATCTTGGCGCGTAGAGGGCGTGAGGCAGGTTTCCCAATTCCCACCTGCGCGGCGCGGAACTCGGCCTCGATGGCGCCCAGGGAGCGCTCGCCGCGCCGGAACGGGCGCGTGCGGACGCAGTCGCCTCCGGTGTTCCACTCCCCGTTCTCGAAGTGCGCGGGCGTCAACGTCCGGACAACGGCCTTTCCTCGGAATCCCTCGCGCGCGGCGATGGCGCCGAGCGCCGTGCGGAACGCGGCGCGCACGGCGCGGGGCACGGGCAGCTCGGTCACGTTGTGTACGCCGCTGCCACCGCTGTTGCGCCCGACGGCGCGGCCGCTCTTGTAGTACACGGACGGGCGAAAGAACCAGTTGGTGCTCGAGAGGACGATGTAGTCGAAGTCGGCGATGTGCGCCGCCCACCGGGCGTCTGGCGTGTCGAGGTGGATGTCCCACAGGCCCAGGCCGAGCGTCGCGTTTGACAGGTTGGCCTTGACCAAGAACGGCGACCAGAAGAGGGATACGGTGAAGTCGTGCTCGACGTAGTGGTAGTCTCGCCGGACGGCCCTCCCCGTCACATCGATCTCCGGCGCCGTCCCGACCTCCTCCGGCAGCGCCACCTGCAACATTTACGGATGGCCATTTCATCAGAAATATAGGAGCAAAAGGCCATGAACTGAATTAAACAAGCGTACATGCTGTTAGATTAATATCTTGACACTGTATCTGCACAAATTTTTTTAGACCAAAGAGGGGAACTGTATCTGCATGATTTGTTTGGGTCATTTGCATCTAGTAGTGACCATGTAGACTTCTGCATGGCAGCAGTGTGCGGCACCGGAAGAAGTGCACGACAGGAGGGCTTGAGCGCATTGACGGCAAGGTGCCGGCGTGCCTCGACACGCGGACGTATTCGCAAGTGAGTTGTTGCCAAGCGCAACGGACTATCCAACAAGTGCGTACCTTGGACAGGATGCAGAGCAAAGACTTGAAGTGATTCCTGGAGAGGGAGTCCCCGACGAAGGCCATGGACTTGCCTCTCATGGCCTCCAAGAACCGCGCCGCGTCGAAGCGGGGGAGGTCGCACCCGTCCGGCCTCCACCTCCACCGCAGGAACTCGAGGCTCGGCTTGCCGAACCTCATGCAGTTCTGGAGGTCGTCGATGAACGGGCACGTCAGGTTCGTGTAGTACGGCGCCTCGGCGTCTGGCACCCATTGGCCCCGCGTGACGTCACAGGTCTCAACGGCGGTGGCTGGAGACGTCGAATACGAGGAGGAGGCAGCCGGCGGAGACGTCGAAGATGAGGAGGAGGCGGCCGGTGGAGACGTCGAAGATGAGGAGGAGGCGGCCGGCGGAGACGTCGAAGATGAGGAGGCGCGGCGTATGAACCGGTAACTATCGGAGAAGTTCATGTCGTAGAGCGAGATGACCGCAAGGGCCAGCAGGACGATGATCGGCGTGGCAATGGCGACTGAGACCCTCGGAGAAAACGGGCTGCTGTTGTGGAGCCTCATGGTGGACGTACGCGATCGAGGAGAACGGATGCGGATCAGGACGCTTCCTTGCTTAGGAGGCAGGGCATGGACGAAGGAAAAAGCAGGGTGTGTCGTGTGTGGCTAGCTTACTGCCTTACTCGTTGCACACTTGCACTAGTACCATCTTCGTCGTGGCGGCGGCCGGTGGAGGTCAAAGTGCGCGTTGCACGAGCAAGCCATTTCTCTTTTGGCTTGTGCACGAGACGCTACTGCCGCAGACCACGGTAGACTCTGAAGCATTCTTCTCCATGTTACCGGGTTTATCTCAGCAACCCTCACGGCCTTCTCCCGATGAGTTTGGTATTATTATGCACGTGGTCATCAGTCAAATTCAGTTTGCTACAAGACGCTCTCCCAGTCCCCACCAGTCCAAGTTGCATCTCCTGACTCCTGAGTAGTATCACCGCGAAAACATGGAGCCCTCACCGTTGTTTGTTTCAGACCAAAGAAAAAGGACCTGGTCAAAGAGGAGCCGGCGCGAGAAAGACTGAGTCGGACAGTGGTCGGTCATAGAAACTCGCAACATCTTCTCGTTGCACGAACCGGCTTCTTCTTCCCATCCCGGCCAGAGCAGTCGCCATCTCCTGCAGGCTGCAGTTGCTTGGCACCTTCATCTAGCAGCTCGCGGCCTTCGTCCTCGAGTCTTTCTGCATATTTAAAGGTGACGAGCATCCACTGGAACAGTCTAAATATCGAAGGTACAAATTTTGCCAACGGGCGAGAGCAAAATAGATGACTGATGGTCACTTCCTCACCGCAAAAAATGACAGTGCGAATCTCCTACCAACCTCTAAATGGACAAGAATGCCTTGGTTTTCAAAGGTGCTTTGAGATTTCAAGTGCTGGATGAAAAGTAAAAACAACCATGAAAGGCTCGCGGGAGTGGAGCGCAAAGGAAGCGGTCGTTATTGAACCGCAGTGGAGAATTGCAAGTGAGAATGTGAGCTACCTGTTAAGCTTCAGCACTTCAAGTTCGTAAAACCAAGTTCGTAAAACCAGGCCATAGACTTACGAACTGAGCTTCTGAATTTTAAGGAGACACGAGCAAAGTTGGGGCAGGGGAAGAAAACGACAGGGATTTCAATTTCGTTTTATATTTTTTTAACAGCGAAAAGACCGAAATTTACGAAATTTCGGTGAAATTTTGATCATTTTTTCTTCTATTTTGTAGATCTCACATATGATCAATAAAAAAAAAATACCATAATTAAATATTTCATTCACTCTAAAATTTCCGAAATTTCGCCGGAAATTTTAATCCCTGAGAACGGTCGATTGGGTCTGAACTTGCAACAGATTCGTCCGAGTGAGCTCATAGGGTTCGCAAGAAAAAGGGGCAGAATAATTCCAAGCCAAACAAACCGTTCGATGAGTTTTCAGGAATCATCGTTTTACTGCTGTGCACACGGAATATGTCGCGGAGGAATGCAATCTGATGAAGAAAGGAGGCGACAGAAGATTCAGGGGATAGGATATTGCCACGTGGCATCCATCCCGCCGAGTCCTAAAGCGGCTTGGTTTGAGCCGGCCCAAGCCCAACAATGAGCGGCCCAATGTACAATGGGTCGGTCACGCCAAGATGGGTTCATCCGATTCTACCTGATCAAGTTCTAAAGAATTCAATTCTACCACAAATGAGAATCAATTGAACTGAACTGAGCCATTCATTCTACTACAGTGCTACATAAATCTCATGGTTTCATACAACGTCGATTTTTTTTACACAGCTCTACACTGCACTGGAGAAAGAAAATTGAACATGCTCGAACACGAAACTACTCTGAATCAATCCTGAAACCAAACAGCAAAAGCAGCTCTGTCCTCACCGAGAGTATCCCCCACGAACGCGCGATGGATCAGTACCGGTGGTTGTTGCGAATGGCGCAGCAGCCGAGGGAGTAGGCGAGCATGAGGAGCGCAAGGACGGCGACGTTGAGAGTCGCCACGGCCTTCCAGTTCTTCTTGGCGGTGGCCAGCACGCCGGCCTTGCACGCGTCGCACCGGAAGCACAGCACCCGCGGGTCGTTGCTCCACGCCCGGCAGTCGACGGCGTCCGCCGTGGCCGGGCCGGAGGCGGGGGCCGCCCAGAACGTCGCGTTCACGGGCTCGAACCCGCAGTACGCCGGCGGCTTGCAGCAGCCGGACTGCACGGTTGAGTACAGTTCTTCAGATGAACAGCAGCGTTACCCAAATTGATGCATGTATCGTCGTTAAGCTTACTAATGCTACGTTAAAACAATGCCCTTGTTTAACGGTACATAAATTAAGGAACTAATGCATCGTTTAATCAATCTCCATAAAGAAAGGTCATTAATCGCTTTACTTCAGATGAACAGAGGAAAAAGGATGATCAAAATGAATCGACGAACGAATTAGTGTAGTAGTCACTGTCCAGTGGGCCCACCGTGCATGCTATGCAACGCAACTGGTGGATCCATGCATCATGCATGCGTACCTGAACGAGCGGGAGGTGCAGCAGGTAGAACTCGCCGGCGCTGATCCCGCCGTCGACGCCGCCGACCCAACCACCGCACACGCCCGCGTCCACCATGCAGCTCTCGATCCGCCGCCACGTCTCGTAGTCCCTAACCCTGTCCCGCAGCCAGTCCGAGTAGTCCCCGATCCGGTACTCCCCGTACCCGGTCCCGGACACGGCGGTGGCGGCGCCCTTGTTGGTGACGGCGAACGCGAAGGCGGTGACCACGAACATGCCGACGACGAGCAGGAACATTGCCGTCACGTACACCCAGAGGAGCGGCGTGGCGCGGCAGCACGCTCCGGCGAGCGCCATGAGCGATAGCAGGAGGAACGCGGCGCCGAGCGCCATGACGGGCAGCCGCACCAGGCGCTGGCACTCGGTGTCCGGTTGCCCGAGGAGGTAGGCGCCCGCGCCGATGAGCGCGGTGGAGATGAGGAGGGCGACGGCGTTCAGGGCGCCGAGGACGCCGTTGGAGAGGCTCGCCATGGTTGCAGCCTACGTGTTCTCCTGGTTAACAAATGGTTACTGCGTTTGCCTCTGTCTAGCTGCGATCCGTCGGATGTTTGTTGGAGTTATGCTGAATGTTATTTGGGATCAAGATGTCTTTTTCGGGGAAAAAAAAACAAATGGGTCCAAGAACGGAGGAGAGTGTGGCTGAGGCATTGTGTTTCTACTGGTTCGTGTTATATTCCGGTTTACACCATTTAATAGAATTGAGGTGTATTCTGGAACTTACAGTTATCTTGCGTGTGACGGTGTGGTTTGAGGTTCAGGATTCAGGGACTCAAGACGCTGGCCTTAAAACGCGGCAGATACGGCTGCTCGATCGTTATGACAACAAGCGAGGCAAATCTCGTATGTGCCCTTGACCACGAAGTACGAAGCGAGCACGCCAAATTTGTGCCGGACGGCGGCCTGAATTGCCGCATACATCTCATCCCAAGCGACTGCCGGATAGAACGCCCCGCACCACGCAAAGACGCCTAAGCATCTTCTCCAGCAAACATGCGACAAGGTGCACCGCCCAGCAACAAGAATGATCAACGGAATGCACCAGATCAAAGCTTGATTTAGACCAATATATTGGCACTGGAAAAGACATAGTGTACAACTGACATAGTTTCAGTTAAGAACCATACATCCTAGAGAATGTCCAGCCAACCAAAATAGTTTGTCGAGAAGGCGGCGAATGGGTGACCAACAGCAATCACCCCTTCGGCATCTGAGGTAAGGGCAGATTTAGTACGGCTTGAATTTCCTCTGAGCCCTAAGCTTCTGTATCCTTTTCTTGTCCTGCTCAAACTTGCTCTGCAGCATCGCGAGTTCTGCACAAGAAACACAAAGCGGCAAGTTAGATCCAATCAGTTCTCACGACCTATCATGTTCTAGAGAAGACATGCAGCACAGATGGCTGAAAAAACTCAAACTTCTCATTTGCAGTTACATATCACCACTTTTCGTGAGTGAATTCATGCTTACGAAACCATGGGAATGAACTATATATCTAGAAAACTCTCTCTCTCTCTCTCCGTCCCTCCCTCTATCTCTCTCTCTTTCACACACACACAAAGAAGAGAAAAAACTCCTCACACATTCATTTGACAAAGTCCAATCAAGAAGGCAAAATGAGAACTTGTAATTCCAACCAAACTGAAAATGCAAAATGGTGAACCTTTAATTGAACCAAATACTTCTCCCAAAACCAGAACAGACAACACCAAGCTGAAAATTACCCATACTGGAACGGCAAACAATTGAACAGATTAGTTTGTCATGGGCTGATGAACTGCGCAGCATTACAAGTCCAAGCAGTCCATGCTGTGCCTAGAACTATATGGTATTGAACATAATTTGGGTTCTGTTATGTGTAGTGAGCATTGAGTGTAATTAAAATTGAATATAGAATATCAGGAAACCTTTTTAAAAAAATGTTGACATACCACTGAGGTGGGCTTCTCGTTTCTGAAATCTGTAGAAGTTTGGAGCAACTTCCTTGGGTTTCTTGTTAGCCATTTTCTCTTGCATTGCAGCAAGAGATACAGAGCCAACAGCTGTTCCAGTTTCAGTATCTGTGGTCTTTTTCCTACCCTTGTGATGCACCACAACCGTCCATCCTTCTCCTGCCGCGCGTGCCTCCCTTTCTTTCCTCTCCTGAAATAATCAAATAGGTGTCAGAGAACAAACTAAGTGACATTTTTTTGGGGCACGAGTTTTGCTATATCATGAACCCAAACATTATGAAGCAGTCTTCCACTCTGTCAAATATAACACAATCCAGAAATATAGATGTTGGCATTATGGCGGCAACACATCCACTGGGGGAATACTTCAAGAAGTTTGTCTTAAATTGCATAATAGTCGTTTGGGTAATGTGTCTATCGCTTCTTCAGACGATAGAAGTCATAGAGGGAGCATTCACCTTCTCTTGTTGTTCCTCATGAGCAACTATAAATTCATCTATTCTTTCCTGCAAAACTTTCAAGCCTGGTCTCTTCTGTTTGTACTCCAGGATCCATTCTGTCAAGACATTGAAGATAACTTTTAAGACTTTAGAGCATCAAGTAGCAAATCCCAGCAGAAAAGGAGAGAAGAATAAAGTGGAACTTATTGGAGCAGAACATCAATTAATAAGAACCTTGCAAGTCTGCTACACATATGACTGACTTTAGAACTGATCGCATTGTAGGAATAAACAAGCTAGACTAACAGATATTTGGGTTCATATGTCAGTTTCTTTTGAAATTGGCTCCTAAAAGGGATTTGATATGTAGTAGTCCTAAAAGGAATTTAACTATATAATACATATTCTACTCCCCCACCATTCATGAAAGAGTATTGTTTTGGGAGTTAGACTTTGCTATCTATATTTGTCTGTAAAAGTACTTTCGTCACATTATAATTTTACTGGGTTTACAAAATATATCACTATAGAAATAATCGTTAAAGTTGTGTTTTACTAAATATATTCACCCAAGTGAATATTTAAATAAGTCGCTCAAAGAAATTCATTGGTAGTTCTTTGGATATAGTACATTCAGTCTTCTAATTGCGAACATTATCTTTCCATCAAACAAACTTCATGAAGAATTGTCACTTGTCAGCGTAAGACTAGCAAAATGGTATCTCAGAGATCAACAATCAAAAGCGAAAACATTACTTTTCATTCCTCTGGAATAGTCTTCGTCAACTGATGGAATCTCATCGACGTTTGCCGTGCCAATTTCAACATGCTTCTCCAAGTTGTTCTCTTTGCTTGATGCATGACTATCTGTATTGTCAGCCTTTCCAGATTTTTTTACTTTCTCTGCAGCCAATGAATGGGGCATGTGTCAGGAAGTATAAATATTTATGCAACACATTTAACTGATACTTCAGACCAACTTTGACTAGGAGACAATACAAAGTCCTACTAGTCTTATTTTTCTTTCCCCTCTTTGCTTTCTCAGGGTCCCCATGATCCATATCTTCACTCTGTGCTGCACGTTGGTTGACATCAGCTGCATACATATATGCATATTAGCTATTACGTAAAATATTAATATAATGAGAACAATAGGACAGAATAAAGGATATCAACTTATTCTTGCATGAACTCACTACTTAAAACCATTTGTTAAGAAAAATGAGAAAAGATCAAAGTCATCCATTTGTTAAGAAAAATGATCAGCACTCAATCATGGTAAAGGTGAAGCAATCTTACCACTTTGAGTTTCTTCATCTTGATTTTCATGCAGGATTTCGTCTGCATCATTAAGCCCAGCAGAGATCTTCCCTTCCTTTACCTTCTTTTTCTTCTTCTTCAGCTTAGGTGTTCCGGCATCGTCACTAACAAATGAACTTTCATATACCTTGACAGGACTGCTACCATCCATTAGCTTCTTTTTGGTCTTCTTCTTCTTCAGCTTAGGTGTTGCATCACCCTTGCTGTCTGACTGTAATTCTGCCACACCATCAGCCCTGGCATGATTGCTCTTTAGTTTGGCATGCTTATTTTTCTTCTTCTGCTTCATCAATACAATTTTCTTGCTCCGTGCCAATTCTTTATCTGGCATTTAACGATGAAGGTGGAAAACATTATCTTAGATAACTGTAGCTTCATTTCATACTTTAACAAGAAAAAACTTGATAACTGTACACATGACATAAAGAGTAACTTAAGAACTAGAAAATAAAATAGAACCAATAAAAGCCCAGGACATGAGATGGTTCGCACACTAGCTGTTTCAGGCACGCAAGATGCTCGTGGTGATAATTTTATCACAAAAATGGTGGCCAAAAAAACCATCAATCAGATAATTTAATTCACCATATTGATCATACAGCAATGAGATATATCCTGAATTAAAGAATCAGCATTTCTCTACGAATTCTAACCAACAAAATAAATATTTTGCATTTACAAAATCAGCATCCACTCTGGTTAATTGCTTTACTCATCCTAACTCAAGCTGTAGCACTACCTCATCACTTCAACCTTCGTAGGCCAACCAAAGTGACATTTTTAAGCTCATAAATTACTGCTCTAGGCTAAAATCACCGATACTATCTAAGAAAGAAATGAAAGTAAAGAATAATACACAATCAGTACCATTACCTTCTGCAGCTCCATGCTCGGCAGCAGCCTCGCTCTCGACAGCAGATTCCAAACTTCTGCCCTTCTTCCTCTTCAGTTGCTTCCTCTTTACTCCAAGCGCCAATTTCTTACCCTCCTTCGCTTCCCGCAAAGCTTTCTTATCTACAAAAAGAGCAAGCTCTCAATTTACTGCCTCAGTTCGAACTAATTCAATCAAGAAGCTACGGATTCAGAGAGGCGAAAAGGCCGCACCGTTGGATTTGCCCATGGGAACAGATTAGGAACCAAGCCTACACGAGGAAGGCCGTGAAAAAGGCGGTGCCGGCGAAGTTCCCGTCCGTGAGCGGCACGGGCACTAGCGGCGACGGCGAGGGGTGTCCTCAATGGTGGCCGTCGCCTGTCGGCGTCGGCGGCTCGGAGGTGTAGGGTTTGGTCCTTGGAGGTGTGTTCCTTTGGTAAAGCCTTGCTAACAAGTGGGCCCCACAGTTCAGTGACTTGCAAAGGTCCCGACCTGCCGTTTTAATAGAGAGCGGCTTTGCGTTCCCTAAAACCCTAGCTCCAGCCTCCGCCCTCCAGAACCAACAAAACCCGCGAAGCCACAAGGGCGAAAGCGGCGGCGGCGATGGGGAGTGACACGGAGGCGGAGAAGAAGAAGACCCCGGTGGCGCTGGCGCCCATCGCGAAGCCCCTCGCCGGCAAGAAGCTCTGCAAGAAAACCCTCAAGCTCGTGCGCCGAGGTTCTTGAGATTTTCTGCTTGGCACAACTCGATTCGGTATCTGTTCTTCTGGTTCAGGGATCCATCCATCTCACTATGAACTCATGATTTGGTTCTTGGCGAATTTGCAGCCTCGGAGGCCAAGTGCCTGAAGCGGGGAGTCAAGGAGGTGGTCAAGAGCATCCGCCGTGGAAACAAAGGGTTAGTACCTTTCAGTTCTTTTCTCTGCCTGTTTAGTGTTTGGTAAACTTGTGATTTCCTAATTGGGTAATGACAAGTCCTATTAACCTATTGAGCGGTTGGGTTTATAGTTTCTGTGATAGTTGTAGCAATCAGCGAGCAGCGAATGGCTCCCACTTCCCACTTAGATGTCCTATTGGCCTTTTGGTAATGATGATATTATAGTTTTTGATGTCTTATTTTACTAAATGGTATTATGTACCCTGCCTTATTGGCCTTTTGGTAATGATATTTTAAATATTGACAAATTGTAACGCTGCCGGCCATTCTGATTTGATTTTGGAAATCCAGAGTTAGAACATACTACATAATAATGGAATATACATACTGATAACCGTAGTGTGTTGTCTTGTTTTTTTGAGGGGAGTAGTGTGTTGTCTTGTTGATGAAATTGTTCACTTTTGCGGCAATATGAACTGTTGTCTATAGGGTAGGGAATTTGCTTATCTTGATGTGTTACTCTGTGAGCTTTTTTAAAGCATTTCGTGGCTTAACTTGCACTATGTCATTGAAATATGTTGCTTTGCTTTGTGCAGGTTGTGTGTGATTGCTGGAAATATTTCTCCTATTGATGTGATTACACATGTTCCAATACTTTGTGAGGAAGCTAATATTCCTTACATATATGTTCCATCAAAGGAGGTGGGTTTACACTTTTACCGCATTATTTAGGTTTGTTTATTCTGCAATCGCACGGCATAAAAATCTTTCATTGACATGCAAGATATTATAAGATGACAATCACTTTACTGAATGTCCATGTAACCAAAGAATGCCAAAAAATGGTTATCAGATGTCCAACATCCATAAATATCTAAAATTTTGAGTGGAAATTCCCTGTCATCTTCCTGATAGGTATTGGTAGTGACGCTCTGTTTTAGGTCTGTGGCCACATAAAAACTCAGTGGCACTGCCTATTTGTCTTGTCAGTTCCTTGAAGTATTCTACACTAATTTAGAAAATACATGCCCATTCTCGTTTTTTTGGTCCAGTTCACTAATGCTGTACTTATAACTTACCTGAAGGCAAGAAATTCATATATTAGAAAGACCCTTTGCTCTTTGCAACAGCAAATTTTCTCATGATTCGCCGGTATACATTGAGATTACCAATGGACGGATTAGTAACATGGAGAAATAGGTCATGCTAAATTTGTGATTTCACTTATACGGCACTTTGTGATTTCAGACTGGATGCTTAAGATAGATGGCAAGGCCTTGAGATTTACTGATGTGTTGTGGTTGCCCCTCTGTACAGGATCTTGCGACTGCGGGAACCACTAAGAGGCCTACTTGTTGTGTTTTGGTTATGACCAAACCAGCCAAGGGGGAGATCAGTGAAGAGGTGAAGGAGAAACTTAAGTCAGACTATGACCAGCTTGTGACGGAAGTTGCTGAAGCTACATCTGCAATGTTCTGAGAATAATTCCAGATCACAGTAACTGGGAATCAGGCAACTCATTGTGCACATCTTTCTTGGTGTAATGTGTAACATGATACTGTCAGCCCACCCTGCTTGTGTGAACTGCACCAGTATGTTTTCCAGGGTGGCTGGAGCACCATCGGTTGCTCACCTATATTATGGATTGCCCTTGTTGGGCGTACTATTCTATTAATGATTACATAAAATTAGCCAATTATAATGATTGGTGAGCAGATTGCTTATTGTGAGATTGCCAGACCCGCCTGTAATGTGTAAAACTAATGCGATGCCTGAGAACCCTGACCTGGAATAATTCTGCCCATTAGGGGTAAAAGCATTGAGCATAATTGGCAGTGCGCAACTGTGCATGAGTGGGACTTGACTAGTATTATGTATCATTGAAATTTTCCACTCGGTTCAGGCTACGTCGCAATGAGCTCTTCTTTTTGTTTGTTTGATGGCACATTTTCTTGAAATCAGGTGTTTGGAGCCACGGCAGGAGTGTAGTCGTACAACACAATACAGTTCGACCACTGATCCTTCAGTATCCAGAGCTGCTTGCGGGTACGAAGGGAAAAAGCTCCGGTTTCTGCATTGGTTCTGATCTTTCAGGCCCTCATCAGAGGTGCTGGATCTTTGTTTGTAGTTACAGCGCCTTTGTTTGGAAGTTTGTGTCGAACACACGACAAAGTTTGGCCTCAAAATTCTGTGGTTACTGTTATGATATGCCATCCATCAGTCTTGCTGGGGAGTGAGAGCTAACAGCATAACAAAAAAAACTATATATAGTGTGTGGTTGAAGCAGGTTTCATATAGGAGCCCAAATAACCCAACCAATCTTTCTTGCTTGTGGACGAGGATTTGGCCGTCGAGAATCGAGTTGGGTCGGTTGCATTGAGAACAGGTACATAGAGAGAGCGCGTGCGCTTACAAAAAATTCAGGCACTACTCTCGAGCTGCCAACGACCTTTCCAATCCCGGCCTAAGGAGTGGGTTCGGTAGGATTCTAGTGGTGTTTGGTTTCAAGCTTGGGTAAGCGAAATCAAATTTTGGTCTATTCTAAAAATTTGATCGTTGTTTGATTTGAAGTTAAAAATTAGCTGGTTCATAAAAATTTGGCTATTGCTACATTAAACAGCCGACACGGGCACTGACGCTCGCCCTGGTTTTGGCGGGATGCTTTGCTTTGCTTTGTGCAGGTTGTGTGTGATTTGCAATTTATTTGCACCATGGTATTTCTTGTGATTTTATCTACAAAACAAGATCTCATATGACTATGTTTCAATGAGAAAAAAATTTGATGATACATAAGCATCACATGTCATATTCACAGCTATGGCAAAATTTTACATGACTGTCATACAAATAACATTTTTTCCTGTTACTGTCTACGAATTGACAATGCCAAATTTTGATCAGCCCTTCTGAGGTCTAGAACCAAACAGGCCCTAATGCATGAGCAAACTTGTGGAATGTATGATTCTCTTGGGATAACCATGCCATAAACCCAGACAAGCAGATGGCCTCTACTTTGCAACAGGTGTATGATTCACTTGCCATCTTAATATACCAAATCAGACAACCTAAACATCTTGTCGTTATAAATTTAAAGGCGAACATGAAAAAAAAGAGACAGGGGCAAAGTACTGGTGTGTATATGCTCCAAGTATACAATCATCAATAGTCAAACCTTTGTTTTTAAAAAATAGACATCTGAGTTACCATACTGGAGGGCTGAGGTCACCTGG
Organism: Phragmites australis; assembly: GCF_958298935.1. NCBI lineage: Eukaryota > Viridiplantae > Streptophyta > Magnoliopsida > Poales > Poaceae > Phragmites > Phragmites australis. The sequence goes on along the minus strand of NC_084925.1, from coordinate 41,120,341 downwards.
TCAATCCAACCATACAAGATGCATGATATTTGCAATGGCTGTGGCTGTGGCTGTGGAGCAGTGGATGCTCAGATCTTCTACTGTTCTACCCTGCATGCATGCATGCTACAATGCATAACGTGGATTCTGCTGTCCTTGGTCGTGTTTATTTCTTGACCTCGAAGATTTATTGTGTTAGTTATCTTCATTGCCACTAAGTGCCATCATTTAGATTGTATGATATCATTTTTGTCGTGTATTTGCATCCGTAAAAAAAAAAAGAAGAAGAAAGACATGGGTCCTCAGCCGGCCCATTCTTTCAGCCGGCCCAACCCGGCTCTTTCCCCCTCCTCCTTTCTTCATCAGGCCGGCCCGGCCCATCCCGGGCCACCTTATCCTCACGCGCCGGCTGCCCTAGGGCGCCTGGGCGCTGTTCCTCTTCCTCGCGTCGCCTGAGCGGCCGCCTCTCTCCCTCGCGCACGCCGCCGCCTCGCTCGAGCCGCGCGTCCCGCCGGCCAAGCCGGCTCTTCCCCTTTTCCTCCCTGCTCCTTGGGCCTACGCCGCTCTCCTCTCCCGCACCGAGCTGTTGCGCCGCACCGCCTTGCCCCCTGGTCCACGGGCCGCGTCGCTCTCGTCGCCCGGCCGCCACGGCAGCAGCCTCAAAACCGATTTGCCTCCCTCCCCTCCATCTCTATCCCGTGCGTTTTGAGTGGATCTGGGTGGATGGAAATCGGTCTCCGGATTTTTCCCCAAATCCTAACCGCCCGGACTCTATCTCTTCCCCCAAATCCTAGCGGTTTCGAGCTTATCTCCTCGCGTGGGAACCCCGTGCCGTGCCTATATAAGGTGCAGGGAGGGGGGGGGTGCCCGAGAGGAGGATTAGAGGTGGTTGGCCGGAGGCTCTGCTGCATCAATAAATCGCCATTGCCACTTCCTGGACGCACCGCCGACCCCGCCATGGGTTTTAGCTCTGTCTGTGCCGCTGTCCTCCGAGGTGAGTCCTGGCTATGATCCCCTCCTTCTAATTCCTCAGTCTGGGTTTGATGGTGATGGTATGTGATGCTGGCCGGCCATCGTGCCGTGTATGCTCATCGTTATGTTGCGCTTATGCTTCTCCCCAGCCTTCGTGCTGTGGTGCTCTTTGCGGTCGTGCATATGCTCTAGATGATTGCTGTTGTAACATAGAAGCTAGCCGGTGCCACACCATGCTCAGTTGACCCCTGGCCATGGCCAAGTCGGCTAGCCTCTGACAGTGCTGGCGTCGTGCCGTGGATCTCTCGCTGTTCAGGCCGACTGCCGGTAAATTGATGTCGCGCAACCCTTTTTCTCTGTATTGTTCTTGATGGAGTTCGATTGCTCGACATTGAGTCGGTTCGATCATGGTTTAGCTGCTGGTTTGTTTCACTGAGAAGTGGTCTAATCTTTTGATGGTTGTGGGCATTGGCATGTGATGCCCCCTCCCCTTTTTTTCAGTATTGTCCCGGTGTTGTTTGGGCGCTGGCCTGGTGTTTTTTTTCTTTAGTGCCGAGTAGTGGTCAATCGGCTGTGATCTTCATGGTCACTCCATCTATTGATTGACTGTAGTTGCTTGACACATGCTGGTGATAGCTCAATCATATTGGTGCCCTACGATTACTTGTTCATGATTGATTCATGATTTCTGTTAGCTTCATCATTGTCCCTGGTGAATAGAAAGTCGATGTTGTTAGTTTGGTGTTGATGGTACTGGATATGCTGACAGTGCCTCAATCTTGCTTATGCTGCTGATCTTGCCCTGCCTTGGTTATTGTCGGTTGATGCTATGGCTACATTACCCTCCCTGAAATTTATAAGCAACAGCATAAAAGAAAGGTGATTGCCCTTTTGCCTATGTGGCTTATCGTCGCCTTTGTGGCTAACCAGATTATCGCCTTTGTGGCTGGAGCCTACGTGGCCCAAACAGTGATCACCCTCGCCTTTGTGGCGTTCGCCTTTGTGGTGTGTTGCCTTTGGTCGGCCGATGAGGACAAGTCCGAGGCCCAAAGAGGAGTTAGTGAGTCAAGCACGGCGTCGGAGCTCCCGGTTGTGGCCATGCTGTTGCTTTCGGTCGAAGCTACGCGTCGTGCCGCGCTCCTAGCCCATCTCTTCATAAAAACACAATTTTGAGGCCTATGTGGTCGATGATGACCCGGGATACATAAACAGTCCAAAAAGTTCATGCTAGACTGTGATCCCGTTCTTTACTGCTTTTATTTCTAACGCTCACTTTGCTTGGTCTTTGTTGCGTGTGACTACAGCCTTGCAGACTCGGAGACGACCTCGGTATGACGACCGCCAGCGCACTTAATCGGAGGTAGCCCGAAGACGGGCGTAATTAACCGGAGAGCCCCACGAGGCCACGGGAACTAAGACAAAGCAATCGCCAAATCATGAAGATAGTCAGATAGCGTGTGCGTTTGAGGAGTAAAACAAGTGTAATCGAAAGATGTACTTTATGAATTCAATATGAATGAATAAAGTTACAATTCCATTACATTGTATCCTGTCTCTTGTATACTCTGTATACTGGCACACCCGCAATATTACATACACAATTTCAAATACAAATTCAAACGCTTGACGTTTCGAATCCGCGAAACACAGATGATGACCATACACAAGTTACATGGTTGCAAAAGGACATCCAAAGCACTTAGAAAAAAATAACCAAGCCAATGATGCAGCCTTGGAGAGGAAGTTCAGATTTGGGCAATTGAAGCAACACACTATGATTCATGCCCCATGCTTTGAGCTTTATCACGCACGCTCAGCTCAGCTCGTGCATCAAGTTTCTGGGGAGCAACCGAGGTTATGATCCATGTCTCACAGATAACTTGCAGTTCATCCTTTCATGGCCCCACATACGTTTCTCCCAATCTTTGTACTAGATCTGTACGGTATGGTGGCATACCACATTGCCCTTGCCCAGTTGCTCTTTCACAAACACATCCACACAAAGCATGAGTGCAGAGGAGAAGAGAAAAGCGAGGGGGGGGGGGGGGCAAAGGCAGCACATCATCCCTCGTTTCACTGGAAAAGAGACGCCACGTCTTTCATGCAAGGTAGCCTCCCAATGATTTCAACCCAAAGGACAAAAGGAGCATGGCCATCCATTCCCTTCTCGCTTGCAGATCAAACAAGGAAAGAAGGTTGATGACCTCGTGGAGCATCCAACTGATAAACAATCTCTCCTAAACATCACTCAAACCTTGGTTTCCTTAAACACCACTCTACATGCACATATACTTCTAAATAAGAAGTGCCATCATATGACACACTAAGGTATGAAGAAAAGATAATTACCTTATTTTTGTTTTCTCAGAAAATTTTCCGGTACTTGGAAGTACGTATCTAATCATCTGCATGGTATTGTTCGACGCCAACTGAACTGGTACAAGCTGATACAAGAACCCAGGCTACTGTTAATATGCTACAGCCGATAGCAGAAACACGGCCAGGATTGCATTTGCTTTTTATTTGGTTCTTGATTCTCCATCCACACTGCGTCAGGACCAAAATTCCCTTGTCCATTTCCCCCAGCGCCTCCACTTCATGTCAGGTGAGAGGCACTTCCCCCTGTCATCATCCTCCCTTCCTCCAACTAAAGATACCTTTGCTCCATTGTTTAGTGTTCCCACCAGAATTCTTACACACTTCCCTAGCTAATTGTCCAACTGCCTATGCTTTGGAGAATTCTTTTTGTTATAAGAACCCCCAATCAGAGGTGATATTGTGACCTATCATAGTCTTACTCCACTCCACCGCTGAGCACACCCACACTCCAATAAAGCTGATGCCCTTCTTGAGTGGCATCGATAATAATTTGTTCCTTTAGACTAGATTAGCCTAGCCCATTAAGTTAAAAAAACACATTGTCACTGTTTTTCATAATTTGGGGTTTCTTTTTCACAGGCCCTAAGAACATAGATAGGATAGAAAGGAGGAATTTTCTTGCTCTTTTGTTTCAATTTTCTATTCCAAGCAGGCTCAAGGGGCAGGCATGTTTGTTCCCCCTAACCCCTCATTTTTCTGCTTTTGCTTGCAGCCAGAACACAAGCATCTTCTTTTGTGTCATTTGCTACTGACAGGTCCTCAGAGGCATCCCTTCCACTGCCACTAGCGATTGGTTCTGTGGGAAGAGAAGGTTGCATGCTTCCTCACCTTGGCCTCACCCTTGCTTCCATGTTTGAACACAGAACAAGCCCCTAAACTTCTTGCCGAGGAGGCCCAGCTCTTGCACTGCCTTGGCAATGGAGGTGGTTCTTGCTGCTTCCTCGCTGGTGCTGCTCTTGTTCTTCTCCCCTCGCAGGCCTGCAAGTGGCCTCCTCTCCCACAAGGGTGTAAACTATGAAGGTTAATATTCCTTTCTCAAACCAAGAGCTCTCTTGGTTATTTGGTGTTTGTTCTCTTGCATTGGTGCTTGCAATCATCCTTGTATGATACTCTCAGATCAAGAACTTTGTTATTGTCTCTTTATTGTTTCCTTTGAAGCATCAACACATTTTGGTTTCTTGGGTTGTTCGTTTCCATGTAATCTTCTTTTGCTTTTGCTCGGGCCTTTGGCCGTCCTGCCTGTTGTGTAACTTTGAACTCTTTTTTCCTTAATACAAAGATGCACAACTCTCTTGTGTTCTAGAAAAAAAAATTGTTTCCTTCTATTTTTTTATTGCATTGGTATGTAACAATTTCTGCTCCATTTGCAGTTCGAGCTCTCATGATGATCAAGAACTACCTCAAAGATCCTCATGGATCCTTGCAGAACTGGGACCAAGACTCTGTGGATCCTTGTAGCTGGACCATGGTCACTTGCTCACCAGAGAACCTTGTCACTGGCCTGTAAGCAAGCTGCCTACCATTTTTTCACCAGCTCGAAATCAATGTTTCCTCAGGTTTTCATCTTCATCTTACTGTTTCAAAGGCTGTCTGAATTTGGCAGAGAAGCTCCAAGCCAGAATCTCTCTGGCCTGCTCTCCCCAAGTATAGGGAATTTGACCAACCTTGAGACAATGTAATTTTTGTTGTCGCGATTAGCCTTGTCAACTTCTACATTTACTGAGTTTCTTTGGGTAGGAAGATATCTCATATTTTGTTTATAGTCTTCTGCAAAACAACAACATAAATGAGTTAATCCCAACAGAGATTGGCAAGCTAACAAAGCTCAAGACACTTGATCTCTCCAGCAACCATTTATCTGGTGAAATCCCAAGCTCTGTGGGCCACCTTGAAAGCCTCCAGTATCTGTGAGTGCAATTCAGTTCCACTGTACTAACCTTGAAGTTCTGTTCCATGTACTTGTCTTGAATGCTATTCTGGAGGTTTTCTATTCATGATATGTTCCTCTGGAGCCATCCAGTCCAATATCTATTCTTATTATTTACCATTGAGCTCTTATCAGGAGGCTTAACAACAACACACTGCCTGGTGCCTTCCCTTCATCATCAGCTAATTTATCACACCTCATATTCCTGTGAGTACTCATTGCTGGTTTTGCTGTTTTGTGTTGGCTGTGTGGCGATCACTGTTGACTTGCATTTTTCAGGGATCTGTCCTACAATAATCTGAGTGGTCCAATTCCAGAGTCTCTGACATGGACATTCAAGTAAGGCAATAGCCTTCTGTTCTTTATCTTTGACCAAAAGTACCACTTCCTTTGAAATATAACTACCTTCCAATTTGAGTTATTGGGAAAAAATATTTATACCCTTCTCTCGCAGCATAGTAGGGAATCCACTGATCTGTGAAGCAACCACGAAACAAGATTGTTATGGAACTCTACCGATGCTGATGTCCTATAGCCTGAATAACACACAGGGTGGGCACAATTTTGTTCTGCTCGGTGATGATTAGCAGTACGTATGTTAGTGTTGTAGATAACCAATTAACATATGAGATGACAACGATCATATTAGGGATTATATTGGAGTTCAATTAGCACAAAGCTTCATATCAAAGTGCATTGATCTTGTAGATAGTAATTGGTCTAACAGCCACTTTTATCAAAAGGTACTCTAATGCCAATGAAAGCAAAGAGCCATAAAGGTGCAATTGTGTTTGGTTCTACAACTGGCTGCATCAGCTTCCTTTTCCTTGCCATTGCGTTGCTTTTTTGGTGGAGGCATAGGCAAAATCGGCAGATTCTTTACAGTGTTGATGGTAAGTAAAAGGCCCAAGTTACTCATCAAGACATGAACTAAGTTCCTGAATCCTTGTGGTACTTGGTGGCATCAGTTACTAAGGTGACATATTCGTTTGATACTGTATTGGCTACTTGCAGACCAACACATAGAGCACGTCAACCTCGAAAACATGAAGAGATTTCAATTCAGAGAGCTCCAGGTTGCAACAGAAAACTTCAACAGCAAGAACATATTAGGAAAAAGCAACTTTGGAATTGTTTACCAAGGGCAGCTCCCAGATGCAACTCATGTAGTTGTCAAAAGACTGAAGGATGGTAAGGCCACAGGCAGGGAGGCACAATTTCAGACTGAAGTCGAGATGATCAGCTTGGCAGTGCACCGTAACCTTCCCAGGCTCTACGGGTTCTGCGTGACTAACACCGAGAGATTACTAGTTTATCCATAGATGTCAAATGGAAGTGTCGCATTGTGCCTGAAAGGTAATGATATAAAGTTTTCAAGTTATAAATTCTCAAGTGTCATTTCTTTTGAAAAAGGAAATTTATTAACTCTCATGGTTATATCAAGCTGATACAACCATATTAGAGTTTACACTCAAGCTCTACATAACTATAATGCACACAGTCGCAATCTAACAAATATCAACACATTACAAAAGACCCACACAAAACAATAGTCTAACATGATGGAATCACATCTCCTCAGCTAAGGTTATTTTGCTTAGTCCTGGATGCGGAGTCTAAACTACCATCCAAACTGGATAAAGAGCTCCCTAACTGCACACTCTAGTCGAGTACATGCTGTAGTAATAATCTCATGATGTTCCTACAGATGCAGTACATACCACATATGAAACCAATATGTATAAATAAAAATAACTTGTAAAGGAGGAGAAGAGTTACTCTTGTTAAAGATAATATCATTCTTACATAGCCATAGAGACTAACAAAATATGGCCGCCACCGTTAGTAAGTAGCCTTTCAAGTTTTTACTAAGACCTCGAAACCAATTCTCAGATATGTTTTGAACACTTCGTGGTTGGTAAAGATTCGATGCTACCTGGATTATTAGCCATGCAGAGCGTGCGAAAGGGCTATCAAAGAAAATGTGCTTAATTGTCTCGTGTTTGTGACAAAAGCAACACTTCGGATCACCATGCCATTGTCTTTTGATTAAGTTATTTGTCGCTAATAGAACACCCTTGTGCATATACCAAAGGAAATCTTAATTTTTAATGATATTTTCAATTTCCACATTTGACTATTCTCGATTGGTTCATCTCCCTTCACCAAGGCCATGTACAAGGAATTAATCGTGAACCTTTCAGATTGGTTTAAGATCCATTTAAACTCATCTCGGTCCCTCGTCAAAGTGATGTTAGTAAGGCGCGTCATCAAAACATTCCATGCAACCAATTTTGAGCCAGTCATGTCCTGCCCGAAAGAGAAATTTGTGGGGAATGACTCCATTGCCTTAGCTACCGAGGCTTGTTTATTTCGCATGATGTTATATAATGAAGGAAATTGGACTCATAGCGGCGATTTGCCTAACCAAATATCCTCTCAGAATCTAATTTCAGAGCTATCCTTTATGTTAAAAGTATCATATCGGAATAGGATACTTTTCACTTTCATTAGACCGGCCAAGAAGTGTGAGTCACCTGTTTTCATTCAACTTGCGAAATTGTTTTTGTCCCTATGTATTTGTTTCGCAGCAGATCTTGCCACGTCCTCTCTTCCGTCTGTAACTTGTATAGCCACTTACATAGGAGAGAGGTGTTTTGGATATCCAGTTCTTTTATTCCTAATCCACCCAGGTCTTTAGGTTTACATAGAACTTTCCATTTTACCAGGCAATACTTCTTTTTATGGCAGTCGTTTTACTAATAAAACCTTGATCGAAAATAATCAATCTTTTTTAGTACCTTGCATGGGATTTGAAAGAACGACATCATATAAGTGGGTAGGCTACTAAAAACTAAGTTTAGAAGAACAAGCTGCCACCCGTTGTTAAGTACTTGGCCTTCCAGCTGCTCAGTTTTTTTATTCTTGCCTCAACTTCTTTACAATATGAGTTTCTGAGTTTTTGATAGTGAATTGGAATTCCTAGGTACCGAATAGGTAACTCACCCATTGTATATCTAAATATATCTGCATACTGATTTGCCTTGTCTTGAACCGCCCCAAAGCAAAATAATTCATTTTTATGGAAATTTATCTTTAAGCCTGAGAGTTACTCTAATGCACAAAGCAAAAATTTCATGTTCTTAGCCTTTTCTAGGTCATCATCCATGAATATGATTGTGTCATTGACATATTGGAGAATTGATAGCCCACCTTCTACCAAGTGGGGTACAAGTCTTTCAACTTGACTGGCATTTTTAGCCCTTTGAATCAATACTGCTAACATATCTGCGACAATGTTAAACAGAATCTGAGAGAGCGGATCACATTGATGTAGACCCCTTTTTGTTTGGAAGTAATGACCAGTTTCTTCAATGACTTTTATAGCTACGCTGCCCCCGGAAATGAAGCTTTCGATTCATATGCACCATTTAGACAAAAAACCTTTCATCCAAATGGACTGCAGCAAGAAAGACCATTTTACTTTGTCGTAAGCCTTCTCAATGTCAATTTGAGATTACACCACTCATCTTTTTTTGATGGACTTTGTGTATCGTCTCATGTAGAATTACCACTCCTTCTAGGATATTCCTTTTACGCATGAATGTCGTTTGAGTTGGACGGATTAAACGGTCTGTGACACTATTGATTCAGTTGATGATCACCTTGGTGAAGATCTTGAGGCTGATGTTTAGCAAGCAGATTGGTCTGTATTGCTGAATACGACAAGCTTCTTTTATTTTTGGCAGGAGGGTAATCACTTCGAAATTTAGGCTATGTATCTGTAATCTTTGATGATATCCCAGAAGTTCTGGTAGAACTCGACAGGGAAGTCATCCGGATTCGATGCTTTATTTCTTTCCATTTTGGAATATGATGTCTTTTACTTCTTTTTCCAAGAAAGAAGCTGTAAGAATGTCATTTTCTACATCAGTTACCTGAGTGATGTCATCTGTCCACGACTTGGTCATGGAGAAATGATTGTTCACAGGTGGCCTAAATAATTCTTTGTAAAATTTGGTTATATATGTTTTTAACTGATCTTGTCCTTTAATTTTTCTGTCTTCTTGTTCTAGGCAAAAGATGCGTTATTTTTTATGTTTGCCATTTGCAGTCATTTGGAAGTAGCGAATATTGTTGTCTCCTTGGAGGATATCCTTGACTTTGGCACGTTGATACCATTTAGTCTTCTCTTCTCGGAGTAGTTTAACCAATTTTTTGTTAGATTAATTCTTTATGTTAATTTCACTTTCTGTCAAACAATTGAGCTCAGATTTTTTTTTGTCAAGCTCATCGATTATCGCCAGGAGTTCTTTCTTTTGTTGTTTGTATGTCCCACTAGTGTGCGCAATTCATCCTTTGACGTGCCGTCTTAGTGAGCTAAGTTTGTTTGCCCACCTTTGTGTGGAGGTCCATTCTCTTGACAACATATTCCATAACTCCTTAACCTAGTCTGCAAACCCCTCGTAAGCTAGCCAACCTAGCTCAAACTTGAAAGGTCTTTGTCCTACATTTGGAGTCGAGTCACTGGTATGTACCATGATCGGCGTATGGTTTGACAATGACGTCCGCTCAAGAGCCTGGACGGTAACCAATGGGTATTTTAATTCCCATTTTGCTGTTGTTAAGACCCGATTGAGTTTTTCAAATGTGGGGGTATCAAGGTTGTTTGACCATATATATCTTCTCCCCGAAAGTTCGATGTCCAAGCTGTACATGTTGAACAAGAAAGGCCACCGGTTCGAGAATCTATCATTATTTTTCCACTGACTGAACCTTAAAATATTAAAGTCCCTGCCGATCAGTATCGGGTGTGGATTATAGTGGCATAGATTAACCAGCTCTCAAGTGTCATATGCTCAAGTTTTGTCAAATATTTCTATATGGAATTAAACATGACTGCTTGATACAATTGAAGAAGCATCAAAATCGACAAGCAGAATACAAAAAGATTTGGAATTTGATTCTTTTGTTCCATTTCTATTTCCTCTCTTTCGGCAGAATATTAGAACAAAGAATATGATTCCCATATAAGGAAATATTAACTTTATTTTCACCAAACCAATTACAGGGAAGCCACCACTGGACTGGATCACCAGAAATAGGATAGCACTTGGGGCAGCAAGAGACCTACTGTACCTGCACGAGCAATGTGACCCCAAGATTACCCACAGGGACGTGAAGGCAGCGAACATACTACTAGATGACTGCTGCGAAGCAATCGTTGGAGACTTTGGGCTTGCAAAGCTCCTAGACCACCGTGAATCGCATGTCACCATAGCTGTGCGGGGAACCGTCGGACACATTGCCCCTGAGTACCTCTCCACCGACCAGTCATCTGACAAAACCGACGTCTTTGGTTTCGGAATCCTGCTGCTGGAGCTAATCACCGGTCAGACTGCACTAGAGTTTGGAAAGTCATCAAATCAGAAGGGAGCCATGTTAGACTGGGTAAGTTAATTCGCTGTTAATTTCATATGGTCTACATAACATGTGGCATATGATCATACCTGAGCTAATTGACATTGGCGTCTGATCAGGTGAAGAAGATGCACCAAGAGAAGAAGCTGGACATACTCGTGGAGAAGGGCCTGAAGAGTAACTACGACCGCATTGAGCTGGAGGAGATGGTGAAGGTGGCGCTGTTATGCACCCAATACCTTCCTGGCCACAGGCCCAAGATGTCAGAGGTGGTCAGGATGCTGGAAGGCGACGGGCTTGCAGAGCGGTGGGAGGCATTGCAGAGCACCGAGTCACACAAGTTCAAGGTGCCCGAGTTCAGCTTTGGCCGCTGCTACTCCGACCTGACGGACGACTCATCATTGCTGGTGCAGGCAGTCGAGCTCTCTGGGCCGAGATGACACCATTGCAGACAGTGGAAGGCAAGATGCATTACCGTTGTTTCCCAGTAGGGTCTGTAAATAACATAAAGTGAAGCAACTGATGTTGCACCTTGTCAGACAGTGAAGCAGGTCTCAATCAGATGAACTGTACAAAGATCAAAGAAGAGCACAACCTAGGCTAGGCATGGTACATTACTGCATTTACAGGTTTTGTAACGGTCCGTAGAATAAGATCGCAGAGCAATATTTCAAGCAGCAAGGTTTTGTTTGAATGTTTTCCTTTATCTTCTATTACACCATTAATGCTAATTGTAAGTAAACAATGTTGCTTTTGGATTGCAAAGATCTGGCAGTGTCAATGTTGTCTGTACATAAATCAACTCTACCAAATTCCTGTTATATTCAATTTACGGCTACACATCCAAAATACCCAATCTTTGCCAGAAAATAGCAAATAGTTAATGTGCATATCTCCATGTTACTGAACATAGTATGATGGCAAAGATCAGGATCAAATTCAGTAGAGCAAAAAAATGCTATTCTTATTTTCAGGATCATCAGAGAATAGGAATAAACTACCAAAGTAAACAGAAAAAAGAACTGCATAGAAGATCTATGTGTTCAGAAACATGCAGGTCCACTCCATTTCACCACCACGAGTTCAGCACCTGCGCACTGCACATTTCCATCGTGGGCCGGATGACATGCTCGGCGGTTGGGCATGTCTTGGAATAGTACTCCAAGCTCAGCTTTGAAAATGTCCGCAAGTAAATTCTCACTGCTCCTGTTTATTTAGTTAACACTGAGATTTTGTGGCTAGTCGCTAATCCTGCATGGCCTTCATAGCAGAATAAGATATGGCATACGAGTACACACTGCTAATAAAGGGGGGCAAGGCCTCACCCTCAAGGGAGAGATGAACTAGATGTGGTTGTATTGGTGTTTGGTGGCTTTGAGCTCTCCTATGTTGGGAAATCTTGTGAGATGCAGCATATTTATATGCTTCTTGAAAAAAAATTATTGGTTGGAAATTGGAAGATTCCGTTGGTGCCTATTGCAGAAAAGACTCTGATAATTATTTTTTTAAGCTAAATAATGTCGATATTATTATCTGCGAGTGTCATAGGGGGTCAGTAATCATATGGTTCTCTGCGAGTGTCCAGAAGCTCTAAGGATATCATGAACAGCAGCATTTTTTTCTTCGCAGATTGCTTAATTCATTATCTTAGTACTGCAAACTGCAGTTTTGCATTGTAACTTTACTTAAACATTTTATCAGTTAGAACTTAACACGATAATGATATCGTATATCAACAAATAGTGGTATCGTGAAATGAAAAGGGAAAGTGTAACATAAGAGATAACTTCCAAATGGTAATTCCAGTGTTTCAGATTATTAGCAACAGCAGCAACAATATGCCAATGGCACTCATAAACGATTTCTACTGCTTACCTAAAAAAAAAAAGATTTCTACTGCAGTAGTATGTAGAGACATACACATCAAGATATTAATTGTTTCACCTGGGAAAAACACCGACCATGGTAGTAATAAGGTATTGTGTTTCGAATGCCACGGACCTGTGATCTATCAGGACACTTAAAAAACAAAACTCGTGGATTAACCTAACAAGATGCATGCATATGGATATAGACTTTTGGGGATATTAACCACTATCCGGTGTATTCTTGAATTATTAGACGCAGAATTAATTGGGCTAATAGGCTTTCGGTATCTAAATCTAAACTCTATTGGTTATTTGTCTATAACTGCTGATTGAGTACACCCAGGCATCCTTCCAGGAACGTTCGGCTGTGTAAACTTGATATAGCTGAATAATGATTCTAAAGAAACAAAGACTGCGAATGGGCAAGTAGCCCGATGGCAAGCCGCATGGGAACTGTCACGTCCACCGGGGTTTCGAACCCCGGTGTCGCACGCCTCTTTAAAATGGCCTCTAAGAAGGTCCCGGGTAAAAGGGGCCGGTAATAAAAAAAAAAGAAAAAAAAGAAACAAAGACTCCTACCTTTCTTAACACGAAAAGGATGGGTCTTCCACTGTATCCATTTGGAATTTTACTATAGGTGATATGATATCATTCTAATTACCCAATTCAGTGGCAAGATCATCTTACACCCATCCAACTGAACCAATAATTAGGTACATGATAGTGCCACATGACAAAGCTAGATCAATTTCAGTATAACTGGTCAGAATTGTACTGGCATCATATGTCAAAAACTGCCTATATTATTCTGAGATAACCACATAATGTTAAATGAACTGCTAGGGCTAGCAGGGAGGCTGTTTGCTTGAAACGAAATTTAAACAACACGAACAGAACAAATCCAGTGATCATATTTCAGATAAACGAAGAAGAAAGAAGACTCGAGTCTTTGAATGACATGCAATTTCCATGTGCATCATCAAAGAATAACTTTGGGCAGTGATCAATGGCAATGAATGCAGCAAAGCTGTAAATAATTGATAGTTCGAGAGAAAGCAATTGCCTGTTCTGTCAAAAAAAAAAAAATTACAAAAGTTGATCAAGGTTACATTGCTATATGATTCTGAAAATGATTAAGATAATAAGAACTATCTACTAGCAGGACAGGCAGTTCAAGTAATTACTATGTGAAACGCATAGTCTTAGCTGTACAGCACAAAAAGCGAAAGGTGATCTTGCTAGCAACATCTCATGTTCCAAACATCACTCCAACTGGACCAAATGACAAGTTGAAAGCTACATGTTTTCAGGCAGGAAAATGACACGTGCAGGTCCAGGAAAAATCTGATTAAAAAATCAATTAAAGTATATTTAAGGGCATCAGAATGGAATATCTTGGGCTGTGTAGTAGAAAATATAATTTTCCACTGACTGCGTTTCTAACTGTAAGCTTTGAGAAAGGGACATAAATATGCTTCTGTGCTATCTTTAGTAAAAGTGAACGTGAATTTTAGCTTTGAGAAAGGTGGCATAAATTGAAATATGCTTATGTCCTATATTGAGTAACTTTATCAGCAGCTCGCATAGATTTAAGCTCAGTATTGCAAGGGCCAAGCTAGAGGCAGATATGTACATAAGTAATGCTTTCCATTAATTGGTGTGTAGGTGCTACACAATTTGACCTAATTTTACATAAATGGGCAATGCCCAAGAGACATCTATCTGCGATGCTCACCTAGATATGGGCATTAATGCATTATTACCTACAAAGAGGCAGAACAAAAGCAAAACAGAGCAATGGTCCCAGCGTGACATGTTCTTTTTCACCTTCAGAATTTACACGGATCAATCCATTCCCGTGTTCCTTTTCACCTTCAGAATTTACAAATCTCAATCAATACTCATTTTCCTTTTCACCTTCAGAATTTGCATAGCTCAATCAATCCTCATGTTCCTCTTCACCTTCAGAATCTACATGACAGGGGGCAGTAGTGAGCATTATGATACATAAGTAAATCTAAGCCCTATATTACGTGTTAGTCTGTTAGAAAGCAATGGATAATGCATGATCCCCAAGACAAGTATTTACACGGAAGAGATATTAAAAAACGATGATATATTCATCTTTAAACAAAATTTAACTTCAAAAAAAGATTTATCAAAATTTAGCCTCATATAATAACAGATTAACATTCTTGGGAAAAGGAGAACCTACCAGAACGTATATCATCCCCAACATGCCCTCTAGACTGTATTTGCCTCACGAGCATTCGATACATTAAGACCCACCAATATATATGTAGAACAAGGAGAGAGAAGAGAAGGCTGTTGAACACATAGTAATATATTGGCCCATCAAATTTATGCTTCTCCTTGTCAAGAGTTAGAACAACTTCATAGCTGAAATTTTAAGAAGAAATACGTAAGTTTTAATAATACCAAGTCCCCTAAATTATACAACCCCATCCATGAACATAGTAACTCATACCAACCTTGTGCTCCAGAGAATCCAGAATGGATAGTATATAAGGCGAAGGGCTACCCAAGAAATGACGAAAAGAAGAAATGAAGTATCTGCAAGTAACTGGCGGCCACTGTACTTGGAAATCTTTCCTAGCTCCAGGAACACGTCACTTGCATCATGAATGGCAAGGACAATTGAACCCACCCGAGCAAACCTGCTTTAGGAAGTTAAATTAATTTGGCAATTTCAAGGAAAAAAAACATTTTCATATGATATTGGGTCTAACAAGTAACTGCTAGTAATAAAGTATTAACAAACTGCCAGTGTCTGAGTATGCGTTGAGAACATTGATGTAGATATGAGAACACGACTTGACTTGGATTCAAACAAAAAAGATCTCTAGATGATCAGTATACCTGAATATGTAAGACAGTGCTATCAGAAAAACAGTTGCTACATGATGAGTCATTGAAATACCGAAGTCCGAGCGCCTTGTTTCCCAAAACAAAAGGGCAAATATTGAGTATGTATAAAAACCAGCAACATACATATAGACCACCTTGAGTTTTAATCTGGATAAAAAAAAGTTTATTAATAACTTGGTATAAACAAAATAATAAAAGGTGACAAAATAAGATGATGTTCCCTCAAAGATGACTCACATACTTTATTTTTTGATCTGGCCAGACCTGGTCATCCGGCCCAACCCAGAAATTTCTTGTGGTTGTGAACCATGGTTCGTTATATGTCACAGACAATGCCAATAGCTCCCCAGAAAGGAAATAAATGCATTTCCAAGCCGATTCTTTAAATTTCCTGATCTTTCTCTTGCCTGCATATGTGGTAGGATCAAGCTTCTCATCCCCCTTCTTGAAAATCAGCTTCCTGGCTAACCACTGTACACAAAATGCTGGATGAGAACTAATGCATAAGACTCCGTTCTTTAGGTTTGTTTGAACAACAATTGAAATAAAAGTGGCCAAGTGCAGGAATGTGTAGGCACAGAAACTTAATAAAAAAGTTGGCACATCCTCTTAGCAACCTCATTTTACCTGCCTCTGAATTTTTTTTTGCCTAATAGGCACTTCCGCTAAGGATAATCACACTAATCAACATTTTATTTTGGTGGTTTAGTTAAAGGGAATTCACTCAATTCAAGATTTGTCACTCCATGTCTCACTAACATGTAAGTCCAGGGGGTTACATGTGAGTGAGATAAATAGTTGCAAATCTGAAATGACAACAAATTGAGTGACAAATCCTCAGAATTTTTCATGTGTTAATTATGACCACGCTAGCACCTGCTTGCAGTAAATAGTTGCCGCGTAATACTCGTCAGAACCCCCATCCCTATCTTCCTCTAGAATCTAGAAAGGAAGCAGCTCAAACATCGCCTAAAAGAGGAGACAAATAACCAAAAGATAGTGTACAGATGAGCGGGAAAAAAGAATACAACCTCGAAGACGAAGCGGTCGATGAGGAAACGGACGACGAGGAAGAAGACGACGAACAAGGGGATGCCCGCGAAGTCGGCGTAGGCGGGGTAGCTCTCCACCTCCCAGTCGATCGGCGGGAGCGAGATGGCCATCGCCGCTCGCCGGAGGCAGTCGGAGAGGAGCGGGGCGAAGACTTTTTCCGGGCGGTTCGGTGCTGGGGGCTGAACCCGTATATGAACGGACGGCCCGGGTTCTTCAGAGTTGGTTGCTATGTGACCAGGTGCAGAATGCCCCTTCCAAAAAAAAAAAGTGCAGAATGTTTTCCAAGATGACTTGACTTTGAATCATCAACCCCATTCTAGAAATGTTGAATAGTTCTGGAAATTCGTCGAGGAAGTTTCTTTCGGGCTAGCTTGCAAAGCATGTAAACTATAGTAGATTTTATAGAGCTAAGGCTGGATCATTTTGTGAACGATAAAGTATACTATAACACGAATGATCTCAAAGAAAAAAAAAGGTTTAGATACTTCGTGGAATAACATATTTTTGAAAATTCATAGCATGCGCAGCCCATTTACAAAGTATATTTATATGAGCCAATTCAGCCATTACTTGCCACCATCTAGTTTGAAAATAAAAGGTTTGTATGACTATTCAAGAAACTATAAAAATTCCTAGAAATTTTTATCGATGAAATTTAGTTGTTTCAAATGCACAGGAAAGGAAAACACATTCAGAACCTATTTAAATAAAAAGATCCCGTTAAAATATCACTACACTATAAATAAATTAAATAAATTTTAGTCTAACGTGGTGCAGAATCAATTACCCTAGAGTTACCCCTCCCCTTTCACTCTACAATCTATGAACTCGGTCACCACATCTTTAACAACATATCTTTTCTGGGTGCTAATTTATTTTTTGTCATGCTAAAAAATGGCCTCACTTGTTTGCTAATTTGGTTTACAGTTATTGATTCAATATTTTATTAATATGAGTGTCATCATAATTAAGGAGCCAACCTTTTTATAACAAATTATCAATTTATATATTTTAAATAATAAATCATTAATTTATTCTACGCAAATCTCCCCCTTCCGCTTCCTTTCCCTTCTCCCCTACTCCTCGACACCGCGACGAGGGCCCGGCTCCTCGCCATTCTGGAAGCTTCCAGAAGCTCGTGGAACAATGGCGAGACTTTCTCGTGCTCCGCGCGGCGCCGTACCGTCACTCCCCCCACCTCTCCGCTGCCACCTTCTTCGTGCTCTCTCCATCCAAGCACCGCTATTACGCCTCCTTCCTCTCCTCGTTCCCCTCCGCCGCTCGCCGCATCCTGCCGTCTCCCCTCGGCGTCCCGATCCGCGCCATCGAGTCCTCTCCCGGTCCCACCAAGGAGGAGCAGTCTCCCGCAGCTGGTGAGACCCAGGAGCCGCCGCCCGCGGCGCCAGCGTTCGAGGTCGAGGAGCTCGGGTCGTGGCGCCGCCATGGAAGCGCGTCCGCAAGGGCAGCGTCCTCAACATGAAGCTTCGCGGCGAGGTGATTGCTTCCCTGCGGCACGGAGCACTTGCTGTTTCTGGTCCTCTTAATGCGATTTGCTCATTTCGTGCATTGTTTTTTTTTTTTTTGAAGCGAACATTTCGTGCATTCTGAGGTCTTATCCTAATTTATTCTTAATAATATTTTAATGCTGGCTGTTTCGGTTTGCTTCGTAGAGAATTTTTTTAGTGTTAGTTTACTCTCCGGTCCACCTTTTGTCGTTCTGTAATCTAGACTCGGTTTCTGTGATCTAGACTCGGTTTTGTTTTTATCTTCTCAAGTATTTGTTAACTTTGCTAGTGTATTGTGTGACTTCGAATTTTTATTGTAAATGTTAATGGTTGCAGATATCTGATCAGTTGAAGACACGCTTCTCATCGGGGCTGTCACTACCACAAATCTGTGAGAATTTTGAGAAGGCAGCATATGACCCACGAATATCAGGGATCTATCTGCACATAGAGCCTCTGAGATGTGGATGGGGGAAGGTGGATGCGATCACGGATCAGGAGGCACATTGTTGATTTCAAGAAGTCTGATATTCATATGCTATGCTGAATTTGGTATCTTATTGATGTTCATGCATGCCAGATGCTAAACCAATTTTGAATGATTTTGTAGGTAAATTTGTTGTTGGTTATATGCCTGTTTGTGGGGAGAAAGAATACCACCTTGCTTGCGCGTGTGGTGAGCTATATGCTCCACCAAGTGCTTATGTTGCTGTGTTTGGTCTAACCGTTCAGCAGACATTTCTCGGAGGTAATTTCTTGTACGACAATTAAATGAAACTGATGCTTTGCTGATGTGGTTATGGTTTTTATTTTGGGCTTTCTCAAACCTGTTTCAAAATTTCACTTGTTAACAGTGGAAAATGTTTTGCTGATTTGTCATGGTTTTATGGTGCAACAGAACTACGTAAGTGAATAAGTTATTAACTCTGATTAGTGATTAGATGTTTTTTGTGTGCAGTACAGTGGATTAACTTTCTTAAATGACTCTTTTGATCTTGGTACAACAAACGTTCATTCTATGTTGTACTCCCTCCAGTCAAATATAAGTTATGTTTTAGGATGCATGCAGTTAACTTCCTTAAACTTTGGCTATAGTTATTTCTGAGTATTTAGACTGGACATTTCAAAATGATATTTGTAAATTTATCTTGAAAAATACTTTCATACTGAGATGTGTTAGAACAAAAGTTACCTGTCGAAATTGTGTTTTGGAATTTGAAGACCGTATCGATATCCAAAATGCCACTTATATATGACCGGAGGGAGGAATATCTTATTCATTTCCGACTGTTTCATGTCATTGCGAGCCAGGTTTACTAAGCTCGGTCATACTTTGTGTTTTATTGTTCCACATACAAACAATCTGAATGCAGCTAAGTTCCTTTCAGGGTATCTAATACTTTCTAATTCAATTGATAAGGTGTTCTTGAGAAAGTTGGAATAGAACCAGAAATTCAACCTATTGGTAAATACAGAAGTGCTGGGGATCAGCTTGCACGCAAGAGCATGTCAAATGAATTTAGGGAGATGTTGGCGATACTGCTTGACATTATTTATGGAAACTGGCTGGATACAATATCTTCCACACGTGGTAATTTCAGCAGTTTTTTTAAAACATATTGTTAGAGAAAATTGTCATTAGAGAATTTGTTATATAGGGAAGAAAAAAAAAAGAAGAAATTGAGGAATTTATTAATTCAGGAGTCTACCAGGTTGCCAGACTTAAGGAAGAAGGTTGGATAACAGATTTACTGTATGACGATGAGGTACGAATTTCTGCATTAGCTGTTAAGCAAGGTGCAAAGTTAATTGCATTAATAGTAAGGTACAGTTAGTGTTTCATGTTCCGCACACATCCATTGTGGTTTTGTTATGGCGTCTCTCAAAGGAGAGAGAACTGTGGACAAGATTGTGGGTTTTAGGGCATGATCACAATGGGTAAGTCACGCTCACCCTCATGCAACATGCATGCGGTGGGGCTCATCCCCGACCAGCGATGAGGCTCTGAACACTAGGTCGTGCTCACCCTCGTGCATGCAGTGGGGCTTATTCATTGCTTAACCTTGATTACACAAGAGAGGTTTCGTTTTATAGAGACTTGTATAGCAATCTTTGGCTAATACAATCATATCGCTGAACTACTTTTCCAAGCAAACCCTTGTAGGTGACAACTCGAAAATCCTGTTCTTAGCAAAGTCTTATTTCCTTTTTCCACTGTTTACAGAGACTTGTCACTTTTTACCCTTTTTATTTTATTTGTTTACAAATACTTGTCACTTCACATTTCCCAAAGCGTAGTTTCCTATGTCCCTCTACTAAATATCACCTTCCTCGCATCCATGGTGGGACAAAGAACATTTGGATTTGTTTGTAAGTCCCTTTTGGTCATTACTTATTAAAAATTGTACTATGTAGATAAGCGTGTCTTGGTCAAAGTATTTGTAAACAGAGGGAGTAACAAATAAGGCCTTCCAATCTAAACCAACAACCCGCACCTATGCATGGCTGCTGCTGCTACCGCCCATGGCCTCCTGGCCCTGCTTTGTGCGCTAATGGTAATACGAGCTCCCCCCAAAAGTGTTCACTACAGTTTAGTATCCATAGGAAAGTAAATTGATGTTTCAACTATTCTTGGGCTCCCTTTTTGTACCATTTAATAATTTAAGCGAGAAACAAATTATTTGCACTCTGTGTAACTCATGGCTCCAAATATAATCATGTATACATGAAAGAGATGGCGGCATGTGCAAACCGCAAGGCATATTTGTTCATGGCACCAATATCATGCTATAATATGTCTTAATACGAAAATTTGAAACTTATTGTTAAGAGTGCTATACACACAGGCCCAACCTGATGGGTGAGGGACCCTCCACCTTTTAAATCGTGCTCCTCCATCATCAATTTCCGATGTGGGACTAAACCCAACGCTTATGGTACGAGCTATTGAATCGTCATTACTTTCTCTTTGTCTCAAAATATTAAGTGTTTTGTGTGAGTACTCAATCCAAATGTGTTTTTGATATGACTAAAAAATAATTGTAGATGAAATGTTCGCTTTAATAATTTAACTTTTTTTTTTCTTCTGCATGTCTTTGTTGGGATCATCTAATTCAACAGGTATTGACAATGCTGAAGGAGAGAATAGGACAGAGAGACAAGAAAAGTCTGTGTATGGTTGACTACAGGTAATTTACATATTTCAGTGGCACTGTGGATGAAATAGTCTATCAGAATAGTCCTGGCCAATGTTCTGGAAGACTGGCCAGAGTTTCTTGTTCCTTTCTTTAATACATTTTTCTTATGTTTTTTTCTTTCAAATATTGATGTTTCAAACATATATGCAATGAGCACTATTGTACATATTCTGGGCAAATAACCTTAAATAGAGGTCTACTGGTCGGCCAAAAAGGTCAAGCAGAACTATTATTTAATGTTGCTTGACTAATCCAAGAAGTCAACTTCTATCTGCTTACTTTTTTTTTCTTTTTTTTTTTTGCGGATTGACACTGATTCCCTTTACCGGTAAATACTCATGTGTGAGTAAACGAACTTTTGGATTACATGGAGGAGGAGAACAAATTGCTGTAATCAGAGCTTCTGGAAGCATAACACGTACTTGTAGCCCATTGAGTGTTCGTAGTTCAGGCATTATGGCTGAGCAGTTAATTGAGAAGAAACGTACCTGTTAGAGGTAATTCAATATATTATGTCAGCAATCAATTGATACTCTTTCAGATGTAAATTTGATTTATAAGTCTATAAGTGTGCTATAAGTGTGTTTTCATCTCTGATTTGAGATCTTATCTGGAAATTCCTGTTAGTACCAAGTACCAACCATCGCTCAAGTATTCAACAATGTTAAACAGTGTATATGTGAATATCGAATTTCCACAGAACATACAATATGTGCTCACTTCCTAATTTACCTTTCCATAACTCTCTTTTGTTCAGCCAAAATATTGAACACAAATCATTTAAAGCAAGGTATTTGGACACTCTACGCCTATAAAAACACAAATCTTTCCCATTTTTACTCATCTATTCCAGCTCATTATTCAAAGCCAGTTTGTGCTGAACCATAATGGTTTGAAGAAGCTGAATAATTTTATTTAAGCTCTTTTCCCCTTCAATTTTTTTCTTTTAGTCAATTGAACCAAATCTGCATGGATATTTTTTGTTTTAAAAATATATTAATCAAAAACACCTGTAACAAAGTATTTATTGACCTCTTATTTTTTTTAAAACTATATATTGTACTGTAAAGATTAACCTAGATAGGTAATTATATGGAAACCTTCCTTAGTTACAATATCCTCTTCTTGCAACCTTATTTCCTACAATTCACTTGTGCTGATGAATTCTCAAAGTAGACCTTGTTAAAAAAAATAAAAGAAACCAATACATATGAACATTCTTAAATTGGTACATTACTATATTTTGTTTATATTTCTTGGCTAGATGAAATTCCCTTCTTCCATTTGCACAGGGCATGGACCCGAGTAGCACTTGTTATAGCTTGTATTGTATGAGCATATTCATGTAGTGTGAATTCCTGTTCATCTGAGTTCATCTGATATGTAACAGAATAGTTTCTATTATCTAAGTTTTAATTACAAAGTTTCTTATGCTTTCCAGAATCAGAAAAGTATAAAGCTGTTATCCTCTGTGTAGACAGCCCTGGTGGTGATGCTCTTGCTTCTGATCTGTAAGTTATGCCTTAGGTTTATCTGCCCAGTAGCAGCAGCGTAATTTCAGTTATGTATTGGCTATTCTTATCTGAACTAGGATATGGAGGGAAATCAGACTTCTAGCCAACTCCAAGCCTGCGGTTGCTTCCATGTCTGATGTTGCTGCAAGTGGGGGATACTACATGGCAATGGCTGTTCCAGTAATTGTTGCTGAGAAACTTACTCTTACAGGATCAATTGGAGTTGTTACAGGTGATCCTTACTATCTTGTGTTCTTGAGGCCTTGCTAGGGATAATTCATCTGCATCAGATTCCAAGTTTATCTTCCTGCAATGGTCTCAACTTTGGAATTAGATATGCTCTACTTTATTTAGAGTTTAGGTAGTGAATTAAGCTATTGCTATATATTTATTCCTATTTTAATATTGGTACTGGAAGTACAGGGAAGTTCTGCCTTCAAAAGCTTTATGAGAGTGTTGATTACAATAAAGAAATTCTATCTAGGGGTCGATATGCTGAGCTTAATGCTGCTGACCAACGACCTTTTAGGTAAGGTTTACACTTTATACATCATGGTGCTACTTGACACTTAGTTAAGTAATAATAACAGCATATAGGCAGTGCATTAGAACTGTGATATAATTTGCAATTGTTTACGATATTTAGATAAATGATCAACTGGTTTTTATCATGTGAATGCATCATAAATAGAGCACATATTTCCTTCTCATTATTTTCGTTTAGTTTTGTCATTGCTAGTTTATTTATTGAAATATAAGTTAGAGAATGCGCTGCAGCGCTGAATTATGACTTTATGAGCCCTGTGGACAGCTAGTGAATATTTAACTCCCTTAATGTCGTGTATTAGGTCAGTTATCAGTTTTTTTTTTCATATATAGTTAACTGTGAGATTCAATATATGTTGGTTTTAGAATTGACTGGTAAGTCCATTACCACCTATGCTCGGTTTGGTTGGTAACAGAAAGCAGAAATAAAACTTCTTTCTGTCTAGTATGGTTGTTTAGGTGCGAAGGAGAAGATGTCAAGATGGCTGTCAGTTGCAATTCCTTGTAGTCAACTCTTTTTTTTTTTTGAAAATTTAGTTAACAAATTTAAACATCCATATCTAAGTTTATTTAGATATTCAGTTCAGCATTTGAGCTTTCTCTCCCACCCAAACGGAGCATCAGTGCTGCTGGGCTACTAGGTTACTACCGATGGGCCTGGCTGTCTGCACTACTACCATTGCCATGGATTCTAGATTTGCTATTTTTTACCTTTATGCTTCACTGTCATGTAAACTACTTTGAGTTTGAAGAATGTAATATGTTTCCACAGACCGGACGAGGCAGAACTTCTTGAAAAATCAGCACAAAATGCTTATGTATTGTTTCGTGATAAAGCAGCCATGTCACTATCAATGAATGTAAGGATCAATCTCAGATACTGAGTAGCTCATGTATCCTCCAATACGTGCTAAGTTCTTGTGTCACCAGGTTGATCAAATGGAGAATGTTGCACAAGGTCGGGTGTGGAGCAGGCAAGATGCGTTTTCAATAGGGTTGGTTGATTCACTAGGTGGACTTTCACAAGCTCTTGCTATTGCAAAACAGAAAGCTAATATACCAAAGGATAAGAAGGTTCATTCTTCTGTAAACAATGAGTATATTTTGATTAAATTTCTACAATGCATGCATGTATGTGCATTCAATTTATTTTTGTAGGGTTCAGCTCTTACCTTATTAATATTTGACATTCTCATGAAACAACTAGCAGCGTATTTCATGTTCCGTTCAGCAGTTTCAGTTCGGATCCACAGTAGATCTATATGTAGCTTTTTTTTAGGGAAAACAGTAGGGAAACCCCCTACTGTGGTAATTATATTTAGCCTTTTGATACATCCTGTTTCCAATTTTTGGTATTTTCGCTTCTCCACAAATTCTGCAAGCTTGCTGCACTTATGGATTGGCTTCAATCAGAAATGCATGATGAGTTCACCTTCCCAATGATGATTGTGGCTGAAAAATGCAGGTCCAGCTAGTTGAAATCTCAAAGCCCTCGCCAACATTAACCGGATAATCAGGCATTGGAGGTTCATTTCTTGGAGTTGACAAGGCAGTTAAGGGAGTGCTCCAGGACATGACCTCCCTAAGTGGAGTCCAAGCTAGAATGGACAGAATCTTGTTTGAAATTTTGGGAGATAAACGAAAAACTCGACCTATTGGGGAAGACAGCCCATGACATTACTTTAAAGGTTGAGAAAAGGCACCGAAGGCCAGCCACCCAGAGGCATCACTGAAAGCGACTTCACGGCCGTCTAGGACCACACTGAAAGCGACACACAGTGAGGCGCTTTTTTTGTGAGAACCAGGGTCTGAGCCCGGGTTGGTAGCACCGCAACTGGGTGACTTACCACCATGCTATCAGCACATTCTCAAAGTTTGGGAGATATGTCAGTAGAAAACCAGCTCTTCTTGCTCATAAAAGATATCATAAATTATTTTGATTGATTCTAGCACTCAGTGCCTTATGTTTTACAAACAGTTGTATGTAGGGGAAGGGGGAAAATCATTATGTCATTACACATCCACCTTACACAGAAACCGGTAGTCTGGGATTAGTACAGTTAATTTAGGATTGTATCATGCTATTTTGTTCTTTTGTACGATGATTTGGAAATATTTTGATTGACGTTCTGAAAAATTCAAGGAATATTCAACTGTTCTTATGCTTGATATTGCCTCTAATAGCCCACCATGTGCCCAATGTACTCTTTCCTTATGAGAGTTTGTGTGTTGCACTATGCAGCATATTCTAGTGTGTTGGTTTCATGTTTTTAAAGGGCTTGTAGGATGACTTCCAAGTTCCAGGAGAAGGTTTCTTGTGACTGGAACCCCAGTAACATAGCCTTATTACAGGAACTCCAGTAATCTGGCATGTTGATCATTTGCCAGATTTGGCAGGTTGGGGTGGAATATAACAAATTCAGGAATCTGTGCAGGCAATTGAATTTGATGAGGAACATAGGTAACTACACTTGCACTTAGTGGTGCTTTGACAGCACTCTTTCTTTTTTATGGGAATGCTTCACTATCCATTATTGCCAGTAACAGTATGAAACTTTATCTAAACTTGAGCAGCACATATGAATATGTATCTGTTACAGTCCTAAGATCATAAGGGGGATAAGCATCCGTCGGGAGGATAGCCGGACGGGTACATGGCTGGCCTGGAGAGTCCATACCGTATTCCAAATATTACTTTCCTAAACCAACTCTTATTATATTCCTAAACTGACTCCTTTCTCCAATAATTCTATATCCTACCTAATCTGCAAACCTCCTTTATTTCTTAATTCCTAAACCTTCCCTCCAAATAGCCTACGGCTTGTATTGCTACAGGCCTCGGGCTACTGTTCGCGTGAACAGTAACCCGCCTATGTCCTGCACGTGACAGTATCATTGCAGTTCCATATTGTTTTTTAGGGAAATACAGGAGGGGAGACCCCTTCTGCGTTATTGGTGAGAACCTGCGTTGAGCGGGGCTCCAACGTGGGCGATGTGGGCGCAACAACGCGCTCTGGCCGACTACGCTAGGCGCACTTCTCCCATATTGTTGTTTTGAGCAATACACCTCTTACTGCACTCTCTGTTTTATATAGTTTCCCTATCTGACCACCCTATGTGATCAATTCTTGGTAAGAAACTAAGAATGCCGTACAAAAAATCTTGTACTCTTCATCGTTTCCAGTAGGCAAAAAGAAATTCTTGACAAATGCATTTCCCTGTAAGTTATTGATCGTGGTTCCAGTTTTCGTGAATTTATTTAGTCCCTGACCCATTTATGGAATTGAGTGGCTTATCGGCCAGTTATAGCTAACTATTGACTCTTCTAACAGCTTTATTGTATTACCTTTTTCTGATGAATAATTTAATGAAGTTCCTTGTTACTTCATCCGTACTTTTGTGATGTTTAACATAATATGATGAAAGAAACTGGAGAACTCACCAGTCACCACTTGACCACTACATTACCAACATTGATATCCAATATAGATACAAAAATGAAAGCCTCAGAATAAAATGAAGGAAGCCTCTTAATTTAAGTGTCATATAATCGCATCAAGTACTTGTAATCCTGGACACTTCAAGAGTCAGGACCCATGATTCTACTCTTTGTGGTCTCTACAGGGAGCTTCTCAAGCTGCTTCTGCAATTTGGTTTGTTCATCTCTCAGCTGGGAGTTTTCATGGAGAACACGGTTGCAGTCCCTGATGACATGGTTCAGCTGATCAAGGAGTTGACGGTTGGTGCTGCGGAGGTGGACAACGTGGGCCCAGAGCTCACTCAGCTGCTTCTGCTTTCTCATACGTGATCGTCGGGCAGACTCCCTATTGGATATCATCCTTCTCTTCCTGCGCTCTTCTGCAAGGCTGCGTTTATAGTCATATGACTCATCTGAATTGGATTTGCTACCAACTGGAAAACTAGCTTCATGGACCAGGTGGGCAACATCTTGGTAGGATGTAGGGTGAGGCACCAGAAGGTTGCTATACTGGAAGAGGAAGTCATTTGTACCTACATGGTAATGAGGTTTGAAAGAGGCTGCACTTGCAGGAGATAAGTATGGAACACTTGCGATCCCCGCAGGGTACATGTTCACTCAAGCTATTGAAATGGAGGGAAGAGTGTCTTGTGAAAGAAAACAAGAGGGTACTGGGGTGAATTTATAGTGTGCAAGGATTACGGAATGCACAGGCCCCACATCTGCAATGTTGAAAATGCCTTTTTGTGCTGCTTGGATGTACAGAAGCCAGGGACAGCAGCAGAACTTGCATAATATACATGAGACTGAGATCACCAAATGTCTTGATGGACACCATGTATTGTTTAATTATTGTGCTAGCTTTTCTAAATGTACTGGCCCAGCATGCTTCCAAAAGTGCCTCTATCGAGACTGTCCATTTGTGCTCAAGCAAAAGGCCATGAGATGCAGGGACCTGAATAGCATCACTAGCACCAGGTGCTCTAGCCATTTAATGAGATGGTGGTTGGCTAACAGTGACAGGCATTTGTTAAGAATTGTGGAAGGGAAATGTGCTGTAAAGTTAAAGGTGTGCAGCTTGAAAGAGCAATACTGTATAATGGATCAGCGACTATACTGAGTATGATACATGATCGAGTTATTTTTTTTCCAAAGAGAGTGTTGTATTTGCGTATGGATGATCTACTTCTGGCCTGGGAGTTCAATGATTTATTTTCTGAAGGAAAGCAGTGTGGTGAAATGATAATGACAGTGGTAGTCCTGAGGAATGTTTGGATGGTATTTTATTCTGCAACAATTGCTAATAGTTTCTGGTAGAGTTCAATAGAGTATATTTCATAAAAGGCAAAAAGAGGAAGGTACGGAGTACTAAGGTTGGTGTCTTCTGGCCACTGCTGTGGCCCCCAGTGGAATTTTGCTTGGATAAAAATAACATGCACTTCTGATGTTGGCAAGTTGGCATTAATTTTCTCATCGACCAAAGGAAAACCATATCCACTAGCTATTATGCTTCGGCAAATAAATATTGCACAGTTCCAATTGTTTCCTACTTTTATTATTTAACTGAATTTTATAAAGCAAGAATTTTGGTGGCCTGCAGTGCGACGTTCTGTTCCTAGGAACTGCAGTGGTTTGTCAGGTTCACATCTATTTTATTTAGCATAGACAATAATCCTGCTCTTATGTCTATGCAATTTTTTTACTTTATGGAGAGTTTGCACGTGTACTTTACACGAAGAAACTACTGCTTATTCCTCGCAAAAGGAAATCCGTTTATTATATAATGCCATGGCTCCTTTTTAATAGGCATATATTTGCTGTGAGGACCTCAGGATCAAATGACATGTGGTCTACGAATAGTGATAGAATTCCTTCCAGTTAATCTTACATGTGCTGATTTACTTGCTACAATACCATGTTGCCCTTGTGAACTTCGAATTGTTTGGCAACATAGTTAAGATATGTTGTTGTGCTCAGGTGCAAGTACAACCTCCTTGAGTTCAGAATATTGAGATGCATTATGTCAGTGTAAATAAGAGGAGCACTTGTCAGTATATCATAGTCAAGCTATTCATCATCTGAAATTTAGTATGTCGTTGACAGATATCCTGCACTCAGCTATTGGCTCGAAATTTGCAATGTTGCTTGTGCAGGATACAGAAGAATCTTTGATGATTATTCCTCAATTGGATTGAAGGAGAATGGCTATGCCGAAGAAAGAATTAAGGCTCCGGGGATTATGGGAGAGGTCGTGTTCAATTGGATTCGTTTTGGGATTCCAGGCGCCAGTCAAATCATTTCGCACCTAGGCCAATCTACTTCATTCTGGACTCCTAGGGCCTAGAGCGATGAGGCCGTCATCTTTGGAGGGTAGGGAAATCTTATCCTGTTCTCTCTTTGGATCTCGATCACAAGAATAAGAAGAAAACTCGCTAAAGATTGTCATGATCAGAGGTAAAGAAGATGGCTGTTTGTTTTTTTTTTTTTTTTTTGCTTGGTTTACTTTCATGTATGGTTCACCTTCCCGGTGATAACAGATTTGTCAAAGAATGAGACTCCAACCAGATAAAATGAAGATCACTCCTATCATGCCGTCATCAAGCATGAGGTAAGTACAAGGTAAGAAACCCTTGCCATCTTCTCTTTGCTAACGATATGTCCCCTTGTCTGAATCTGTGAGTTCATCCAGTGCAACACTGAATAATATCGCAATCTGGATAGAGCAATGGCTACAGCTGGTTAATGGTCGACCTGAGCATATTAAAGTTTATGATTTTTTACTGGATCGGACCTGGTTTACTGATCTATATGGAGACTAATGGAGACCAACTCTGGCTGTCTGGCAGTGGGCGGCTACCTTGATCAATAATGCCACCGAGAAAGCCATGTAGAAATCAAAGACCCGTTGGCTTACACAGAGATTGGTTTCTTTCTTTTCGTAAGGTGGAGAGATTCGTGTCCGGCAACTCCCATCAGCTGCAGCCATACTGCCCGTAAATCCACCGACCCAGACACAGAATCTTTCAGTCGTTGGATCGCCCGATCACGCGTATCACCGTCGAAGCTCTCATTGTCCTGGGAGAAAACAAGAGACGTTGTGTGTCGAGCTCTTTGGAGGACGCTGGACCCGTGGTTACCTAATTTGGGATGATATGTAGGAAGTTGTACACGTCTAGACGGTACGGGCCTACTGAAAAACGTGGCAAAATCTTTTGGAGAAAGTTGGTAGTCTGCTAGAGCCTAGGGTGATGTCTGCACACTCACACAGAGTGCTGTTCTAAAAGCCACCGGGTTGGATAATGCAGCACGGTCACGTACTCGCGTACAAAGTCGACATGTTAATGATGCGCATGGAAACCTAGGGCACGCTTTTTCTTCTTTCAAAAGAATAGTCCACCTGAAATCTTGAACATATTAAGGCTAGAAGGTACTAGATCATCTTAGTACCACAAATATGCCGGACGAATGGTAGAAATGAGTGATTTTTTTTCCTGAAATAACACTAAATGAGTTTAAATACCACAAACTATATGCAAACATGCAACTACTATCATCTCCATTTTGGAAAACGTACAGTCCCAAATATTTTGAACTTTCCTGATTCCAAGCTTTTTTCTCCCCTCAAGAACTACCAGGTTCAGGCATTTATATGTAGAGAGAAACTTAACTTTAGTTACTATTGTGTCACTCCTAGTTACAATATTAAAATAGTATAGTTACAATTCGTAAGATATGAAGTTACAATCAGACGTAAATAAAAAAAAGTTACAATTGCGTTATGAATGAACGTAATTTTTAACGAATTTCTTATCTAATGATGTATAACCTAAGGAACACGATTGTAATAGTAGTACAATCTAAAATATAACTCGTTAGCTTCTTGTATTGTAATTATGTACTTCTGAACATAAGGTTGTAATTGATCTATCTAGCGGATTGTAACTGATGGTTGTTTGAGTTGTAACTGGAGGGTGGTGTAACAGTAAACTACAGTGCGTCTAGGCACAGAATAGGCACAGAATAGACTCACCGTATATATAAAAGGGTTAAAATCTCCGGTTCTTTTCTTTATGGTATAGAAGGATGTGAGATTAGGTGTCTTTTTCTTCTTTTTTTTGCATTTCTTATTAATTTTATATTCCGCTATTCCAAAGAATTTTTTTATTCTTCTTATCTTACTTTTCTAGTTGTTCTAAGTAATGGTAATGCACGTGATACAAAGTTCGTAGTAGAAATTTCATTGAGTCATTGTACTTTTTTGTTAATACGAAGGAAATGAATATATGATTTTCCAAACTGGAAAATCAAAATGAAGCCCTTTTTTGCTCGGTCTATCTGGAACTTTTTTATAATAGGAATTAATTAGAGTATAATAGGTATTTCGTTTCATCTGGGAATAGAACGTAAAAATATTCTTTGACTTGAATAAAATCCAGAGTTATGTTGTATAAGTGAGCATGAGTTTACTATATGTATATATGTATATACATGTGTGCTATATATATATATACATATATGTATATGTATGCATACACGTGTGCTATTTTACACTCGGGGTGTAGAATAGAGAATACATATTCTACACCCTAGCCCAACACGCGCTCCTTGGTTGGCCCAACCCACCCGTGCACCGTGCACGCACGCCACCCTCGTGCGCCATGTGTCCTTGTGCCGCTCTCCTCGCATGCTCCTGCACCACAACCCACGCATCATGTGTCCCCACGTTGCTCGCTTCGCATGTCCACGCGCCCGCCATGTGCCGCTTGTTATATGCCACTGCTCAGTAGTTGTCTCGCAGCTGTCATCTAGTAATTCTTCAGTAGTATCAAGTAGTTGTTATCTAATAATTCTCTAGTATTTTTTCAGTAATTTTAGTAGTTTTGTTGTTTAGTAGTTATGTCAATAGTTAGATAACTACTAAAAAATTATTCAGTAGTCGTCAATAGTTTAGTATTCGGTAGTTCCAATTCATAGTGAAATTTGTTCAGTAGTGTGTTATTAGTTGTCAGTAGTTGCTAGTAGTATCAGTAGTTTGTTCAGTAGTGTCAGTAGTTTGTTAGTAGTGACAACTACTAACATTACTGATAAAACACTAACACTGCTGAACAATGACTAAAGAACTATTGAACACTACTGGGCACGTGGTGCGTGGGCATGATCGGCGCTGATCCATGTGGGCAGACGCGTGGGTGCGGGCACGGCCACGCGCCACGTGGCTGGCAAGCTCACCACGTGGCGCGCGCAGGCTAGCTGGCTGGCATGACCACATGGCGCGCTCTGACTAAGGCGTGGCAGGTAGACTGGACCGAGTTAGGTGTAAAATAAAGTTACCGTATATATATACACACACGAGGCCATTTTCATCCCTAAATCACAGAATGGACGATGCAGCGTATTGTACGAGACCATATATACGAAGTTGCGAACAGCTAATTAGTAACCGACACGTGTATGCTCCTATGAATATAGACAGGTTGCTAATCCATGCATATGTCCACAGCCGGAACAAAAGCAGGCAAAGTTGCACAGACAGCAAATCGCCAAATCATACGATGAGACGATATAAAGCAAAGACGTTAGACGTCGAGACAGCCCACCCTAAAAAATCAGAAGTCGTCAGCGTCCAAATCCCACCTACCGTGCGTACTACTGTACTACAAATTAGACGAAAAGCTGTCCTATCCAGACCGTGTTGTCCGTGTGCCTGCAATGCGCCGTGCCGAGGCAATCCATGGCGCGATGATTGCGACCACTCGCCCTGCCGCCTCTCTGCCGAGCCACGGACTCCGCGAGGGGGGTCAATTCAAGCGATCGATGAGGTGGGGGTCAATTCAACACCCACCCGTGGAGCCCTAGGGCGAGCGCGCGCACGACCGAATCGAGGCCGGGGTCGGGTCGCCGGCCCGGCTTTGCCGGCCACGGAGGGGCACGGCAGGGGGTGCCGGCCCGCGCTGGTGCGTGCCCATTTCCTGCCGCCCCGCCGCGCGTGCCCGCTCGCTGTTCGTCCCACTTCCGCCACGCGCCTCGGATACTTGATGGAGCGATGTGGTCTGCCTGCAGCTATACCATACGACTATGCATGCGTGCGTGTGTACGTACGTACGTGTGCACATGGTTTTCGATCGTGTGTTCGGCACACAAGGGTACGGTCACGCACTCACGCTTACGCCGGGACGAGATGAGGCGATAATATTGATAAATAGATAAGAGATCTCCAGAAACACAAGTTTAATCGATTAACCTTTTGATTTAATTGTACAAACAACATGGTCAATAGTGAGGCCTCAATGCAATTCTTAATAAATGTATATTGTAGAGGGCCCTCTTTGGCACCAAAATCAGAGTGGCGCAGCGGAAGCGTGGTGGGCCCATAACCCACAGGTCCCAGGATCGAAACCTGGCTCTGATACATTATTTTTTGCCTTTTTCTTTTACCATGGAACAAAAGCTGATCTCCGGATTGCAAGAATTGGCTACTGTGACTAGGCACCCGACTCCGGCGACCCTGGGGCCCAAAAAAAGAAAGATCAATCTAACTGCATCCACCATTCACCACCTAATCACCAGGGGCGGATCCAGCCCAATGTCAAGGTGGGTGCTGGGTCTCTTGTTATTGGACCAAATTCATAGTTTATAGGCTAAAATGATGTATTTTTTCTGAATTTTTCATTTCTTTCTCTGGACTTGTGGGCTAAAATGATGCATTTTTTTTCTAAATTTTACTCTACTTCCTTTGGGCTTCCTGGGCTGGGCCCGTGCTGCAGCCCCCCCAGCACGGGCCCTGGATCCGCCCCTGCTAATCACCTCTGAGCTATGAGCGCCTATACCAGCTGCCCACCCTTTTTTACGTGTTACCAAGGCACCAGCGAAACAATTACGTACTAGCTTCACATAGCTTGGTTCGAAGGTGCAAAGCAGCGTCGCTTTTATACCCTTGGCTAAGCAACGAGCAGTACCATTATCACTAGTTAATCACCATCGTGCTAATGCTGGTCGAGTCGAAAGGCGACGCGGATGGCCGTGCGCGCACGTATCGTCGAGCTCGATCATCGGGCGCACCCTGCTGCTGACGTCCGCTGCCCCCAAAAGTGGCCAAGGCGAGACGCGGGTTGCCGTCGCGGATAAGAAAGGTGGGGATTTTCCCTAACAGTCCCCATCGTCTCTCGTCGCAACTCGCGACCGGACGGTTTCGTTTTCGTAATTTACCCGAGGCAAGAAGACTGGGCGCCCGTCGCACTCGCGACGTCGATCGGGCGGTGCTTGTGATCGTGCTGCCCACTGCTTTCGAGGTGTCTCGCGCGCGTGCCCAGCGGCGCGCGGTGTCAGAGTCTCCCTCGTGTTGATCATTTAAAATCATTTTAGATCACCATTAACTCTAAAACAGATATATCTTGATTACGAAAACGTGAGTACATATCGACGTTCGGAGATGCTATCAGATGAAGGTGTAGGGTGTCATCGTGTCAGCATAGTCGTGGATGAGATTGATGTAGACCGTTGGTGGAGCTCGTGTGTAGTCGATGTAGTAGTAGCCAACTCGGTGAAGAGGAAGGCGACACGGAGGAGCTAGATGTAGTTGTAGCGGTGTTGTGGTGTGAACGACGGCGACGACCTTCGCTCCACTGTAGCGCACAGACGATCGATATAGGGTTTAGGAGTATAGGGGTGTGTGTTAGTTGCGCAAGATCGATAACCCACGAACTCCGGTATAGCCCCTTTATATTATGGTACTGTGTAGAACGGGATCGCAACCAATAGGTTGGTTGGTTCCCGATTAGGACACGTGAGAGGAAACAGACTTCCACTCTTTCTCGATCATGTTAGGGAACACATCAAAAAATAAGACCAAGATCAATTCCAACATTCTCTCCCTTGACTATGCTTAACATTATAAGCCCACTCTTAATAAAATAGTACACCAAGGCAAAGCATTGCAACGGCTAATTAAATACCACTGAAACTCAAATACCTATAGTGTACCACTCCATCTCGAAATAGAAATTCATTGTTCCTAATGGGAATTGGTTTGCATTATAGTCATCTTATCCAGAATCATAGGTTTTTCAATAACCCCATACCGACAATATGATCATAAAAGATATGGGTGGTAAGCTTTTAGTGAGCGGATCTGCAAGCATTGACTTAATACTTATATGCTTGACACTTATTGTTTGATCTTAGATTCTACCTTTTATAATAAGATACTTAATGTCGATGTGTTTGATAGCACCACTCAACTTGTTGTTACTTGTATAGAAAACTACTGGTTGATCATCGCAGTATAACGTAAGTGGCTTTGAAATGCTGTCGACCACTCTTAATCCTAGGATAAAGTTCTTTAGCCATAAAGTCTGCTCGGTAGCCTCATAACATGCTACAAACTCAGATTGCATCGTTAATGATGTCGTAAGTGTCTGTTTGGAGCTTTTCGAGATAGCTCTCTAGCGAGGGTGAAAATATAACCTGGCATGGGTTTCTTAGTATCCACACACCCGCAAAGTCTGTATCCGAATAACCAACAACTTCGAGGTTATTGGATTTTCTAAATATGATAATGTAGTTCTTGGTGCTTTGCAAACAGCGATCAAGTCGTTCATGGTCCATTTCTCCTTC